>NC_081563.1:119452158-119753667 GCF_022355385.1 Mustela nigripes | reverse complement strand
TTTCGTTCACTTCTCTTTAGCTAGAACTGGTCACATGGCCTCTCTTGTCTCCAAGGGTATGGAAAAGTGTAGTATGCCTATATCCATCCCCAAAAGAGAAGAATCAGATAGGGATGAGCATGAATAATCTTTACTCAAAGGACTTAAATAAATGATACATACAGATAACTGTATCCAACACCTTATTTTCAAACACATAAGACAATTTACAAAATTTGACTATGATCTAAGCTATACAGCCAGTCTCACCAGATTTCAAAGAACCAAAACCACATAGAGCATATTATCTAAACTGCTGTTTCTTACAATGAAGTTATAAATCAATAATGAGATAATTAGAAATTTTCCATAGAAATTTAAAAATATACTTCTAAATAACCCATGGGTTAAAAAAAGAACTGATCAAGGAAGCTAGAAAATATTTATGTAGAGTCATAATGAAGAAAATTTATATCCAAATTTGTAGGTGTGGGTAAATCAGTATGTGGAGGGAAATGTATAGTCTTAAGCGCATATGTCAGAAAGGAAGCTGAAGACTGAGAAACACTGACGCCAAGATACTTGAATAGTATCTTGAGAAAGAATATCGAAAGAAATCTAATAAAAGTAGGAAAATGTAAATGTTAAAGGCAAGAACAGAAATAAATAAAATAAGAAAGCAAAGATTAAAACAGAGCTAACCCAACAAAGACAAAGTTGGTTCTTTGAAAAGACAGACAAATTGATGAACCCCTGAATGAAACTGGTCTAGAGAAAGACATAAATGGTGCCCCAAAACCCCAATATTAGGGATAAAAAGTGAGACATCACTACAGATACTGCCACCATTAAAGGAAAAAAGAGGATGTTTTCAGCAACTTTGAGTCAGTATGTTTGAAAATGTAAATGAAATGGGCAACATCCTGGAAAGGCAAAATATACCAATTTTGACTTGAGACAAAATAGAAAACCTACATAATCCTTTAACAATTAAGGATATTGAATCAGTTGTTCAAACCCTTTTCCATACAGAAAACTTCAGCTCTAGATGGCTTCACTGACAAGTTTTACCCGACATTCAAAGAAACTATTTCTGTCTTTGACAATCTCTTCCAGAGAGTAGATAAAGGGAGTGAGTAATTGCCAGTTCACTTTATGAGGCTAACATAACCTGCATACCAAAACAGGACAAAGATATGGCACTAAAGGAAAATTACAGGCCAATTTTACTTGTAAATAGAAATGAAAAATCAGGGCACCTGCGTGGCTCAGTGGGTCAAACCTCTGCCTTTGGCTCAGGTCATGATCTCAGGGTCCTGGGATTGAGCCTTGCATCGGGCTCTCTGCTCATTAGGGAGCCTGCTTCCCCCTTTCTCTCTCTGCCTGCCTCTCTGCCTACTTGCGATCTCTCTCTCTCTCTGTCAAATAAATAAATAAAATCTTAAAAAAAAAAAAAAGAAATGAAAAATCATGGATAAAGTGTTAGCCACAAAAATCCATCAATACACAAAAGGATATCACAATTGAAATGGACTAATCCCAGGAATACAAGGTTGGTTTAACACTAGAAAATCCGTTAAAGTTGGGGCACTTGATGGCTCAGTCGGTTAGGTGGTTGACTCTTGATTTCAGCTCAGGTCATGATCTCAGGGTGGTGAGATTCTCTCTTCCTCTACCTCTGCCCCTCCCCTTCCCATTTGTGCTTGCTATCTCTTAGAAAAGAAAAGAAAAGAATAAGAAAATCCATTAAATGAAATGGAATTCAGGTTAATTCAGCACATCAACTGATTAAAGGACAAAACCTACATGCAGAAAACCATTTGATAAAAACTTGACACTTATTCATGATTTAAAACTAATAAAAAATAATCTAGGAAATTATGAACAGAAGGAATTTCCATAATTTGATAAAGATATGTCTGCAGCTAACACGGTAAAATATTACAGGTGTTCCCTTTAGAGATCAGAGACACGGCACCCATTTACTCAGCATTTACTGGTGGTCTTAGCCAATGAAGTAAGGCAAGAAAAAGAAATGAAAGAAGTAAGATTTGGAGAAAAAACAAAACTATCATCATCCCAAAGTAATATAAGTATGCATAAAAGAAACCTCAAAATATGCAACTATGTCATTTAAATTGATAAGAAAATTAAGAATTTTTATTGGAATAAAAATATATATATTAAAAGTATGTTTTTATATAACAACCCACTGAATTACTGAATGAAGTTGTTGGGGGCAGAAAGCTCTTTTGGGCATTAAGAGCTGACCCTGTGCGAACAAGGTACACTGTATGGGCGTGAGCTCCCTGTTACTGGAAGGGTTCAAGCAGGAAGAGGAAGGGCTTTGTCCAGGGGGGCTGGGGAAAGAACCTGGGCTCAGGGTGAGAGATTTGTCCCCTGCCAGGCTGAGCCTCAGCTGTCTAAACAGTCCTGGAAAACAGCCTGTCTTCTTTCTTTTGGTTCCTCCCTCTGTCAGCTTAATCCCTTTGGTAAACCCAGTAAAATAAGCCAGGATTTACAGCTCCGGGAAATATATGCTCGGCAGTTTCTAATCTTATCACTGTCCACTCCCTCCTTCCTAGGCTCTACTTTCAGAGAAAACCCACGACAGCTACATCTCGTCCTCTTCCCCTTGCCCCTGCCATACCAGACTTATCTTCCTACTTCAAGTTCTCTGTTCAGATCACACATTCTGAAAACACCCCGCTCCCTGGTTTGTGAAACGGAATTTTACATGGTCCCTTAATTGGCACAACCTGGGAGAGGAGAGCTGCTCTAGGGGAGTCCGATGGGGCCCTGCCTCCGTGGCCCTCCCGCCTTATTCCCTGAAGCAGCTCCCCCAGCCACTGAGGCACCAGATTCCTCCTCACCACAGAGCCCCGCCCCCCCTCCTCACCCCGAGGAGACAGTGGGTAAGCACACACTTGGAATCACACAGACTTGTGCTTTCCAGTTCTGTGACTTTGGACCTGGGTTCTCCCCCTTGCAAAGGGGTGGAGCTCATAGGCATTCCCACTTCAGCAAAGGGTGAAACCAGGCAATGAATAAAAGGGTTCATCACCCAGGGGGGTGCTCCATGCACCTGTGTGGTTATTGGCAGTCTCTGGGGTCTGGGGGAGCCCCTCAGCACCTCTGTCTGGACTCATAAGGCCCCATTGGCTCTACCTACAGCTGGCAGGTCACGGACAGAGGCAGGAAAACAAGGCTGTTAATAAATCTGTCCCCGCCAGGGGCCCCTGCTCTGACAGGAGCTCCGCAGGAGGCCTGAGGCCCAGCTGCCTACAGACCCAAATGTTGGCTGAGCCACTAGATAAGTCTGTAATGACCTGTCCCTCATGCTGGAGGCATTGACCTTGCTGCTGGCCTGGACGCCCGGGCTCTGCCGTTAACCCTACCCTTCCCAGCCCTAGGGAAGCCGAGGGCGCAGCCTCGATCAGGGAGAGCTGTATCGATTACCCACGGCCACCTAACAAATGACCCCGTGATTCAGCAGCTGGAAATAACACCCGATTATTAAGTCTCAGCTTCTGTGGGTCAGGAATCTGCAAGAGGCTACACGGCGTGGATCTGACTCAAGGTTCCCCGTGAGGCTGCCGTCAGCCTCAGTGGTGGTCATCTCAAGGCTTGACTGCGGGGGGGATCAGATTCCAAACTCACTTCGGCAGCTGCTGGCAGGCCTTCGAAGACCCTCGTTGCCTGGGCCTCTCTCCCCAGCGCCAGCCATGGAGAGACGGAGAGAGCGCACCCAACAGAGGTCACCGTACTTTTATAACCCAGCCTCTTCGCCTGTTACCTCTGACGTAGTCTTTTAGCTGAAAGTCACGAAGGGTAATCCCCAGTCAAGGGGGAAAAGTACAAAGTTGTGAAAACCCAGAAGCGGGGAAGGGGGGGCAGTGGGAGCCGTCTCCGAGGCTGCCTACGTCAGGGGCTGCTGCTGGGACGTGCACGTAGGTCCGAGGCCCGCTCTCCTTCAGGTGCACCTGCTCGGACCCCCAAATCCCTCTTCCATCTTACACCAAGCCCGGAGGATTCAAAATCCTAAAGCACTCTCAAGCCTGACCTCTCCCTCTCTCTCGGCTTTCATGGTCCCAGGCGGGTCCCCAGCATGTCTCCCCAGGCTGTTGTCACTCGTCACTACCTCCTCGCTGGTCCCTTGAATCTCTTCCGCTCCCCTCAGTCCCCACCCATCCCTTCCACCCACCCCCTGTCTCTTCCCAACAGTACTCAGAGAAGTCTTTTCAGAACGCAGATCGGACCCTGTGTTTCCTTGCTGGAAATCCTCCAGAGGCTTCCCACATGCTCGGCACTAGGATCCAAGTCTTCTTGAAGAAGGACAAGACTCTGTGGGGTCTGGCTCGCTCCGAGCCTCGAGAGCCTCAGCTCCAAGCAGAGCTGGCTCCTTTCGGGGTCTCTGGTCACAGGCTTTGCTCATGCTGTTCCCCTTCCGGCTGTGCTTTTCCTGTCTCCTTCACCATGTTCGCCCCTCGGCACCCTTTGGGTCTTGGCTCGAGTCACTTCCCCGAAGAAGCTGTCCCCATCCCACCCTGACTGGGTTCTGGTCTCCTTCTGCAAACTTGTGCCCTTCTCAAGGAGCTCTGCTGGGCACACTGTTCCCTTCCCCGACTGGTCATTGTCTGGCCCCCAATATGGGAGGCAGCACGAGGGCAGGCTTTGCTGTCTCCTTCCCTTGTGCCCGTCACCACTGGGTGCTTAAGAAAAAGCTGTTGAATTAAAAGAAAAAATTAAAGTATTTGTGTTAATGATAAAACTACAACTTTGGACATAATTCACTAGAATCATACAACTCCAAGGCTCAATTGGGCTCAGAAACCAGCCAGCCTACCATTTTGAAAGAGGAAACTGAGGCTCGGAGACAGGGACATCTTCTCAGGTCAGAGTGGGTGAGAGCAGAGAGCAGAAGCCGGGCCTCTGGTGTCACTCTCCACCTGCCGTTCTCCGTCTGTCATGGAAACGCCCCTTGCCTTCTATCACCACCTAAATTCACCACTGGTGCCTCAGGAGTGCCAACCCATCATCCCCATCAGCCCTAAGCCCTTGGCACAAAGACTCAGGAATGCGCTGGCAAAGCCTCTTTCCGGTAAACTCTTTTCTTAGCTTTGGAACTCCTCTCCTCCGAGATGCACACCCAGGCCCGAGGATAACCATTTCACCCCAAATGAACCGCAAGCCCTACTTTTAAACATTCTCCTTCTGGTTCCTCCCAGGAACCTGAGACCATGTGAACTATCAGGGACCTGAGATGTTCTGGGTCTATTCCAGAAGGGGAAACCGAGGCCAGAGAAGGCCCAAGACTTTCCCAAGGTCACACAGGACAGCAGCAGGGCTGGGACCAGAACTGGGGCCTCCTCACCCTCAGGCCCTCGCTTCCTTCCATCTCCAGAGCAGGATCAAGGTGGCGGCGCCTGCAGGCTTGGATCTCACACCTACAGATGCCTCTTAGAACAAGGATTCTTTCTCGGCCTGTGGTCGGCTCTGCGGTCCTGTCACCGCTCGTTAGCAGAGAAGAACTCTCTACTTGCAAAAGCGGAAAACACACTGGCATTCTGAAACAAACATTCTAAAACAAGCGATGTTGCAAACCTGTATGGCAAGCACGAAACACGCTGGCATTGGAAAAAAAACAAAGAACAAAAAACAAAAAACAAACAAACAAAACCCTCCAACCGGTATTCAAATTAATTGCCAACCTTTAAACATGGAGAGATTTTTACAAACAAATCCAGGTTTCCACCTTCTCTTAGAAAAATCAGACAATCTGGCCATCGTGGTGCTGCCCCCGCCCCCAGCCTGCTGACGCTCGGCTCAGCGGCCTAGCGGTTATCACACACACGTCTGGCCATGGCTGGCCACATCTTCCCTTCCACGGCCCTCCCCGGCCTTGAAGGCATTCAAGTTTACTGCCTTTCTGCTGCTGGGTTGGAGAACCCCTTCTGTGAGCATGGCCCAAGTAAGTGGTCACATAGTCACTGTTGGATGCCTCCAGGGACAGAGGGGTCACTACTGGTCTGTTGCACAGCTGGTCAAAGAGCCCTAGTGGGAACGAGAACCATGGCTTATTTGAATCCATGTTTAACAGGTCACGCTATGATTTAATAAACTTTGAAGCACCTGCTAACCAGGCTTCTCCATGCTTGTTTTGGCCAAGGCACATACGAAAGCTGCTCTTCGGAATGACTTCACAGACTTCCAGGCCACTGAAATGAAGTGCAGATGCCATGGGATTATGGGCAAATGCGGGGCCAGGTCTGGATGTCCCTTTTGACGTTTCAAGGGCAGCCACCGGCAATATCAAAAGAGGGTTTGAAGGTCCATCCTTGGGTTCTTGAGCAATGACAGCTCTCAGACAAAATGCCTCTCCATGACCTTGCCAGGGGCTGAAACCACCACCTCCATGTTTCATAATCCACGGAGACAGAGGGGGGCTTCCTACAGCAATGTCAGCACCCTGAACACTTCATCAGGAGGCAGCCCGGCAAATCTGGGCAGACGCTCTTTGGAGAGTTCTTGGCAAGCTTCAAATGTTGGACCTTTAGAATAGCACCACTTATCAGCCGTCAAATCTCAAAGCCAACAGAAATACTAGAGTCCGGGACTACTAGCTCGGGGAGGGGCCATGCATGGATCATCTCTAACCACTCTCTAACCTTTTGCTGAGAAGCGCCTGACAGGACCCCAGACAAGAAGGGTCAGCCAGCCTTGGCGGCGCCACCAGTCTTCCTGATGATGGGTCAGAAGTTCTCTCCACTGAAACATCCTTCTCTTGTCGCCAGTTTTATCCCCAGAGTAAGAACCATTTTTAAGCCTGTATTCATCCACAGCCCCTCAAGGACCACCACACTTGCCCTCCCCCATCTGCAAGCTAAATTGTCCTAGGTCACCCACTCCTCCCTGGGAGCTGGGGGTCTGCCCGCCCTCCTGCAGTTACCAGGGCCGCCCCCCAACCCTGCCCGCCAACTCTTAGCATATTTTCACAACAGCTGTGGCTTTAAGAGGGCGCAGTTCTTGCCCCAGGACCTCTGGGGAGAAGAAAGGCCAAGTCCAGCTGTGCCATATCCCAGGCTCGCCCGCCCAGAGTTTGTCCAGATGGTTTCATATCAGCACACAGCTTTTGTTTATTTAGCACATACTCATGTCGCTCAGCTGACTTTAGCAATATTGATTCATTAAACCGCCCTAAACATCTGAGATGGAGTCTGTTATCGTCTATACAATACAGATGATGAAATCAAGAGATCAAGACATAGGGAAGTGGAGTCCCTCGCTCAGGGTGCCAGTGAGGTGGGGGAGACTGGAGCCTGGGCCTCGAACTCAGGCCGCCGGAGCCTGGCGCTAGGGCTCGCTGCCACCCCGTGCTGCCTTCCTTCCTTGAGGCTGTCATGTTGAGCTTTGGGGTGAAGGCCTCCGGGGAGAACTGGAAGTACTGTCTTCCTGATCGGTCAGACTCATCCCGAGATTGGAAGGGACTTGTCTCAGGTCATTCCGCTCTGCAGTGATGGAGCTGGGGCTTGAACCGGGTTCGGAATTCGGGGCTCTTGGCTCCAGCCGATGCTGGATGGACTCATCAGGTTTAACCGAAGTGGAATCCGCCAGGGTCGGGGTGCCTGGGTGGCTCAGTGGGTTAAGCTTCTGCCTTCAGCTTGGGTCCTGATCTCAGGGTCGTGAGATCAAGCCCCGCATCGGGCTCTCTGCTCAGCAGGGAGCCTGTTTCCCTTCATCTCTCTCTCTCTGCCTGCCTCTCTGCCTACTTGTGATTTCTGTCAAATAAATAGATAAAATCTTAAAAAAATTAAAAATTTATAAAAAAGTAAAAAGAAGCCGCCAGGGTAACAATAGTACAAAGAACCTGTCGAGGGAAGTGAAATGCGTTCTAATCTGGCTTTGAGTCCACATAGATCTCCCCAACGAGCCCCTGGGCCAGGGACAAGAGGAGGAGTACCTAACGCAGGCAGCTGATATTCTGAACGAGCAGATTTCAGGAACTAGATGGAGACTTCATGAATTCATAACCCAGCAACCCGGAAGTCATCACGCTCTATCGCGTGCACGTTACACCAGTCCCAATGTGGCATGAAGAGCCCTCATAGCCAGTGCTGGGCAGCGCACCTTGTCTGGAAGGATCTTTCCTGTCCAGTGGACTTGATGCATACTTGTTTGTTCTGCTGAAACATGTGCACCATAGGATGGGCACCTGGCTGCTCTCTGCTCCCTCCCTGGGAGGGAGCAGGGTCCCCTGCCTGCCGCACAAGAGAGTCCTCTGCCTGCCCTACAGACTGTCCCCGTGTTGGCTCTGGGGTGAGAACCGCAGGCTGGGGGCAGGGGGGAACTGATGGTCACTATCATCAGATGTTGTTGCTTTGTTGTACGTTATGAACCCCAAATACATTCTTATCTCTGTTTCAAAAATTCTCTTTTGGAGATATTTAAACAAAAAGAAAACATGATCTATTTCCCCAGGCGGTTTTCAGTGTTCTTCCCTCCTTTCTGGGGATCTGGATTTCCATCTGTTATCATTTGTCTTCTGTCTGACGTTGCCCAGGTCTAGCGGTGATTAATTCTTTCACCTTTTGTTGCACTGAAAACGTTTTTTATCTAGCTTTTACTTTTGTTTATTTATTTATTGTTTATTATTTTGAAAGACGTTTTTGCTAGGTCGATAGCAGGCCCCCCCACCCCCCAACACCTGTGGGATGGCGTGGGTGTTCTCTTCTGGCTTGCGGGCTGTCTGAGAATTCACTGTCACTCTGATCTTTGTTACTCTGTGTGTCTGTCTGTCTTCTTCTTTTTTTTTTTAATCACTGGCCCGGCACCTTGACTATGATGTGTGTTAGCCTGTGCAGCTCGTTCAGGGTTGTTTTTCTCGAGGTGCTGAGCTCCATAGAACAATGGCTTTACAATTTTCATCATAGTTGAGGAATGGCCATTAGTTCTTTCCTCTTTGCCTCTTTCCTTTCCTTCTGGTATGTATCTTGGGCAGTCAGTGCTGTCCCGCAGGCAGCTCTGTTTCTTTCTTTTTCTGGTATTTTCTCTCTGTGCTTCATTCTGAATAATTTCCATTACTGTGCCTTTAATTTCAGTTTTTAAATTTCTTTTTTTTTTTAATCTTATTTATTTGACACAGAGAGAGAGATCACGAGTAGGCAAGAGAGGCAGGCAGAGAGAGGTGGGGAAGCAGGCTCCCTGCTGAGCAGAGAGCCCCACATGGACCCTGGACCATGGACCCTGGATTGGTGGGACTCGATCCCAGGACCCTGAGATCACGACCTGAGCCGAAGGCAGTGACTTAACCCACTGAGCCACCCAGGCACCCCACTTTTTAAATTTCTTAATTAATTTCTTAATTTCTTTAATTTCACTCTTCAACTCCACATTTTTCTTCTGTGGTGTCCCATCTGAGGTTATTGCCACTCTGGTCAGTTGAATTTCAGATACTGTATTTTTCAACTCTGGAAATTTGATTTGGATTTTAAAAATATATGTCGGGTGCCTGGGTGGCTCAGTTGGTTAAGAGACTGTCTTTGGCTCAGGTCATGCTCCCGGAGTCCGGGGATCGAGTCCCACCCACATCAGGCTCCCAGCTTGGCAGGGGAGTCTGCTTCTCCCTCTGACCTCTCCCCTCTCATGCTCTCTCTCTCTCTCAAAAAAGTAAATAAAATCTTCAAAATAAAAAATATATATATGTCCTCTGTCTTTCCTCATTATGTTCATATTCTCCTTTATATCCTTGAGCATTTATCATGTTAACAACAGCTGTTTCAGCTCTTTGTCAACCAATTCCATCATCTGTGCCATTCTGGATCTATTGGTTTATTTTTCTTCGGACTCTGGTCATATTTCTTCTGCTTCTTTGCATGTGTGCTGATTTTTTCTTCTTTTTTTTTGGATGCCAAAGAGTGAATTTTACACTGTGGCGTGCTAGGTTTTGTTGTATTTCTTTAAACAGAGCTGGACTTCGTTTTTGCCAAGCCGTTCAGTTACAGACCAGCTTGAAGCTCACTACCAAGCTTTATTTATGGCTGGCTGAAAGCAGCTTTTACTCTAGTACTAATTTAGTCCAACTACAAAGGCATGACCTTTCTGCAGATTCTGGCCAGTGCTCTGGGTTATGATGAGGCCTCTCTGCTCTGCCTTGCAGAAACTTCAACTACTCCCAGACCCCTGTGAGTGGCAGGAACTAGCTGGGCCATTGCTTTCTGTTTGTTCTTCCCTTGGTCACACCAACTTTCATCCCACACATCCTGCTCAGAACTCCCCAAGGGGTCCAGGAAACCCTCTGCAGATTTTCGGAGCACAGTGTCTGTACAGCTAACTCCTGTTAGTCCTCCCCCCAGATTCTAGCCACCGCAACCTTCCTGAACTCTGATGTGTGCCTCCTCATCTCAGTGATATAGGGGGCCTCTGGCTCCCAGCAGACTGGGAACACCCTCCATAAGATGGGGGCACTCACCTCTGCTTATCTGTTTCCCTTGTCTCGGGAACTCACAGTTCTGTGCTTCCTGATAGCCGATGTCTGAAAACATTTGTTTTACATATTTGAATGGTTTTCCAGTAGTTACCATGAGGGCAATTCCCATAGCACTTACTTCTTCATAGGTGGAACTGAAAATCTCTATCCTAGTTGTTTTCATTTGGGGTTGAACTCCAAAATATCATTTAACGAATAGACGGTGACTTCATTAAAGGTCGCTAGAGAACTTTAACAACATTGTGTTTGGAATTCCTGAGTATTCTTGAGTTTTACAACTCTACCAGGAAGCCGGTCTCTGTCAGGAATTTATGAAAGGTTGAGCTGGGGGGGTATCTGGGTGGCTCGGTTGGTTGGGTATCTGCCTTTGGCTCAGGTTATGATCCCTGGGTCCTGGGATCAAGTCCCATATGAGGGTTAGGGTTAGGGTTGGGGTTAGGATTAGGGTTAGGATTAGGCTCAGCTGGAAGACTGCTTCTCCCTCTCCCTCTGCCTGCCACTCTGCCTGCTTGTGCTGTCAAATAAATAAGTAAAATCTTTAAAAAAAAAAAAAATGGGCAAAGGACGTGAATAGACACTTCTCCAAAGAAGACAACAAGCACAGGAAAAGACGCTCGCTGCCATTAGCCAATGGAAAATGCAAATCACCCACCAGGATGGCTACTATTATGGGTTGAATTATGTTCCCTCCTTAAAAAGATAGGTTGAAAGCCTAAGTCCCAGGATCTGTGACTGTGACCTCATTTAAAAATAAAGGCTTGCAGGTTTAATCAAGTTGAGGTCATCAGGGTGGGCCCTAAAAAGAGGTAAATTTGGACAAAGACATAGGGGTAATATGGCCATGTGAAGACAGAAGCAGGGATAAGAGTTATGTTGCCACAAGCCAGGGAATGCCTGGAGCTACCAGAAGCTGGAAGAGGCAAGGAAGGAGCCTCTCTCAGAGGATTTGGAAGGAGCACGGGCCTGCAAACATCTCACAACTGTTAGACAATAAATTTGTTGTTTTAAGCCACCTGGTTTCTGCTACTTTCTTGTGGAGCCCCAGGACAGATACATAGGTATCATTTTTAAAATGGAAAATAAAGTGTCGGCAAGGGTGATGGTTAATTTTATGTATCAACTGGGCTAGCCCACAAAGCCCAGCTCTTTGGTCAAGCATTATCCTGGGTATTTTCATGAAGGTGCGTTTAGGATGAGATTAACACTTAAATGGAAAGATCGGAGGATCCTCTATACGGGTGGGCGTCATCCAATCAGTTGCATGACTTAATAAATAAAACAGACAGACATTCCCCTTGAGCAAGAAGTGCTGCCAGCAGACAGCCTTTGGACTCATATGCCGATCTTTCTTGGGTCTCCAGCTGCTGGCCTGCCCTACAGGTTTGGGACTTACCAAGCCCCACAACTGCATGTACCCATTCCTTAACATTTCTTTCTCTCTATAGGCACACCCCCAGCCCTCAGCTTTCTCCTCCTCAGCACTACACCTGAGCGAGGACTGTCGCTCTTGGTTAGGATCTGAGATGACCCCTTGTCAGTTTTCTTGCATACAGAGCCCACATCTGGTCCTTGGGAGACAGACAGGCATCCCTTGCCCAACAAATTCTAGAAGGGGCTGCACACAACCCAGGCACCTCTCCCTTGCTCCATCATCAAAGCACCTTCCTACTGACATCCTGTCCTTTAGTTTTTTTTCCAGGCAGGGGTCTGTCCTGTGCACTGGATTGTCACCCTAGAGGAAACACATATTAAGCTCCACTGAAGCCCTCTTCCCTAGCCTGAAGGTAAGTAAGGGGCAGCTGGCAGCCCTCTCCCTTGGGGGACTCAGAACACCAATGGCTCTCTTCCAAGAAATCCACACCCCAAGTCCCCCACCTTCAACTCTAACTCCTGACTCTTTTATACCCTCCACGTGAGTGAGAAAGTTTAGTGGGCTACAGGTGTTTTACCATCTCCATTGTAAACACAGAATATGGTACAGGCATGTGGGATTCCTCGCCGCCTTCCAAAAACCATCTATTTTAACATCTTGTTGTATGAGCGTTTAAATACCTACATTATTCTTGAACATAGTACAGCTACTATTGAACCCCTAATTTATTATCCCAGACGTGGCACTAGGCCCTTTAAAAAAAAACTCATTTGAAGTTACGAATAGGTATGTTCGTAACCATTTTACAATTCTACAACTAAGAGTTCACACAGATAACTGGTGTTCCAAAAATTTGCGGAGCGCATTGTGTGCGCTTTAGTAAGACTCTCGGGAGGAGGCAATGCTCTCAAAACCTGGGTGGAAAGGACTTCAGAGGTTACTCAAGTCAACTCCCCCCACCCCCATTCGTTCCCTTTAAGCAGCAGCTAAGGTTAAAGCTAAAGGTTAAGGTAAAGGCTGGGAGACTCAGCCAAGGTCATCACAGTGAGAGATCAGATGCAGGCCATCACTTGTCACAGTAGCCTCTGATTTGTATTAAAAAAAAAAAATTGGATAAATTCTGATTCATACTGCTAATTTTAATGTTTATCCAACCAGTGGTAGAAATTAAATTTTAATGCAAAATAACTATTTCAGAGTCTAAAAAATTGAACCAACTGGGCTTTCAACACTATGTGAAGCTACGCAAATCCCAATCTACTATACAGGAGAATAATGGATTCTTAATTGAATCTGTGCCTTAGAGTGGAAGAATGATTTTTAAATGAAAAACCCCACGGAGGTGGTGATGAGAAATGAGTTTAGCCAGATGAATGATTCTGGCAGAAAATAAGACAGCAAACTAGGCTGGAAAATAGCTTTTTCTTAAAGATCTCGACTACACCAAATGCAGATTAATTTGTGTCCAGTCAACAGTGTTTTATTCCCATCTTCCTAGTCCCGGTCCTGTGTCTTATGTTCTGATACTTATAGATGGCAGTCTCCAAGGTTCCGCATATGCACCCTTCTTTTTTTAAAGCAACTGTATATAGCAGAGTGGTGGTATTATTATCCTATCTAACGAATGCTCCTGGGAACCTAGGATTTGCCGTTCAGTGTTCTCAGACTTCGGTCCTGCGCTTTTCTCCTGCAACACAACCACCCCAAGATTTTAGGGCTGGCAGAGAACCCAGAAATAATTTAGTGCAATACCGTGTTTCAGAGATAAGAAAACGGAGACCCAGGGAGGGAAGCACGTGGCCCAGGAAGGTCACAGGGAGAGTTAACGACTCTAATCACAAAAGTTAAGCATTTTGACAGATTCATGAACTCTTAGGCAGTTCCATCTTCAGCTGAGAATCTTTCAGTCATATTTTGTAGCCTGAAGTGCTAATTAAACCCGAGGAATTATGGACTTACTATTTATAGGTAGGAGTGGAGGCATTAAGTAGGCCATGAAACCTGCGGACACAGGAGATTCTGTCTCCTGAGACTCATGTGTCACAGTCAACCTTTACATTTTAAGGCAGAACTTCAGCAATGCACGGTTTCAACTCCCCTGATTCTGGACTTGGCCTTGAACCGCACTTTAGTCTTGAAGGACCACAGCTACTGCAGCCTTCTTGTATTCCCAGACGAGGAACCCCACTTTTTCTGGCCAATATTGCCATCACCCAGTGGAGAGATTAAAATCAGCCTTTCAAACCGATCAGTTATTTAGAAAGGCTGTATTTTCAAACTGTTTTTCATTATTTCAAGTTCTTGCCAACGATGCTCAGCCAATGTGCTTTCACTGAGAGTGAAAGAAAAAGAGAAAGGAACATACCACCTGGATTAATGATTACCTCACATTTCTTCTTCTTTTTTTAACTGTTCAGAGCAGCTTTCATTGGATTGCCAAAATCAAATCTCTCTCTGGAGGCCCAGCAGTGTGAACAAAAGTGCTGAAATCAAAGAACTTCCAAGTCTGAATCTGTCAGAGACTCTGGTACTGGGGAAAAAGTCATTTAACCTCTCTCCATCGGTTCCCACTTCTGTACAATGAGGATAAAACTATGGAGGTACCTCTCCGGGGCACTGTGTGGATTGGCTAATTAAAGCTAATTAAGCCCCTGGAAAGAACTAGAAAATACTATGTAAGTGCCGAGTATTTATGGGCCACTAACAGTCACAAAACTCCTAAGGGACAAGATTCTGTGCAGACGGCGCGATCCCTATTGGTGGATCCTAATTACTGGCTGCTTAGAGGAAAGCAGCGGGTGTTCTATAACAAGGCAGGGAAAAGAAACATCACACAATGTCGTTCAACAACACCATCTTTATTCAAAAATATATATCTATGAGACATTTCAGAATATACTGCTGCCGCCAATGACAGCCTATACTTCTAAATAAAGTCCTAAATTAATATACAAATTTAAGCTTTAAAAATATTCTTTAAGAAAAAAAAACAAAACAAAGAAGAATGAAGACTTTCTGAGGAATATGACCTAAAGGAAAGGTCCTTTGAGGCCTATGGATGCCCTAAAGAAAGAAAAAACACAAAACAAAACCACCCACCCCACCCCACCAGATCACCTCATACATACAAGGAGAAGAAAGGTTCATTTAAATTAAAAGAAGTAATAAGCACAGTTGGGGAGGATAAGGGGAGAATTAAGATTTAAAAAACAAAAGTATTTCATTAAAAAACAAAACAAAGCCCCAAACTAACTTCCTCATAGGAAGTCCACTAGTAACAGGTGTTAGGAGGCCAACACATTCATTTACATAATTGCTACAGTTTCATTTTTTGCTCTTGCTGTATTCATTATGCACCAATTGCTGGTCAAACTCAATCAGATAAAACATAGCAGTGGGTGAAATCCATCACGTTACGACACTTTCATCTAGCTGATCAGAGCAAATATCTACTATACCCTTTTGATTCATGGCTAGTAAAATTTCGCTTCCTCGGCGAAAGCCAGAGAATGTCCGAGATGGGTCCGTTCCAAAACAAGCTCACACGCGGGACTAAAGAGCGCACCAGATGGGGAGTGGGGCGCATGTGCACACACAGCGAAGACTAGACTTGATCTTGCGATTTTAGTAAGGTCACCTACTGCCCTATGGCCTCTGGGAAGAAAAACTTTATAGTTACAGAGACTCATTAATTTAATAATGACAGGACAACAGGCAGTGTCAATAAGCAAACAACACACGGTCCATATTCAAATCCAAAACACAGCTCAAATGCTACTATGTTCTACACAGAGTTAAACTGAACACCTGCTACGACTTTCCGTCGTTCTCACTTCATGGCAGGCGGGAGAGCTTCTTAAAGGAAAGCCTGCCACATGTTTAAAACACAGGCTATGTTTCAACATGTTTAACATGTAAAACCACAAGTAATTGGCTTTTTGGTAATCCTGAAAATAGCAACTCAAAATAATGGAGATTCTGCGGCCCCCACCACTGAATTCCTTCTTACAGCTTCTGGATTTCAGCCTCTGGGCTCTACTCCTATTATACTACTGGGGCAAATTGTTTTCTGCCCTTTCCAATGTCAAAAATAAGCCTGCCAAATCAGAATGATTTACAGCTAGCAGGCCTAACCTTCACTAAAAGCAAGGTAAAAATCCTCTCTGACTACGATATATAGTCATAATGTCAGCTGGCATGATAATGGAATTAAAACCCCAAATTAAAAATCCCTGACTTGCCCCCTTCCTCTGCCCGAGATGAGCTATCCCGTGACAGCCCATCAGAGGACCCCTCCCTCTTCCGGGCACAGGGGCGTGCGGTGGCCAGGGGCGCGCGCGCGCACACACACAAACAGGCACAGTGTCATATTCGCAAGGGACATACTCAAGTTTACTCACCATACTGCAGACACGCGCGCAGCGAAGTAAATGTTAGTGTGAGCCCTGCTCCCCGAAAGACATGGGTTGAAAAAGCAACAACACCTGTGCAGAGCCCAGACTCTTAGTAAGTCTTAAGCTTTTGGGGCCCACCAGTGCCATTTCTAATAATTGCCTTCACAACCAATCAGGGACAAAAGATCAGGTTTTTAGGAGCGTTTTCTCTGACAGTGGGTGGCTTGGAAGGTTGTTTGTAGGAACCTGGAGCAAATAACTTACTTTTAACTCATGCTTGTGATCCCTGTTACTCTTGTTTCTGAACTGTGGCTGTGTTCCAGATCAGCTTTAACTCTTACCGCTAGATGCCCTAGTCTGCTCACAAAACAAGCGCACCTCACTTCTGACTACCCATCACTAAAAGGAAGGGAAAGGAAGGATGAGATTTGGCAAACTCTTTATGGCAAAGCTGCTTGACGGTTGTGCCTCCAACCTTTGGGGTAGATGGTAGCCAGGAAAAGTCCATGAGTCCAGCGCGAGTCCTTCAGTGGAGGCCCGGACTGAACTTGAACAAGCCCAGCTCAGAAAAGAGAAGTTGCTTTCATGACACAATGCTGTCATGAGCGACAAGATTCTTCTGAACGCTTCCAGAAGGACACATGATTTTCGTAACTTCTTGAGTGTAAAGAGAGAGCTAAGAATGGAAACCCAACAGGGGCATGAAAACATGAAGTGGGAGAGCTTGTACTCCTTGCCCATACGAATCTAAACTGGACTCCACTCGCCACTGTTCTGAATTGTGCTCGAGAGAGGACGGAGAGGAGGATCAGAGTCTGTGGTTCTTGAGGCTGCGGGAGCGGGATGAAGGGACAGAACCAGGGGCCACAAGGTTATTTCCAGCCATGACTTGCCCTCTTCTTTCTGCTGGTCGAGATGGGATCTGGGGCATGACACCTGTCCTAGTCAGTTGAAAACAGGTCACCAGCAGAGGGCAGCGGGGCCAAGCCTCCTGTGACGTTGGGCAGCAATGAGAGGTCTGGCAAACTCTGAATATGGGACTTCAGTTCCTTGCGGACCTGGGTGACCCGAGCAAGCTTCTGTTTATATTCCTAAGGAGGCAAAGAGAAGCAATGTGGTTAAGTCCGTGTGTGCTGATGGCCCGGCTTAGGGAGCCAATAGAGATACTCTCAGCTTCTTGCTCTACGTTCCTCCCAGCAGACCACCCCTCCCCGCTTCAGCCAAACTACAGTGTTTGGGTTCTAAAAAGGAAAAAAACTCGACATAAAAAAGGAAAGCAGAGTTCAATAACGGCAACAGTGAATTAAATGATATTTGGAAGGAAAAACAGTGACACTTTGTATTTGCATTCTCTTAATTGGTTCTTATCTATTTCAAAACACCTTATAAAATAAAATACAGATTCTCAGGCTTTCCAATGATCTCGAGGGTTCCACCTAGACATCCCTAGAAAACTCGATATAAAGCAATACTTAGCGTTAAACTGAGAGAGTAATCCAGTATCAGCGAGCACCACAGAAGCTCGAATCCCCACTGCCACTGCCTGCGTCCAGGACTTCGTCATTCCACGCCTGAGCAACTGCAGCGAGGCCCAGAGGAGGCCTTCTGCGAGGCTCCCCCAAACATGCCAGGCTTATCTTCTGGAAGGCCAGCTTTCATCAAGCTACTTCCGTAAGAAAGAGAAGTGGGGCACCATACTCTCTCTGTGACTGCTCAGAGCTCCAGATCTGCTAAGAATAGCTCCTGCCTGCATGTATTTCCTGTAGCTTCCCAATCCCCTGTGCACAGGCCGCTGCCTGCGTGCGCCATTGGTTTGGGGTTCCCCTCAAGCCTGGAGGGGGATCTTTCTTCTCCTGGTCTCAGGGAAGTTCTGCCTCCCTGTCTCCCCAGGAAAAGCTTTCCTCCTCATCCAGAAGACCGGTTCTGGAGCTCTCCCGCGCGCAGCGGTGCGTCTGAGCCCCGAACAGGCTGCTCTGAGGTGCTCTCTTCACACAGGTTAGACTCCTCGGCTCCTCTAAAACAGGACTTCCCTGATGACAGGAACCTGGTGCACTATTTTCTTTCCTCCCAGCGAAAGGCACCCTTGGTAAATCTGGCTGCAGTAACAACTCTGAGCCTTGTGAGGTGTTTATGGCCCCTCTTGGGGCTGGTTTTTTCCCTTAAAAACAGCTGTGTCACCCTCCTCAGTCTTTCCACAGAGACAGAAAGGTCCTGAGAATGGATCCCTGTGGACTAAAGCCTCTCCTGCAGGCATGTAACAAAAGCCCACAGAACAGGCTATGAGGCAAAGACTGGGTTAGTTTTGGCTCTGGCTGTAACTTGCTCTGTGATTGTAGGTGTGGCCTTCCGCTTCCTTTGTCCTCACCTTCCTTATCTGAAAGTGAAGGAACTGGCCCACTCACAAGATTGTTCTTCAAGTTCTAGATTCCTTTGTACCAGATATGTTCTACACACTTACAGAGGCAGAGAGTTTGAGGGCATATGCTTAAGCACTCCCGGGAAGAGTGATAAGACAGGAAACAGGTTAAATGAAGAGGTCAATCTGTAGACAAAGTCCAGGCGAGGACAGGGAGAAGAGATATGGAAGCACAGGCAGGGAGGCTCTGTGGCTACATTAGTGCCAGCAGTCAAGGCTTCCACCTAAAATGAGAGCTGCTCACACAGCCATGGGATGAAGAGACAGGGGCAGAAAGTGAGCTCTCCTGGCATCCCATTTCTTTCCTTTGTAGACCTAACGCAACTAAAATAATGGCTGACATAAATTATGATGATACCCCCATCAAATTAGTGAGCTTCAGGAGGCTAAGACCAAACCCAACTGCTTTACCCATCATCCACCATGACCAGCAGTACCCTGGAAACAGTAGGTGTCCAATAGTTGCCCAATAAATTAACAATACATGAAACATAACATTCCAAGCACGTCACATTAAGTAATCAGCTTTCATTCTTGAAACTGGTAACCACTTTCAGGTCTGAGGATCTAAAATGTCAAGATTTCCTTGTTCTTTCCTCTGCAAACATTTTTTTCCTTTGGTTTTTTATACTTCAAGGGAAATTAACAGAGAAGACTAATTCTCTATTACTGAACATGGATTTACTTAATAAACTTCTCCTGATTCTATGTACAAAAAAGGAAAAATAGTTACTAAATAGTTATCCCTTGCTCTCTACCCAAATCCTCTGACCAAATGTGAGAGACAAAAACCACCCTGACTTGGAGCCATCACTCCTGGCAGCTACACAGGACTTCAAGTGAAGGCATTCCTTAAGAACAGTCTGAAGATCATGAACGGACCGGGGATCAGAATCCAAGGCTCTGGACTCTGGAGTTACGCTCACACTAACTTAGTAAGTCCATCTGAGTTTAAAAGGGAAGGCAGGTGATCTCATTAGATACCACCTTAAGTTCAAATAATCTTCTCCTAGGCAATCTTTTAAAAACAAACAAACAAACAAACAAACACCATTTGTTCCTGTCTGGAGGTCGGGAGGTTGGGAAGAGGGAGGCTGCAATTATATCCTAAATATCATCAAAGAAACTTCATTTTAATTTTAAAGGAAACATGTTCCCCATCAAAGTCACCTCTCTGGGCCAGTCTAAACGCTGATAAATCCCGTACACACCTCCTCATGCCACTGGGCTACTCTTTCCACAGGGATTTCTACTTTCAGAGCAGGTGCATGAACCTAGGAGGAGGACATCACTACAGAAAGGACGAAAGTAGGACTGTCAATGAAAAAGATTAAAAAGCAGGGAGTTTACATTAGCAGATAAGACAATGAAATACTAATCAGGTGTAAATCTAACAAAATATGTACAAGACCCATATGAGGAAAACTACAAGACTCTGATACAAACAAGAACTAAATAAATGGGAGATATTCCATGTTCATGAATAGGAAGCCTCAATATTATAAAGACGTCAGTTCTTCCCAACTTGATCTACAGATTCAGTGTAGTCACAGTCAAAAGCACAGCAAGCCATTTTGTGAATACAGACAAAGTGCTTCTGAAATTTACATGGAGAGGCAAAAGACTCAAAATTGTCAACACAATATTGAAAGAGAAGAACAAAGTCTGACAACATTCAACTCCAAGACTTACTATGACGCTACAGTAATCAAGACAATGTGATACTGCCCAGAGAACAAATAGATCAATGCAACAGAACACAGAGTCCAGAAATGCACCCACATCAATACAGTCAACTGATCTCTGCCAAAGGAGACAAAGGCAATACAGCAGAGTGTTTTCAACAAAAAAGTTGGAACAACTGGACACTCACATGCAAAACACCAAATCTAGACACAAATCTTATACCTTTACAAAAATTAACTCAAAATGAATCACTGGCCTAAATGGAAAACACAAAACTATAAAACTCCTAGAGAACAGGAGAAGTCAATCTAGATGATCTTTGGTCTGGTGATGACTTTTAAGATACAACACCAAAGGCCTGACCCATGAAGGAACACACCAAAGCTAGACGGTACTAAAATTTTCTGCTTTGCAAAAGACACTGTCAACAGAATGAAAATGACAAGACACAAACCAGGAGAGAATGTTTTTATAAAAGACAACATGTGTTATCAGAGGAATGCAAATTAAAACCAGATACCACCACACATCTATTAGGATGACCAAAACCCGAACACTGATGCCACCAAATGCCAACAAGAAGTGGTGCAAGAGGGACTCTCATACATTCTGGTGGGGATACTAAATGGTACAACTATTCTGGAAGACAGTCTGGTGGTTTCTTACAAAACTAAACCTACTCTTACCATACAATCCAGCAATCATGCTCATTGGTGTTTAACTCCAAAGGAGTTAAAAACCTGCACCACACAAAAACCACCACTTAAATGTTTGTAGCGACATTTTCCATAATTGCCAAAACTAAGAAGCACCCGAAGCTCTTTAGTAGGTGAACCGATTAATAAACTCCAGTACATCCAAACAATTTTGTGGCATTAAAAAGGAGGGCTTTATCAAGTCATGAAAAGACATGGATAAATGTTAAATGCATATTCCTAAGTGAAAGAGGCTAATCTGAGAAGGCCACATACTGTATGAGCCCAACTATATGTCATTCTGCAGAAGGCAAAACTATGGAGATAGGGGTTGTGGGGATGCACAGGCCAAGCACACAGAATTTTTAGGGTAGTGAAAATACTATAATGATGGACACATACTGTCATACATTTGTCCAAACCCACAGAACATATGACACCAAGAGTGAGCCCTACAGTATGGACACTGGGTGATTAGGACGTATCAGCAGAGGTTCATCAATGGCAGCAAATGCACCACACTGGTGGGGGGCTGGGGAGATGGGGGGGGGGAGTATATGGGAAATCTCTGTACCTTCCTCTTATTTTGCTGTGAACCTAAAACTGCCCTAAAATATAAGCCAAGAGGTCTAAATGCATCAGCAAGGGTAATTCTGAACATCCAAATACAGGTGAAGATCGCCTTGAAAACTGTTAAAACATGCAGCTGGCTTAGCTGAGATAGCTGAATGACCTAGTTTAATGCTTTGAGGAGAAACAAGTAGGTAAGAATTCATGGCAAACTCTGACTAGGTCAAACTGAATAATGATAGTAATTTTAAAGTCCCCTAAATAGATCAGGTAGTAACAGACTCTGATCTCCAACCCGTCTTTTTTTTTTTTTTTTTAATATATTAATTTAATATATTAATATTTTTTTCCCAAAGTCATCTATAAACGTCACCACAGACAAACAAGAAAAATCAAGATTGAATCCAAACAAAACTATCCCCCAACACAATTCCAGCTCTCACTCGCCTTCCACCTTTCCTGCTCCCAGACCCTCACTGGTCAGGCAGTGGCACTTCCTTCCCCACAAGCTGCCTTCCCAGTTTTTCTCTTTGGTTCAGGACAGGCAGGGGAGAGAGATCATGAGAACCTAAGAATCTTTCTTCTCAACCTACCAGTCTGTCTTCTAACAAAAGTTTGGTCCACAAGCTCTGCTGGTACAAGGTTATAAACTGTGCCCTCAGCAGAAATCCAGCTTCTTTTCATGGTATCACTAAAATCAACGTGATGAGACCTGTTCAAAGTCTTCTGACTCATTTAAGTACACTATATCCCACAACCTCTTTAGTACATCGAGTACCACTCAGCCAGAGAAATGATGTGGCAAGGCGGTCACATGCTCCTTGTTTAAAATACCTGACACTTGTGTGCAATAGAGGACTAAGCCTTTACTCTAACAGTCAACGCTACCCCGCCTGGGAGAGGAATGCGCAAGATCGGGACCTGCACGATTTCTATCAGTAGGATGGCGGGGCTGCCCGGCCTTCTCCCTCTCTCTTTCTTCCTCTCCATCACAATTCACCATGGCTCCTCTTTGTACTCTTGTCTTCAGATACTTGCCGTTCCCCCACTACCTATCTTCAGCAAGAGGAGAGAAGGCAAATCCAAGTGGTCCTGTGGCTAGTCTTTTCCTGCTCGTGCATAATCTATAAGAGGCTGGTGGCAGAGACGAGGGGCCGGGCTACCACTCGGCTGCACGCACCTACCGCAGCAAACCCTACCTCTCCCACGAGAGACTGCAGGGAGCCGTGAAACAGGCGATAGTTCTATCAGACTTGCTGCTGCTACCTTCTGTGTCAGGATCCTTGAGAAGGGGAGAGGGAAATGGGCACCTGTGATAAACTGCCTGGGTTTATGTGACTGCCAAGAAATGTTTAAAACGCAGAGGGTGAGGCCCAGTGTGCAGTTCTGAGATAATGCCTAGGATTTATGGTCCTGGCAAAGCTCTGGAATCCTGCCCCACAGACTCTCTGAACTTGCAGCAGAAAACGCGTCCAACACCCCCTGCTTCCTGTGGATCCAGCTGACACTGTGCGAACACAGACCATCATGGAGCACTGAGACAACCGGCTGAAGGGAGCAAGCCCTCCACATTCTTTGCCTTTTTTGGTTAAGAGCAGCAGGCCAGACCTGACATGCTGCAGATGAGCTCTGAGATAAGAGGGTTAGAAATGACAGGGACTGACACTGTGGTGACCTTTCTACAGGAATTTCATTTTCAAAACAAAATTATAAGCTTCTCCTCTAACCAACTCCTATAAGAAATACTGATCAAAATGTAAACATTGTCAGATCTATTTTTTTTTCTGGCCAGGAAGTATTTATGTAAGAAAAATTAAGTTAGAAAGAACATCACAGGCAAGGGCTTGATTTGATGAGACAAGATTTCCAGTATCAAGACCAATGTTTTCCTTTATCTGGCCCGGTTGAGCTATAGGACATATGGTATATAAAAACCACCCACTGCTCAGCTACTCCCAATTAAGAGTCATAAAGGGTTATTATGCACGAAGAAGTTTATGAAGGGCCCTGTTTTAAAGGTGACCCACCATACCGAATTTAAGTCAAAGAACTGCTTCATCACATGAAGACTGAGAGCCATGCAGAAAGGGGAAGCTGCCCCTCACCCTAAAATGATTTCACACCCTGAAGTCAGACCTCTTCATCCAGCCAGGAGGCTTATTACTTCTCGCCAATAAAGCTCAGAGGAGCTACACTTAGAAATCACAGCCTCTGCTTAAACTACAACACTTCTCTTTCTTTCCGTCGTTTTTTTAGGGAAAACACAGACATCTTCAGACTGAAATGAGAATGCCGCTCTTAACCTCTCTTCAAGAATCTACGCAGGAAGAAAAAGCCGTAAGTGATGGGCACCTCTCCCCCAGCCAGCTCCCCGCTCCCACATGACTCAGTGGCAGCTGCAACATTTCAAAATGATACATTCTAGGGTGTCGCAGCAGGGTTGGAGCTGCTGAGTAAGATGCTGGGGAAGACAGAAGAAAAGGAGGAAGTTGTGGCTCCAGCTCCAGTGCTCACGGCCTCTCGTCTCCATTACTAAACCCATAAAAAAGGTAAACACAAAGTATTTCCCAGAAGGGAAAATGACAAAATGGCTACAATTAGAGGAATGTTCTCTGAGCGATCCAACCCATCCATTGGAGAAGTCAAATGGGAAGGGGCTTCACAAACTTGGAACTATACCACAATGTGTCTTCAGGGTATTTCTTTCTCCCCAGCAGACCCTCTACACAAAAGGTTCAAGGGAGCTTCTACTGCTACAGCAAAATCTCCCCCCCTTTTTTTTTCTTTAAAGATTTTACTTATTTATTTGAGAGAGAGAGAGAGAGAGAGAGAGAGAGAGCATGAGAAAGGGGAGGGTCAAAGGGAGAAGCAGACTCCTGCCAAGCAAGGGGCCTGATGCAGGACTCCATCCTGGGACTCCAGGCTTATGACCTGAGCCAAAGGCAGTCGCTTAACCAACTGAGCCACCCATGTGCCCCAGAAACTCCCTTCTGACAGGGATTTGCAGAAGCAAGAGAAGAAGAATAAAAAGACAGTGTCTATATATAATGAAAATTAATAAAAATGAAACAAAAAAAGTGAATTTTAGGACTGGGCAAATTTCCCAACTTTAATGTAATCATAAAGCTAAATATTTACGGTTTAACGGATGTCCATAAAATGCTTTAAAAAGGATTTATTTTGGGGCATCTGGGTGGCTCAGTCAGTTTAGTGTCCGACTCTTTTTTTTTTTTTTTTAAGATTTTTATTTATTTATTTGATAGAGAGAGATCACAAGTAGGCAGAGGGGCAGGCAGAGAGAGAGGGGGAAGCAGGCTCCCCGCTGAGCGGACAGCCCGAAGTGGGGCTCAATCCCAGGACCCTGAGATCATGACCTGAGCTGAAGACAGAGGCTTAAACCACTGAGCCACCCAGGCGCCCCTAGTGTCCGACTCTTGATCTCGGCTCAGGTCTTGATCTCAGTCATGAGTCTGAGCCCTGCAAGGGAAAGATTTAAGAATGCACCTGGGTCCTCCAAAGAGAGAGAGAGATTTATTTTAAAAATGTACCTGGGTCCTCCAAAAATGCTTACATGCATACCACGGGTCCCTCATTACATAAAACCAGGTAAAACCATGATACTAGTACAAGAAGAACTATTTACTATTTATAGTTAAGTATTTTTCTTTGGGGCGCCTTGGTGGCTCAGCTAGTTAAGCGTCCGGCTTTTGATTTCAGCTCAGGTCATGATCTCAGGGTTGTGCGACTGAGCCCCACATCTGGCTCCAAATGGAACGTGGAGCCTGCTT
Source organism: Mustela nigripes (assembly GCF_022355385.1). NCBI lineage: Eukaryota > Metazoa > Chordata > Mammalia > Carnivora > Mustelidae > Mustela > Mustela nigripes. The sequence continues at coordinate 119,728,281 of NC_081563.1, read as the reverse complement.
AGGATTCTTTCTCTCCCTCTCCCTCGGCCCCTCCCCTCCATTCGTGCTCTCTTTCAAAAAAGTAAATGAGTTTTGGGTTTTTTTTTAAGTCAAATGTCAAAAAATCTAAGTTTTATGCAAATAACAAAGCCCCCACAAGCTCGCCTCCTTAACAACCATTTTTATGGAAAACCAGGTTACCGATGTTGTGCAAACATCAGATATGCAGGCCTTCCAATCGTTTCTCCTTCTGAGCCAATTGCTGACAGAATCAAGTCTTCCTGGAGGGCAGCTAAGAAGCAAAGGGTAGAAAGGCAAAGGACAGTTCCCACATGGAATAATTTTAGGCAATATTTATTATAATTTTAAGTGCTAGTGGGTCTGCCTGGGGCAAGGCAGCGTGTAGACTACTGCACTGCAACTGGATATAGTTTTCTCTACGAGGAATGAAAAGAGCAATTTCTTTCCATAAGCAAAAAAAAAAAAAAAGAAAGAAAGAAAGAAAGAAAAACAGGAGGGAAATAACGTTTCCTGGCTCCTCCAAAAGACTAAGGGTATATCGCCTCTCTCCCACCAGGAGGTTGCTGTGATGGAAAATATGGAATCAGAAAATCCAAGTTCAAATCCTATTCTACCACTTGCCTGTGGTGCACCACAGAACACCTTGCTGAACGAGGCATCCTTACATTTAGGATGGGAACGGACACCCTGCCTGCACCAGAGGTGATGCCAGATCTGAATGAGACCAGGTACACGCTAAACTGTTCAGTGTGAATCAGCACATCTCAGGGGGAAAAGAACCACCACCACTCCCACGTTTTTGTGTTATAAGCAGTCCTTAGTCTTCCTGACATACATATTCAGAAAAGCCATGCAGAACGGAAGAAAAAGAAAAGTGCCAATGGGATACAAAGATCCATCCTCTTACAAGCCATCTGAGTATGTCCTGAAAATTTGACACCTTTACTAGAAGTTGGTTTGAGCCAATGAAAGAGCCTCTGGGGGCACCTGGGTAGCTCAGTCTGTTCAGCGTCTGACTTCGGCTCAGGCCATCGTCTTGCAGAGCCCCACACTGGGCTGCTCTGTGCTCAGCAGGACCCTCTCTTCCTCACCGTGCTCTAATAAAATCTTAAAATAAAAAAAAATAATAATAATAAAGCCTTCAACCTCCAAGCCCATGGGTAGAAAAGTAACATACTTTTCTGTCTGGGTAATACTGAAGTCCAGTCCCATCACTCTAAAGGCCGAGAGAGAGGAAGAAATATGTCTAAGCAATAAAATCTAGATCTCACAGGAGCATCATCAATGTGAAAGGAATCCCCCTAGCAAAGACACAGCGTCTGACCTAGCCTAGAGATGAACTCAGTCGCAACCGTACCTGCCACCTGAGATGAAGACACTGTGTCGAGCATGAGAGGGATGGGGATGACACAGTGACAATCCAGACAGGATTTTATGGTCTGGTCAGGGAAATAACGAAATCATCCATAAACAGAGTAACAAACCATGTGGTGCTCTGTAGGAAGAAGACAGGGAGAAAGGACAGTATTCACGGGAGGAGGGAGGGAGAAACCTGGTGTTACAGGGTAGGGTCTCGGGGAAATATCGTTTGACATGGAATATAAATGATGAAACAGGAATCAACAAGGTAAAGAGCAGGAAGGAAAGCGGGCAGAGTGTTCTAAACAGGGGGAGCAGTACATATAAAGTCGGAGACCGGATAGGCCAGCACAGACAAAACGCAGTGGAATGTGTTAAGAGATCGAGCTGACGAGGTCAGCAGGGGCAAACCATGCTGGGGGGGGGGGGGGGGGGGGGGGGGAGGGGCATGGAGCATGCGGCAGGAACTGGCAAGGATTTGAGCTTCTATTCCCGGAGCCAGGGGCAGCCATTTCAATGTCTATACAGGGGAATGACCTGCTCAGGGCTGCCATGTGAAGAAGGAGTCACAGAACACAGAACAAACACAGGCGGGTCTGCCACGAGGCTACTACAGGTGAGCAGGGGAAGAGTGGTGGCAGTGGGGGCTAAGGCGGTGGGTGTGGAGACACACAGGAAGAGAAGGGGACAGATTCAAGAAAAACAGAAGTGAAAATCAAAGAGGCTGTCAGGCAGCGGTGCAGCACAGGGGCTGAGGGAAAGACTGGGACAAGAGGAGGCTGAACTGACCCATCTTGGAGGCCGGATGGACAGGGAGTGACACTGGATGAGCTCTGGTGTCCACTTTTGACAAATGGCCATGCCATTCTCCAAGAAAGGGAAAGAGAAGGAAAGGAAAGGTTAGAAGAAGAGGACAGTCTGTCTTGGCCATATGACATCTGAGATGTCTGTGGAAGTAAGATAGATGGGTCTGAAGCACAAGGCAGGGTCTGGGCTAAAGATCTAGATTTAAGCCATCGGCACGCAGGTGGGAGCTGAAGCCACTTTGTGTGTCACGCAAGGACAGAATGAGAAAAAGGCTAAAGGAATACCAACATATATAGGGCGGGGTTGGAGAAAAGCTTACTAACACACAAAAAAATAAAGACTGGAACAGAACCCAGAGAAGGAAAACACATAAAGGGTAATGAACAGTTCCAGAGCTCCAGAGAGGCCCCAAAAGAGCAAAGGAAACAAAAGACAGTGGGGGGTGGGGATAGGTATCTTGGCATCTGAGTCTGGACCCAGTGGTGGCAGACTCTGAAGATGGCCACTTGAGCAGAATGTAGATATGCATGCCAAGCTGCAGTGGGTTCAGAAGTAAAGGCAGCGAGGGAAAATCAGCTCGGTGGAAAGGGACAGTAAGAGTGTGCCCATGTGAACGTTGCTGTTCTGTTTAATATTAGAGAAGCAAAGCATGCTACCTGTGGAGAAGAGCACCTGTAGCCAGTCTACTGGAGAATTCTTTGCCAGAAAGGAAAATAAAGTGCCCCTGAAGGCTCCATGTGATAAGAAAAGGCAGGTTCCAACATTTTCAGGGTAGACAAGTGTTAGTAGAGCCCATCTGCCGCAGGTGAGGGTAACATCGCTGTTTTATAAATGACAAACCACCCCAAAGATTAAAGGCTTCGAGGACCACTGGCCTCAACAGAGAATGCCAGAGAAAGCCTGGAATGTTGACTACAGATCCTCATCACTGCTCTGTAACTGGGGTAAAGGATACCCACGGGAATAACTCCCAGCAAGTCTATGCAAGTCTATGCCTCAAAGAACAGAAACATGATGAGCAAAATAAAAGGACCCAGAAAAGCACCAAATACATCATCCCAGACATTTTGAAGAAAAAGTGGACCGAGTCCATTAATCACATCCAAACCCCAAGAATGCTCAGAAGGCTGCTGGTAAATTTTTGTTGAGTGTAAAATTGCAAAGTTACCCTGCTTAAAGTTCTCCAAGTACTTAATGAATGGATTAAGCAAGAGAGTTGTCCACACTTTTTCCTGAAGGTATTTAAGGAATCTGAATAAGGGCAAAAACAAGGAGGCTTGCGAAGTCGTAATGACAGCTGGTATCTTCCCCTCTTCACAGGAAGCACGTCACACCTTTGGGAGCTCATGGGCTTCATTTGCAAAGGTTTCATTCTGCCTCCTGATTACAACCAAGAACACTTTTAGCTGTAATTGTAGGAAAAGACTTTCTAATCTTAATTCAAGCCCTGTATCTTATAGAGGATAAAAACAGAAGTCAGAAATGGAACTTCCAAGATTGCAAAGTATGACACAATCCAATTTTATTTTCTACAAAAATTGCCAATTGAAGTGGGTGAAGGCCTACCTTACAGTAGTAGGAACATTCCTAAAGACTAAAATAGATCTCTGCTCAAAATGATACGCATCCATTGAGTCAGACATTTAGACACTAGGGCTCAAATTTCTGTAATCTGAACCTGCTCTCAAAACGATGCTCCCTCAAGTCAGTGTTATAATAAGAAGTAGCTGCTATTTCTCACGGCTGTTTCATATGTAAACATAACTTAAAACCCAAAAGAGAGCCCCATTTGTCTAACTAAACTATTCAATGCTCATTTCTTCACGAAACAATGATTAATGCTTAACTTGGGGATGGATATCTGTACGTCCTATCTATCTAGCTCTACAGCTCTATGAAGTGCCAGGCTGCCACAGATGCTTTGGAAGAGCAAGAACTCCTAAGGTAGGAAAGCATATTAGTGGCAAAGACCTTGAAATATATAAACTTAAGCATACTTAAAAGACAAGCAGGCATCTACACATACACACATAATCCATTTTTTGAAACTTACAGGAAGCAAATACTCCCATACTGGAAGTTAGCCCAAAGTAAAAACAAAAACAAAAACAAAAAACCAGAAAACCAAAAAACATACTCAATAAAAATAATCACTGATTATCTAACTATAGTGTTCAAGCAACCATTTAAAATGTTTACATGAGTTTCTGTTAATAAGTTTAAAAAAAAAAAAGCATGACAGAAAATTGTCCATGTATTATGATCACTTTAATTTTAAAATTGTAGAAAAAGAGTGCCAGGAGGGCTCAGTTGGTTGAGCATCTGGCTCTTGGTCTTGGTTTGGGGGCTACTGGGTCATGGTCTCAGGGTTGTGGGATCAGGCCCCGTGTCAGGCTCTACACTTAGCTCAGAGTCTGCTTGGCCCTCTCCCTCTGCTCCTTTCTTGGCTCACTCTCTCTTCCTCTCAAATAAATAAATGCAATCTTTAAAAATATATATAAATATATATATATGGAAAAATAAAGGAAATATACCAAAATCAAAAGTTCTCTGGGTAGTGAGATTATAATTTTTTTATACTTATTTTCTAAGCTTCTCTGTGATGTGCTTGTAATAAGAAAAACAGAAATAAAGAACCAATAGTTGAATAAGAATGAATGTTCTAGCAGGCAAGCAGTGACTAGAGGCCCAGATGCTGTTTTGACTTAACATGTATATGTACTTTGTAAATACAAAGAAGTAGTGCTACACACACCAGCTGAAACTCAGCAGAGCTATTTTGGAAAACAGGAGGAATCGCCAAAAGTTGGGCTATAAGTATCGAAATGATGCTATGACTAAACGTATGGAATTCCAGCTGGGAGAGCTTTGAAATCATGTCAGTTCTTTAATGTGAAGCCTCAAGTGTTGGCGAACCATGCCCTTAGGTCGCCAAGTAGAGTGAAGTACATTAGAACAGTTATAATGAGGCATTCTCCGCCCCACTTCACAAGATAACATTTAAAAAAAATACACACATGAGCACCTACCCACTCCCCTACCCATGTGAGTGCGTGGGTGCATGCAACCTCACAGATAAAAGCTAGAGCTAAAAATCTAACCTGAGTGCAAGGGTTGGCAGCAACTGAAAAGAACGGAAGGACTTCGAGGACACGGCCTCTAAACTCCAAATTACTTGCAGAACCACAAAATTCAAGAAAAGTCCCCACTTGTTGGAAGGAAACTTTGTAGGGGGAGGCTCCCATCTCAAAGCAGGGGTGAAAAAGCAGGGGGCGAGCCACGAGCTGCTGTGTGGGGAAGGATGTGAGCGCGAACCCTCTGTGGGGGTCCCTGGAGCAGCGTAAGCAGACTGACCTTTTCAACAATGGCTGGAACAGCCCCTGCGACTCTAGGGAGGAAAAGAATCATCTGCTAAGGAAGGGCAGCGAGTGTAGAGGGCTGCGAGCAGGTGGGGCCAGGCTAGGCAGGGCTGTGGGAGGCAGTCTAGGAGGGGGCCTCTCGGCTCCCAGGGGAACACTGCAGGTGATGACTAGGGTCAGGAGTCAGGAGATTAGGGTTTTGGTTCTCACTGACTTCCTTTGTGACCCTGAACTCCTCATAGACATTCTGAGCTTTGTTTTCTCATCTAAAATGAGGATTAGATCACCGGCTCCCATCTGCCCTTACTGGAACGGACAATGAGACACTGCCTTTGAATATCGTGAGAAAAAGAATTTACTCCAAAGTTGACAAAAAATGGATTTATCTCCACCTATTGCCTATCCCATTATTGAAATAAATGCTTTTAACCATATGTACCCTGCAGGGAGGGGGCCGATGCTGCCAAAAACAACAGATGGCCATCAGTTTGGTTTAGTACCTTCTCAGCTGCAGCCAAAGAATTTCTCAAGTTGTTATAACCAAACTGCAAACAGAAATACGAAGAGTCACAAGGCAATGTTAGATCCTGGGCCATTTCCCCCTTCCCAGCTGTGCTGTCTGAAGTAGAAGGCTCTACTCCCGAGTATTCGTTATGGCCAAGGGGGAGGTGCCAAGCTGGGGAGAAGCAGCAGCTCCAAGTTCAATGAGCCAATCACCCTCACGCCCCCACAGCATGTACAGTCAGTCACAGCCAGAAGGGTATGTAGAACCTTGGTGGCAGAGCTGGCTCTCTCAAACCTTAAAAAGGTCTTCTCAGAGGCCACTCGGAAATGCTTCATTCAACTATTTTAATCCCCCTACAGAAGATGGCATTCTTCTAAAACAAGGTTCTTGGGGATTATTGCAATGATTCAACTTTGGTTGCTCTTCTGTGTAGGATGCCTTCCAGTTGCTGACCTGATGGAATCAAATTTAAAATAAACAAAACAACAACAAAGGAAAACACAAACCTGGTGGAAAGTTACCAGATGTCTGCCTTGGATTCTATTCCTGGTCTGTGGCAAACTCCCTTCTCTGAGTCTGAATTTCTTCAGAAGTCAGATTCCACGATGTCTAAGGTTCCATCCAGCTCAACAGTTCTGTTAACGACTTATATCCAGGCCTCAATGTGCCACTTCATTTTGAGCAAAGAGTGAGGCTGTCTGTCATGGCTGTGCCTTGGTGGCTTTGCTGAGCACACATCCATCTGTATGCACGCTCCGTAAACATTGGGGTACACATACCTACTAAAAGGCGGCACACACTAATGCCCTCTCCTGTGGTCCCTGGTATTCATGGCACCTAAATGTAGCCTTTGTATTGGCAAATGCACCAGTTAGCGGGCCTCCCGCATTCTTTCTTAAATTCTGCAGCAGAAATTTTAAAAGATCTAAGTAAACAGAAAGAAATCTTGTGTTCATGGATTGGAAGTTAAAAATGTTAAAATGGCAATAGTTCCCAAAACAATCTAGAGATACAGTGTGATTCCTATGAAAGTTCCAATGACTTTTTTTTTTCCCCCAGAAATGACAACCAAACACTAAAATGTGAATGAAAATAGCCGATATATTATGGTAGTAAAACAGCGAGTACCTGCTCCTTTTCGATTATTTCCTCCATTGTTTGTACAAACAGATCTCTGTTCCCTCCCTCTGTTCATTCCCCTTCTCCCCACATGCCCTGATCACTCAGACGAACACACCCACATCGTGCTTTTATCCAAACTGACAAGACAGGAAGTCCATCCGACCCATTCTGACATGGTTTATGAGCTTCTAACACACAACTGGAGTAACAGTCACCTCTGTCTACCAGAAACAAACTTTCCCTTTGCTCTAAGATCTGAAGTCTGAAGGCTTTTCTGGTGCCTTTGGCCTCACCTTTTTGATTTAGCTTTCTTCTGTACCCTCCAAACTTCTCAACCACTTCGAGGCGACCATTGTGCTTCCTTCCACATGCCCTCCTTCCCATTTCTAGATTTTCCCACATTCGTGACAAAAGTGTTGCAATAGATGTGAAGCGGCCCCCTTCTAACCTTGCCTGGAGTTTAAGGGGAAGGCTGAAGGCCAACGTCACTATACGTCCAGAAACAGAGGCAAAAAAACCCAAAAGAATGGGTAAAAAACAAAACCCCGTCATCTCAAAATGAACCATGGTTCTACTTAAAGGGGGAAAAAGCACAAACGAGAAAAGCCATAGGAGTTTCTATCAAAAAGTCACCTTTCTTTACCACAAATTAAATCAGACTTGTCAAACCTTTTCACCCAACCACAATAAATAAATAAACCACCAAAAACAAAGAAAAAGAGTACATTGACTGATGGAAATTCCACACACAAATATTTATTGAGAAAAATTCTGTTCCTGGCACTCCAAGAGCCTAAGACCACAAAGGCCAGCAGACTTCAGAAGATCTGCTGAAGGGTATTTCAGGGTTCAGAAACTGCCCATGTGTTTAATAATTCTCTCATATTGTAAATAAACTTCTGACCAAATTAGTGTAGTTATTACTCAGAGAGTGAGCTATGATATTCCCCTTACTTCTCACATTCTAACTCTCCATTCACTGCTGTTTCTCCCCCAGTAGAGTGTGAGCTCCTTGAGGGAAGACAGCACACCTTGCTCATCTTTGGACATCTGGCTGGCGCCGGCTGTGTGGACTTTATTCAGGAATAAGCAGCTCCTTAAATAGTACAGAGCCTGGTTCCCACTGGAGCACTGGGGCACTTCCCTCCCACTGCTTCTGGTTTTTTGTTTTTTGTTTTTTTTCTTCACACATTTGTCTGTTCCGGTCTGGCTTTCCCATTTATAAACATATTTCTCTTCTTCACTTGCGATTTCCTTTTACGAAAAGCCTTTTATTACCTTCCAGGAAGTTGGGATTTGACCTTAAACCACAATCAGAGTGGCCCACTGCCTCCTTAATCTACATTATGTATAATCCCCTGGTTTGCTTTTATGTTCACTGAAGCTGTTCATGACTTCCTTGAGGGCAGAAACACAATCTCTCTCTGTGAGCCGTAACTGCCCCCTCCTACATGCCAGCACCTAAATCATCCTTGGCTCCAAATCATCACATTCCCTATTCCAAAGCTTAGGAGCCACCCAGAAATCAAACATAAGATTCTTAAGTGAAAGACAAAAAGGTATGCTTGTTACATGAAGGAAGAGATGAACTTAAAAAGGGGAGTGAAGAGGGGGAGGAGGCAAACTTATCTGTTAACAAATTAGAACTTTGGGAAGAAAACAAGCTCTCAAGCAAATCATTACATTTCCAGAGTTCTAAGAATTCCATGTTCATACATTAAAGGTAATGACAGGATTAAAAAAACAAAAGATTTGATTTACATTCTGATATGGCAATTTTAAAACAAGGACTACGAGTGTTACAGTGAATGTTAAAAGGACAAGCATACTTGACGACAGCCCTCCTCAACAAGAGACTGCGAGGCCTGAAAATGATTCATAGTGGTAACGCATCACCTTTCAAGCGGCACATACTTTTCAAGTTTTGCCATCGCCATAAGGGTATGGTAGAGTGAGACCAGTCTGTTCCCGAATAGGAGAGAAAAATCATAAATTCTAGAGAGCAGCCAGCAAACATGGTTAAAGAAAAAAACAAGCCAGGGGCGCCTGGGTGGCTCAGTGGGTTAAGCCTCTGCCTTCAGCTCAGGTCATGATCCCAGGGTCCTGGAATGGAGCCCCGCATTGGGCTCTCTGCTCAGTGGGGAGCCTGCTTCCTCCGCTCTCTGCCTGCCTCTCGCCTAGTTGTGATCTCTGTCTGTTAAGTAAATAAAATCTTAAAAAAAAAAAAAAGAAAAGAAAAAAACTAGCCAGATCTCAACATCTTACATTGTATCTAGTCTTTTGTTTTTAAACAAGCAAATTTAGCTTCATCTTTACAGTGAATGGTTTTATTCAAGTGGCTAAGTGACATGGTTTGAGAAAAGAAAGGACCTTTAGCTCAGAATCTGTACTTTCCAGCAATGGTAGACTCCTGTTCTGATTCTTTTTTTTCCTGTTCTGATTCTTAAGCAATGGAACCCCCAATGCCCCAATGCCCAGATGAGCACAGGAATTTGGACTGTAGCTACAGAACAGACCCAAATCTCTAATCCATCTCCGTGCTTAATGACCTTTCATAGCATCTCACAAACCACTGGTTCCAAAGAAACCAGAATGATCCCCCAAGAAAACACAGGGAGCCAAGTGCAACTGTGAGGAAGGGAAATAAAGAGTTAATCCACTCTACCAACCCAATCTCCTTCTCAAAGACTCTGTCCTCTATGGTAGCTTGCCATGTTCCACCCAACAACAGCTGCTCATGATAATCAATGTCTGACAGATCAGAGAAAGCCCTTAATGTGTCGCCGAGGGGCAGTTCAACAGATGGCATGGTGACTTACAACCAGAATCATTAATTACACTCTCTTATTAGTCCCGGGGCACAGTGCTGAAAATGCTTCCTCAGTGAAAGATGAGCATTTCAGATAAATGACCGTCTGGTATTGCCTGTGAAACTCCCTTTAGGATTTCTGGTCAGTGTCGATTTCTAAATCTAAGCCATCCTACTTTCATGACCATTTCCCATCTTCCACTTCCAGACTGGCTCATCAAGATCCCCCAACCCCTACCCAGCCCTGCTCTCGAAATCACTGCAGGTAAGGATAGGGTCAAAAGTGCCCGTCGATGCTTGCCCGCCTCAAGTCGCTAACTGCGTGGAAAGGCAAAGACGGTAATCTCAGCCACAGGACTAGCTCCGTTTCCCTCCCTCTGTGTCAGAGAACATGTTTCTTGAGTACAGGGGTGGGTGGGGAAGGGGGGACTATCCCCTCCCGCGGTACCTACTCTGGGGCTTCCTGTGATATAGAACAGATTCTCTGACTGAAAAGTGTCCTGACCCCTGAAACCGCTAGCAGCGTGGGGCAAGCAAAGGTTCCCAAATGTCCACACCGCTGGCTGTGTTACGCAAGCACTGATGTAAAACCACCATGTACTTAATTAAGAAGCCAAATAAATGCAGGTTAAGGAACTAGTTCTAAAGCCCCTCCCCAAGGGCATTCAGGCTAATGTCAACTCAGGGTAGAAAGTAGCACCTTCTCAGCAGTTTGAGAACTGGACTCCATAAGCACTACTGTGAAGTTTTAGAACTGACTGCAGACAGAGCTGACAGGCAGACTACTTTCTGGCTTTAACCACGGCTTACGGGTCAGAAATTTCAATATAACCTAAAAGGAAGACAATTTTAAGTATTTTCCAAATCCTAACAAAACACATGCTTCGGTTTTGCCAACCACCTGTTCGTTTTGTACCTCGGTCTACAATTTTTAATGTGAGTTCAAACTAAAGTAGTATTAAGATCCTAAATGCTTTAAGGTTTCAATGCTTCTTGCATTCCGGTTTGTTCTTTCTTGGACACACAAAAACAAGACTTGTTTTCAACTTGGTTCAAATGACTACAATATCGGGTGGATCTTCTCAACTCATTATGTTTTTAAAAGACAAAAAAAAAAAAAAATGTTAATGAAAGCACAAAGAAACCTCTTGCTGTGGACTATAGGAAGGGAAACTTGGGCAGTCTGGGTCCGCCTCGGCAGGTACTCACTTCTAGTTTTTTCTCCTTTTCTGACAGAACATCTTTCTGGTTCTGGGTGTACTCCACCAGCATCCGAGCCAGCTGGCGCCGGTCTTCCAGTTCTGCCGCCAGACGCCCGTTATATTCTGCTAGTAACAGACATGCTTCATCTACCGTTTTTGAAAGACGTTCAGCTGCCTCTTTGTCTATGTACAAATGAGAGCAAAAAACAGAGACAATATAGAAATCACACAGGCATGATTGCAAACATTTCTGGGGGAGGCTAACAGTTTCTCTCCCAATGTAGAGAGTCCAAGAATAAGCCAGAACCTGTAGACAAACAATGGATGGGCTGACAGAGAAATCCAAAGGCACTCACTCCTGTTAACAAGACAGGACATCTCTGAATTACCCGATGTGAGGCAACTGTAAAAGGAGGGGAATCTTGCAAAGGATTTCTAAACGCCTATTCCTGAAAAAGCTCTATAGACAAAACAAACAGAAAGAAATATTTAAGGTCATAGTCATACATGAAATAATTTTTCCTTGCCTCTGAGAGTTTCGAAAGCGTTTTCATACTATTTTGTTAAGAATCCTTCACATGTTCTTCTGAACCACAAAAGCAAGCACTCATTTCTTGGGTGTGGAAACTAAGACCAAATAAAAGCTATAGGACAGGTTTGATACCATGTGGTTAACAGAGGATTTGGGACTCAAAACCATGTCTGTAAAATGGATCTAAAATGTCTCTAAAATAGGACTCTGCCCCTTATACCATGTAGGTCTTGAACCTGGGCAGGAGCTCTCTTCTTCAATTCCAGAAAATATGGGGTCTGATAAGAACTGACATTCTTTCAAATTCTTTAAACACGACCCACAGAAACACTCTTTAGGCAAACACATAAAAAGAAACAAAAGTTTCATAAAACAATACTTATCCTTACTATGTGCAAAGTGTTCCATCTTCTACTCTGCGTTTGTCTGTCTGTTTTAATTTTCATCATTACTTACCAGACTTATTTCACATCCAATTAATGAGTTGTAACTCACTGTTTGGGAAAAAACTGTGCTGAAGTATCAAAGAATGAAAAAATTAATTTCAGGGGCGCCTGGGTGGCTCAGTGGGTTAAGCCGCTGCCTTCGGCTCAGGTCATGATCTCGGGGTCCTAGGATCCAGTCCCATGTCGGGCTCTCTGCTCAGCGGGGAGCCTGCTTCTCTCTCTCTCTGCCTGCCTCTCTGTCTACTTGTGACCGCTCTATCAAATAAATAAATAAATAAATCTTTTTTAAAAAATTAATTTCATGTGGATCTGGTGAAATTAGAGCTCTAATAATATGTACATATATATGTACATATTATATATAGACACACAGACACACACACATATATAGTATTTTTAGAAAGGCTTTTAAGGGTCAAAAGAGTAGATCAGTGCTTTGAAACAAAGAGCAAGGGCATCCCATTCCCTCTTGCTCACTCCAAGATTCTGCTGCTGTGACTGTCCCTTGTGACTCCCTACACCTCTCAACTTCCTTCTCTTCCTCCACCAGCACTATCATCAGCATACAAATGCGCTGCTCTACCTTCTGTCCACATGTCACTCTCTAGCTACTGCCCATTTCCCTGCCTCCTTTTCCTGGTACCCACCTGGTACCCTGGTATCCACCTACTCTCCTACCACTGTCACTTAACCCACTCCAATCTGACTGCTATGCCCCAAACCATCTAATTAGCTGAATAAATATGTGGGCTTCTATTATGCCCAACATCATTCTAGGCTCTCAGAGCAAAAGGGGACACAAAGGACAAAAACTCTCTGTCCCAAGGAGTTTACATTCTCAGATAAGAAGAGAAACAATATACTACATTTTACTTGTTCATCAGCTGAATATCAGAATTCTAGAGAGAAGAAAAAAAAAAAAAGGCAGAGGAGAAAGCATGGGGCATTCAGAGGGAGAACTGGACTTTTAAATGTGGTGGTCAGGACAAGCTTCCCTGAGATGATATGTAAACCAAGGCCTGGAAAAAGTGAGAACAAGCTACATGAATGTGACTATCTGGGGAAGATCATTCCAAGCACAGGAAACAGCAAGTACAAAGCCCTAGAAGGGGAAAGTGCCTGGCAAGGAGCCCATATAACTGGAGTGCTCTGAGTACTGACTTCATTTGAACAGATCATTCTGGTTATTCTAGTTATGTGAAGAACAGAGTGATGGCTAGGGGTCATTTGGGGAAATAAGGAGGAAGCAGGGAGACCAAAGAGGAAACGACTGCAATAATCCCAGCGAAGATGCTGGTGACTTGCGCCAGGCAGTAGCAGTGGAAGTGGTGACCATATCAGACACTGGGGTCAGACACTGGTTTGGGTCCTGATCAACAGGAATGATGAGAGGCTCATCTACCGATAAGGGGAAGACCGTGAGAGCAATGGATTTTGGAGAGAAGATGACAAGTTTGGTTTCAGACAGGGCGAGTATGAAATGGTTTTTGAGACAACCAACTATTAACACTGAGCAGAAGGCTAGATGTAGGAGCCTCAAGTTCAAATGACAAGTCAACAACAGAGATATAAATGAGGGAATGATTAGCCTAAAAATTATTTAAAGTTATCAACCTGGATAAGAGGAACTGTCAGTGAAACTAACTAGAGAAGAGCGCTGAATACTAAACATTAAGAGGTAACAGAGGAGTGAAGAAACTAGCCAAGGAGACTACAGAGCCACAGCCAGAGGGCGGTGAGGAAAGCTAGGAAAGAGTCCTACTTTCCTGCTGCTGCCGCTGCTGCAACAGATTTATCATGAGTAAAGTGGCTGAAAATAACACAAATGTATTATCTTAGTATTTATTATCATGGCCTCTTCCTCCACCTTCAAAAGGCATCTCAGCAAAGACTGTTTCCAGGGTTCTATCTCCTTCTCTACTACTGCCTTTTGGCCTCCCTCTCAGAAGGACCCTGTGACTAGACGGGACCCTCCTGAATCATCCAGGATACTCCTCCCCACCTCAAGATCCGTAACTTTATCACACCTGTAAGGACCCTACTGCCATGGAAGATTACGCACTCACGGGTTCTGGGGATTAGGACACAGATGTCTGGGTCGATCGGGGTGTTTTTATTCTGTCTCCTGCACCAAATCAGAAGAAATGACCAACTGGGCCGAACGCTAGCTACTAAGATCAAGCCACGACAACCACAAGTAAATACTGGGTAAAATTCAGCCCCGGACTGGCAACATGGAAGGAAATCATCAACACTGATCAGAGCAGCTTCAGTGAAGTGGAACCACACGAGGATGGGAAGAGGGAAAGGGAGACAAATAAGCACAGGCAGTCTATTTAGAATGTTTTATTACAAAGAACAGAGAAATAAGGCAGTAACTAGAGGAACATACGGGTCAAGAAAAAAAGTTTTTCCCATGTGGGAAGGAAAGTACATGTTTTTGTGCTGTACAGCAGGAGCCAGTAGAGGGAAAACATGGACAACTGCTGGAGCACTGTCCTTGAGCAATGAGAAGGAAAAGGGCTGACAAACAGGCAGGGGGCTGGTTTAGAAAATGGCACGTTCACCCACAGAAGTGGGAAGAAAAGTCAGCTTACGGGTGGTTACTTGTTTTCCCAGCCACACCCCCCTGTGCGGGTCCAGGAAAGAACAGAGGCAAAGCTGGATTTAGGAAAGGCGGCCAAGAGAGGAAACTAAGTTGTTACTAAATGGGTATAAAGTTTTAGTTTTGCAAGACAAAAAGAGTTCTGGAAATTGGCTGCATAATAATGTTAATGTGCTTAGAGCTTCTGAAGTGTACACTTAAAAATGGTTAAAGACTGTAAATTGGGTGTATTTTATTGCAATTAAAAATCAAAATAAATTTCTTTATTAATTAAAAAAAAGTGGGGCGTCTGTGTGGCTCAGTTGGTTAAGGTCCAACTCCTGATACAGGTTATCATCTCAGGGTCATGGGATAGAGCCTTACATCGGGCTCATTAGGGAGTTTGCTTGAAATCCTCTCTCCCTCTTCCTCTGCCCCCCATGCCTCCCCCTGCACTTACTCTCTCACTCGCAAATAAATAAGTAGACCTTAAAAAAAAAGAAAAAAGCCTATAAGACATGAGTCCTTTAGGTCAGTGAAAACAGATAAATAAAATCACATACATTACTAGCTTTTTGTTAATTTGCTCCCAACTTTTACAGACTATAATTCTGATAGTAAGAATAAATGAGTTGATCACTATAATAACCTCAAAAGTTGGACTTAGCCAAGAGAAAAGCTGGAGTTTTGTCAGAAGACTAAAGTGAAGAGGAACGAGGAAAACCAGAGACTGAGGGCATATGTAAGGGAGCGATTATAAAGACTCTGTGCTAAGTAGAGAAGAAAGTAAGGCCGGAGGGGAGTGGAGGCTGAGAAAAGGTGGAAGGACTGACAGACAACAGGGTCCAACTGCCAGAGCTGGGGAAGGAAGAGTGAGCCCAGATGCTGCCTGTAGGATCTAGACTGCCTCCGAGTTGTGTCCTGCAGCTAAGCATGCTCCTGACCTGAAGTCTTTACTCGGCCTGTACCCTCTGTCTGGGTGGCACTTGCTTCCCTCAGATATCCTCACGGCTTGCTTCCTAATCTTGGGGGCCTCTGATCAAAGGTCATCTCATCAGAAAGGTTTTCCCCAACCACCTTTAAAATACAGGTGTGCCTCGGAGGTATTGCAGGTTCAGTTCCAGACCACTGCAATAAAACAAATGTCACAATAAAGGAGTCAAATGAGTTTTTTGGTTTCCCAATGCATACAGAAGTTATGGTTACACTATACCATTCTACTAAGTGTGCTAGAGCACTATGTTTAAAAAAAAAAAAAGTATACACTGTAACCAAAAAATACTTTGTTGCTAAAAGATGCTAACTATCACCTGAACTTTCAGTGAGTCCTAATTACTTATCATAGACCACTGTAAGGAATATAGTAGAAAAGTCTGAAATATTGCAAGAATTACCAAAATGGGACACAGAAACATGAAGTGATCAAATGCCGTGAAGAAAATGGAGACGAGAATCTTGCCTGAAGACACCTAACCTCTCAAAAGCCTCTATTTCCTTCTATGAAATATGGGGATATACAGTCAGGGACCTCAAAAGGTCATCACAAAGAGAAGTATCTGACACAGAGCATTCTCTAGGAATACTAGCTCGTGTTTGACTCCTTCCTTTCAATTTCCCATGCACATAGCGGGAATAATGTCACGTGTCCCTCCCTGTTTAACTGGCAGTGATCATCAAGAGGGCAAAATGACATGACTTAACACTATACACCTGGCATTCTTGGCATTAAATACACTGTCATTTATGGGGTGTGTCTGTGTGCAGTGTATAAATCACAAAGCACTGAACCGTAAGTTTTGTTAGTAAGATGATCATGAATTTAATGTCTTCTCTCCTGTCCCCCAAATCACATACACAGTTTGCCCTGTGTTTTCAACAGACCTTACTTAAGAGTGCCACAGGTTGTGGCATGCTGCATTCTGCTTAGTTCCTAGAGTCACTACTCAAGCATGGACTGTTTCAACAGCTACGCTGTTTGCAAAACCCAATACCACATTGAAGAAATCTGTATCTGCAGATACAAGCATGACCTAGGGTTTGATGCATTAGAGAAATGTCCCTCTTCCTTCACCTTTTGACCAAACTCTACCTTCTCACCTGTTATTTTTTCCAACAGAGAAACATCCTGCACTTCCTGAGGCAAAGACGCAATCTTCTGCCGGACAGTAGCATCCCCTGATGCAGCATTTTCCAGGTCCTGCAAAGCTTTGATCAGTTCCTCAGTCTGTACAATAAAAGCACAAACAACACTGTCCATTAAGACATACGGGATTTAAAGAAAGGTAGACAGAATTAAACAGAAAAACAAAACAACTGTTCCTGACATTTACAAAAACACTGTGCTCGGTACCAGTCTATACTGAGGTCAGTGGTAGATTGGACAATGGATTCTAAGAGAATGTACACAGTTAATTTTTCTAAGTCGATAGCAGAGCATGAAGAAATTCTACACAACCTGGAAAAAACCCCAAAAAACAAAAAATCCAAGCTTTTTAAAGGAGCATGTTTTTGGCAACTTAAAAAAAAAAAAAAAAAGGAGCCTGGTTCATACTGCTTAGTTTCAAATAATGTTATGATTCCTAATACAGAATGGTCTGATCTCCAGTATAGCATAAAGGCATGTGTACCAGATGTTGAACAACTGTGTGCTGATTAAATGAAATGACAATCCCTACTTCAATTCTTTCTTGGATTTGTTTTACAAAATGAGTGTCACAAAGATGACAGTTTCCATTTTTGGCAGCCACTCCCCAAATTAAATGTGTCAAACTCATTAATTACAAACAAAGGGGAAAAAGACGAAGAAAAGAGCAAACCAAGAACGCATACTTTGTACACTAAAAGGATAATTTTAAATCATCAGAAAACAGGATGCCTGGATGGCTCAGTCGGTTAAGCATCTGACTTCAGCTCATCATGATCCCAGGGTCCTGAGATCAAGTCCCACAGAGGACTCCCTGGTCAGCAGGGAATCTGCTTCTTGCTCTCCCACTGCCTGCCATTCCCCCTGCTTGTGCTTGCTCGCTCTCTCTGACAAAGAAATAAATATAAAATTTTTAAAAAATCAGAAAACAATGAGTGCTGACAGGTTCACCAGTTGATCATGACCCAGGAGTAAATAAGTGGCAATGTAGACAGTAGTCCAATTACTCTAAAAGTTAATAATTCAGGCTGGCCCCCTCAGAGGTTTTTAAATGCACAGCTATATGGCCTAACACTGTTTTCGCTTAACCCCCCATCTCATTCAACATTTTAACATAACACAAACCAGAAATGCTTCCTATTTACATAGGTCTTAGCCACACCTATGTTTGATAAAGTAAAACTTTTAGCCAAAATGAGAGGCCATGTAACTCAGTAAAGAGCACGGTCTCTGAGGTCAGTCACACCCAGAGTCAAATTAAGACACTGGGCAAGTTATTTAATATCTTCTTGAGTCTCACTTTCTTTGACAGTAAGTAAAATAAGTTAAGTAAATAAGTAAATAAGTAACAAAAATTAACCAATCACACCAATTTATATGAAGGGCTAAACAATGCAAATATATAATCAAAAACTCATCTCTATTTTAATACTTAAATAGGTGATTGTGTAGCAAATTTGTTATAGCCACACAGACTATCCTAGAAACTAATGAGCTGTCTACTTATATATAAAATAACCATGCTACAGGAGAAAAGCTATGGCAGAGGGCATTCAAATATCTTTGTAGCATTATCTACCCTTTCACAAATATCTACTTTTTTGGAAGTATTTTCAAGTCCTAGGAGTAAAACAAAACTAAGTCCAAATACTGTGAAACACATAAATCCATCCAGACTCATGGCATGCAAAGACAAAGGCGAGCTGCTGTCTGGAAAGCTTTACTGGGTGGATCTTGTGCCCAGTTGCCCTAAGAGCTGCCCTCTGGTGGTTCCCTACTGTTGGTCCCTGGCGCCACCCTGTGGCCGTAATCTTCAATGAGCGGTCCCTCCACCAAGCCACTGTGTCCTCCTCTCTGGGAGTTCTGACATACCAAGAGGGGTCCTGCAGAAGGATCTTGGGGAGAGTAGCTTCCAGGGTAGTCATCATCCTCCTCGTCTTGTATCTGCTGAAAAGTTCGCTTCAGAGATTTCTTCTCCTCTGTTGCTAGAGTGAAGGAAAAGGGCACAAAATTTGGGTTAAGAGGGCCCGTGCAGGGAGGAGTCAAATGCTATGCACAATGGGCCACATGCAAAAAAAAGGGCAAAGGGGTGTACATTTCCAAAGATGGCTTAATGTTAACCTAGATGTTAGTTATTTTAAATTGATCGTAGTTCCCTACATTACTGAAGAGTCAAAAAATGGTCTCAGGTCTATCATCTCGGATTGACTCACTGGAAAAATACTACCAAAAACCATCATCTAAAAATGAAACTTACCAAACTTAATACATTTAATAAAAAGCTTATCTCTTGAAAATATAAGTTAACAAGAGACTCAAAGTGGTAAGAAACCCATGAGACAATATAACGGAGCAAGCCAATGTAGGGAAGGTGCGTAGAAAATACACTGCATATAAAATAAAACGCTACACACTCTGGGAGATATGTCAAAAAGTAAAAACAGGTATTCCTCACTTTTCTAAAGCTTGCTTTTATGAAAGACCTACAGTAATAGTACCGGTTTTCACTAACCAAAAGAAATTCAAAGAGGATTTTCGCTTTCACAAAGAAAGGCACAAAGTGCAAACAGTGGTCAGCATGTGTGCTGCAGGGAGTGGCTATGGAGGCGGCAGGCACCCCACGAGGCTGGTGCGGCCCTGCTGAGCTGCTTCCCAGCCACTACACTCAGCATCTCAGCATCAAGCCACCAGAGCTCTGAGCTGTATTCATGAGCATCTATGCTTTATCTTGATTTATTTTGTGCATCTGTTAGAAAGATGTAGCCTAAGGTATCAGAAAAGCCTGAGAGAGGTTATTTTAGGGTCTGGGAATGCTCAAAAATTTTTCCATATAAATTAATGGTAACTGCTTCTTCACTTTATGCCATTTCAGCTTAGGAGAGGTTTCATAGGAATGGTCTGATTTCAGATAGCAGGGAAAACCTGAGGTAGAGAGAAATCTATCAATAAAATTACATCAGAAATTCCACACATTGTTTCCTTTAAACTCTCCCTTTAAAAATAAAACTAACCTTATTTTATCTTAAAATTAAAGATAACTATTGCTGAGAAATATGACTGATACAATTCAGAGAAGTTACTTTAAGTTGCTATTTTAAAATCAACCGTTCTGAGGCAAACCGTTTACATTACATTTATTATTTGTATTTTATGTTTTTAAATGGCTATGAAAATGTGCCCATTCCAAAACCGTTCCTTTTGTATCAAATTGGACAATATAGGGGCACCTGGGTGGCTCAGTTGTTAAGCATCTGCCTTCGGCTTAGGTCCTGATACTCCTGGGATCGAGGCCCGCATGGGCTCTCTGCTCAGATGGAAACCTGCTTCTCCCTCTCCCACTCCCCCTGCTTGTGTTTCCTCTCTCGCTGTGTATCTCTGATAAAAATGAAATCTAAAAAAAAAAAAAAAAAAAAAAAAAACTGGCCAATACAAAATAAATGCCAAACATCTGTGGGATATAAGTCTAAATGACAGTTAGGCTTAGGAAGTAAAGAAACGATGGTAACGTGTGGCAGGCACGGCAACAGTTTCTGTGCAACTGAGATACGGCATCTCCAGCTTTGCAGGTGAGAAAATGGAGGCCCGAGAAGTTCAAAACTCATCTAAAGGCAAGACTTTCAAAATCTGTACTCTTTCCACCGTAGTCAAATTCTTCAGCAGCACACACTCTCTCATCTGTCAAAGGAGGAGTCACCATGCACCTGCCTCCAAAACTCTGAGTTATAAACAGAATAACATACACTTCTTAATTAAACATTTTCTCCTGGAACCAAGGATGTAGCTCCTGTTCCTACCTTACACATTAACTGACCAAACTGCTTGACGTGAAAGCCAAGTCAGTACTTCAGGTCTTATTTTTTCTTAGTGCTTTATTCCTCTGTTCCACTAAATAAAGGACAACGGCAACATTTGCATCAAGGCAGCCCTCACTTTGCGAGATTCTAGTATGCACAGATTTTCACCAAGGTTGAAACAACACCAGTCCCCCAACACCTTGGTTCAAATTGCAGTTACGGTGGCATATTCACCCTGAGTAACTGCATGAAGGACAAACTTTGCTGCTAACTTCACTCCACAAATCACTGTGTAAATAATAGAAATGCATCACGATCAGTGACGACATCGCGCCGTTCAGGTCACTGGATGGTCACTGCACAGCTGTTATTTCAGTTCACAAATAAACAGCAAAGTGGTTGTGTTGTCTCCCAGGGATCAAATTCACATGACATTTCATTAAAATGAATAATCAGAACAGGGAATTGAGTGAAAATGACAAAGATGAAAGAGGAGCCCAGAAACTAAAACTAAAGCTTGTGTTAGAAGTGAACGGAATATAAAGGGAGCTGCAGAAGACTTGGGGGGCTGCGGGGACACCGGCTTGCCACCCACTCCCAGAAACTCTAGGTCCCCAGGCAGAATCACCTGGTGAAAGCCAACTTATCAACATAAGAAATCGGTTGTGATGACAAGGACGACCGTGTCCCGAGGAAGTGATACTGACAAAACTCTTCACATTATAGGAACTCTCCAACATACCTCCTGACATGGAGAGCACGAAGGGTAAACCACTGAAAGCCGATCTAAACATCCAGGATGCTTGCTCTGTACCATGGATTACACCAGAAGGCAAGCTCTGGTCACTCCTATTGTGCAGTTCATTTCAAAGAATAAAGCACTTTAATTCTCAAAGTTTCTAACGTTTTATGTTCTAGCATGCTAGGTAATGATCAGTGTTGCTATCTTTTTTGTTCCCTATGGATTTGTAATCAACCATGAGTTTTCAATTCTTTGATAAAAAATTTTTTAAAGTCATGGAACAATCGTAACTCTTCCCCTCGATTATTAAGATCATTTTGCATGGTTTCAGCCTACATAGTCATTTTTACAGTCCTGCACTATGCAAAACAAGGACTGCTATATTTGTACAACAGAAAATCTAACAGTATATAATTTGCATACGAAATATCTAACAGTACTTAGCACCACACTAGCTGCCTAATTAATGTGCAGTGTGTGTGGTATGACCCTCACTGACACTTAACCACCATAAAGCATCAGAGTGGCAATGTGTTAGGAGTAGCCACTAAAATATAAGCATGTAAGTGAAAACAATTTTTTAATATTTTTTGTCCATTTCCAAGCACCCAGAACAATGCTCATGAAATAATTGTTAAATACACTAAAGAAGGTAGAAAATTACAAAACATGAATCCTTCAGTTTCAAACTCTCACACAGAAGCTATTATATATAAAAACCGCACAGCACTTAACACCTCAGGACCCGCAGAATCACTGAATTTGGGCAGTTGAAGGCCTTAGACAGACCTAGGTTGTTGCTTTCCTTTATGAGCATATATCCAGGCCCACAAGCTGCAGTCTGTCCAAAGTCAAGGAGCTCATCAGTCTCCGTCTGGGCCCTATAGCCAAAGTCACCCACCCCCTAAACGGGAGTACTTTTTACCACTTCCTACTGGCACTCACTCATGGCATTACAAGACTGAAATCAAACTAATGAAAATAATGCAGGCCCATTTCTGTCTTGGCCATCCTGATGGAAGTGGGTGTAATAAGAGAGAACCACCGTCATCCTACTTCAGTTCTCTCCTATTTCCACTGGAAATGAATTATTCATCATTTTCTTCATAAGGCTTCTCCTTTCCTGAGCTACCTACTTACACTATAAACACTTCCACTGGACCCATCTTCCAAATACAATGCCTTGGAGACCACCAGAATCTCTCCTGAAGTTCCAACTTCCAGCAGATTCTACACTTCTGAGATGTAGCTTACAGATCTCTCCTCTCTGTTCCTTCCCATCACCTCTTATCAGAAATGTGCCCTTTTCCATGCCTTATGCAGACCACTGTCCCAACCGGCCTCCCTGACGCTAGTCACTCCTTTTCCAACTTAGCCTACACTCTTAAGAAATGAATTGCCCGCAGGCCTCTACTCAAAAACCCAGAATGGCCTCTCATGATTTACAATGTCCAGCTATGCTCAAAGCCCACCCGTAGTTAACAGCAGCAGTATCTTAAGCCAGCATCTTCCTCTACTCCTGCAGCACCCAGCCCTGCTATGCTGTATGGCGCCGGCAGGCACATGCCTTACCTCTCCAATTGAAACATTAAGTATCTTATTTCTTTGTATCCTTAGAATACCTAGAAAAGTGTCATTAGGCCTGAGTTGGAAACTTCTTGAAAGCAGAGGTGGCACAGAGTCTGGAAAATACCAGCGCTATACCAAAAATGACCATATGCCTCCATTTACACAAACAGGACAGCCTGCTCTGTTAACTGTCCCCTGACTCATTTGTACAAAGTCAGCAATTATAATGGCCAGCATTCTCAATCTAGTCAGGCAGCTATTAAAAATAGCCAAGGAAGTCTGTCAATCCCACTTCTATCACTCAATTTAAGATCAGGTACCCTCCCACTATCATTTCAGCTTCTGACCATACCATTTAAACTTGCTTCTTGACTCAACCACTCTGTTTATAGTCTGTTTATAAATTACAGGTGGCCCCAGTCTGCCTGTCCTCATATTGTACACTCTCTACTCTATCCTCCAACCTGTTCCTGTGTCTCTAGCGGTCTTATACTCGGCTAACATGCAAGTAATCCTGGTTCCCTAAGCATTTCTAATATGCCTCTTGGATACCTTGGAATTTCAGACACTACAGCAGACTACAAAATTAACTTTGAGGCAAAAAGTTGGCCTGAAGGTTCCTGAACACTTTATAAAATGCAGCCATCTACTTGTAAAGCTAGGTCTTTCAAGAAATCCACTTGAAAATTTCTGGGATTAAAAAACGAACAAACAAACAAAATAAAACAAATAAATAAAAATTAAAAAAAAAAAAAAAAGAAAAACCCCAATACCCACAGGTTTTATATTACTTTTATTAATGAGAAACGAATCAGGAAATATTGTTTGCAATAGCTCCTACATTCTTTGTTCTCTCTCTACCAAATAAAGGCAACTGTAAAACAGAACACATTAAACTTTACTCACGGAAAGAGAGAGCTCTGCAGCCAAGGTCTGATGCTCTGATGCTGGATGTACCGTTCTGAAAGCATTCCACCAGTATCATCTCAAACTGAGTGCCCAGCGCCAGCACCAGACTTAAACCTGGGGGAGCTGGGCCTAGAGCTTGTGCACTTAACCACTATGTGAGCTAATCTTGCACAAAATCTGGGGGACTAAAAATTCTAACAACCCTCCTCCTAAGTTTGCCACTGGATCATTGAGAAACTCAGAATACTGAGTATCAGAAACAGGCAATAGGGCTCAAATAAAAGTCATATCATCACTTCATTATTAACATTTACCCATGTTATCTCAAGTAATCTCAGGACAACACTGTGAGGTGTTATTACTAATAGCCATATGGCACAGTGAAGAACCTGAAGCTCAGGGAGATCTAATGCTATGCCCAAGGTCACACAGCTTAGAAGTGACAGAGCTGGGAGTCATCCTCTGAGACCTGGTTTCAAACCCCTGCTTGGAAGAGTTAAACTAAGTATACTAAGGCCCAGGAAAGCTAGGTGACCTGCTCATGAATTCATAGCCTAATTCAAATCTACTGAATCCATGTGCTTCCAGGAAAAAAATACGGTGTGAAGAGCACAGGCTTTAAAGTCATATAGACCAGAACATGAATTCTCCACTTATTAATTATATCTGTTTGGACAAAATTAACTATACCTTTTTGAGCCTTAGTATCTTCATCTGAAATACGAAAATAATACCAAATTCATAGAGGAGTTGTAAGAATTTAAAATAAATTAACATGAAAAGCAGCCAACAGGCAGGCTGGAATATAATAGATGCTCAATAATTGCTATTTCCTTTGCATCTACCTTTCTTTTCTAAATCCTTCTACAACGTAGGATACTATGTCACTCACGTATGACTTAAATAAATAATGAAATTCCATTCAGTCCAGCGATAGCACGAGTATGCCCAAGAACAGACAACTTAGGAATCCTGGGTCCTATACAAGGGGAAATGGGTACGTACACCCAAGTTCCAGTTTTCTAAAACGGTATTTTTAAGCTCGTTTATTCTCTACTGTCAAAGTTCCACAAGAAAATTTTTATTTCAAAGGTAAATTCTAGAGTTGTCTCAAGACAAAGAAATATCCATGAGTCAAACCTGAAATATAAAAGGACTATATAATTTTAGAAATAAACTTCTGGAGAACTCATCAATATTGTCAAAGGACTGACGTAAAATATTATGGTAACTCAGGTCCAAAGAAGATGGCGAGGAGACAGATGGAATTAGCTCAGACTAACACACATGTTGGAACCTTTGGTATATGTTTCCATCTTTACAGCACAAGGATAGAGAAATCACCTTACATCAGCTTTATCCTCCACACGGAGGAATACTGCCTCAATGGCTGTTAATGTCTAGGTGCTCAAAAAAATCAGAAACCCAATGGAGCTATTTTCAAATCTACCACTGCCACAAACTCCCCAAATTGCCGGACTGCTCCTGAGGGGCGAAACTATTTCCCTACCCTCTGCTCAGTCCTATAGCATCTAGCATAGCCATTTACTCAAAGCACATGTCTGGCAAATGCTTGTCGAATTGAAATTCAACACTTAGCTTCCAACATTGTCTTTCAGAGTTCCCCTACCTGCCCAAAGGTGTTTTAAAAAATCAGCACTGTTTACCAATGAAGTCTCAGAGTAGAGAATGCTGAATAATTCTCCAACACTGTCCAGAACACCTCCAAAAGATACAATACAAACACGACCAGAATCCAAAGTAGGGAACACCTTGCTTTTCAGAAGCTACATCCAGAGTGACTTCAAAACTGTTTCCCATCAACTCTAAGTAAAACAATGACCTACAGGGACACCTGAGTGGCTCAGTGGGTTAAGCCACTGCCTTTGGCTCAGGTCATGATTTCAGGGTCCTGGGATCGAGCCCTGCATCGGGCTCTCTGCTCAGCAGGGAGCCTGCCTCCCCCTGCCTCTCTGCCTACTTGTGATCTCTCTCTCTCTGTCAAATAAATAAATAAAATCTTTAAAAACAAAAACAAAAACAAAAAAAACAATGACCTACAGTTGAAAGCACTTACGTCCTTCTTACAAAGCCTCTAACTTGTAGTTTTACGGGAAAGTTGCCCCATCTTAAAATGCATGTAAACTCAGACCTGGAAGATCTCATGAAAGGTACAAAATAAAGGGTTGCTGAATGAGTGATATTATCAGGTAAACTAACCATGGTTAAATGCCATAGCAGAGGCATATACAAAGTACCAGAGGAACATGGAGGGAAGGGCTACATGTGCCTAGACAAGGGAAAACAACAAAATGAGAAGAGCATTCCTAAAGACTGAGTTCACCATGCAGTGAAAACAGCAGAGGACACTTTAGGCAGAGGTAACACCAGATGCAAAGGAAGAGGTACCCTGAGAGCACCCAGAAAGGAAACTGCTGGATATGGCCAAAGACCATAGCATATGTGAAGAAATGGAAGAAGAATCTGGAAAAGTATATGAGTTCAGATTACAGATGATCCTAAGTACTACCTTAGTACTTAGACTTATCCTTCCAGACAATGAGTTCGTGTGCAGTCAGATCAAATTTGTAGCTCAGAAACACACCATGCCAACTAGAATTAAACCGCGCCAACTAACCACAAACCCACAAACCAAATAATGTTTGATCTGACTCCTCTTTAAAGAAAAAGCAGCTCTTAAGAGGACTCCGTGAGGTCACACACATACATGTACATACTTCTAGAGGATATTCTGGGTTCAGTAAAGACCAAAATCAATTACAGACAGCAAGCTGACAAACATCAAAAGCATGTTCCAAAACCACACCGATATTTATTGAAACCAAGCTCTAAAAGGGCTAAGGGACATATTCAAGACCCCAGAGTGGTCAGTGGTAGGGCCAGGGCAAAATCTTAGTCCAAGGTGCCTCCTAGTTCCCCAAAACTAAACAATGTTGTTGTTTCTTTCCCTTGTGCAAGGAAACTCTCTGCCAAGGCAGAAGAGAGCCACAGAGAATACACAGCAAAGTTAAGGGTGTGAGATGATGGATAGCATGAATACTAGAACCAGGCTTACACGCTGCGAGCACTACATAAATTCTCACCATCATTTATGATCATCTCTCTGAAGAATCATACAATCGCTGGTGGTTCACAGCAACCCCCACTGCAGCTTTTCATATGTGATTCGAAAGTAGGCAAAGACCAAGAGCTGTAAACATGTGGTGATGTTTCTACCTTTGGGGGGAGGGCTCTTGGAGTCCTCCATAGACAGCTTCAGCTGCTGTATGAACTCGCCGCCATACACACTTCTTTCTTGCCAGATGTTCAGCAATCTTTCTAAAGGTTTTTTACAGCCTTCATCTGCCTCTCTGCCCAGAAAAGACGAAAAGATAGATATAAGCTTAAGATTTTTTGTGTTTAATTAGGACAGATCTACTTTAAAAATAACAACTGACTAAATGAGTTACATATTTAAACACAGATGGAAGAGTACGACACATTGTGATAAACAGATACCCAAAATTTGACCCAAAACTACATTCTTCCTGTGGTGTATAGGGAAGACAGAGGGAGTATGTTACAGAAGTAATCTGTCCTTATCTCCTTTGAAAGATGGGGCAAATAGGGCAAAAAGCCAATTGCTGATTGTTATAGAGAATTATCAAAAATCGATCATTTCAAATGTGACAGCTTGCTTTATAAGAAGACATTAATCGAAATGTAGGGCCAGACATTCTGCTGGAAATTAAAGGGGGCCAAAACCTTTAAAGGTAGGAAAAAAAGTGATTAAAAAAAATGGGGAATAAATTCACCATGACCCATCAATGCTAGCACATCAACACCTCTACATGTCTTACAAATACAATCATACACACATACCAAGACTGATCTCAACTGAAATTAACTACTTCATCATTATTTTAATTCTGGGTTAGGTATGTAGTCCCCATTCTCACAAAGGTGTCTAGTGGGTAATCTTAGAACACACTGAGCATAACATAGCCCTTTGTAATTTATATCTGAGAGAAGCTATACCGTTTTTTTTTCTGACATAACTGTACTCTGGAAACAGAGTATTTTCAATGAGATAACTAGCACTAGCACTCAGTGTGCAACAGCTGCTTACCAGAAAACAGACACCAAGTGGAAGAGGGTGGGAAGACTTTCTGAAAGGAAAACAAATTCTCTCACCATCCATGGTGTTACTATGACTTGTTCAGGTTTATAAAGCTGTCTGGATGTCAGTGATCTTACTCTGAGTGACTGCCAACAAGAAGGGATACACTGACACCTTAGTTTCTAAGCCAAGATCTTTAACAGGAACTTCAAGAAGAAAGAGGTACAAAGGAATTATGCCCTGATGGCACTTTTCTAAAATTTACAGTAACACTCAAGGTAACCTAAAGGTTCAGCTTGAGCTGGTCAGATGCATCATTTAGGAAATAGTAGTGGCAAATTTTACTGCATTGGAGTCAAAGTACTAAATCGGAGCACAAAAAAAAAAATTTTTTTTGGGTCACACTTTTTTTTAGTCAGAGGTGAAGGGGGAAAAAAGGGAAAAAAATATCAATGGTAGTTTATAAAACTTAGAGCTAAGCCTGAATCATTTGATACTGGTGATAAAAACACTCCACCTCCAAAATATATCTAGAAACAAACTGCTTCTCACCCCTTCCTCTCTGTCAAGCTGGTCCAAGCCACTATTTTCTCTTGCCTGATTTCTGGTCTCCCTGCTTCCACCCCTATCCTCCTACAAACTAATCTCAAGCTTCAAAAATTCTGTTGCATCAAGGCAGATTATGTCACCCTTTGGCTCAAAACTTGCAATGGTTCTTCTCATTCTCCCCCAAAATAAAAGTGAAAGTTCTCATAAAGCCTACAAAGCCATTCTAAACATTATATCTCTGGCCTCACCTAACCTCTCCCTTCTTCACTCCCTAATAGTTACTCTGGCCCTCTTGACTCCGGGCCTTTGCCTGGAACCACATTTCTTTACAGGGCAGCATGGCTCAAGCACCCCTTCCTAATTTCCCTATTTAAAATTAATGCTCCCCACCCCTACGCTTAATTTTTCTCCATGCAATTTAGCTTCTGATATGCTATTCAGTTTACTCGTTGTTTAGATTCTGTTCATCTGAATGCACCTTCCGCAAGGGTAGTGATCTGTCCTTTCCCCCCGACACATACATGGCTACCCA
Source organism: Mustela nigripes (assembly GCF_022355385.1). NCBI lineage: Eukaryota > Metazoa > Chordata > Mammalia > Carnivora > Mustelidae > Mustela > Mustela nigripes. The sequence continues at coordinate 119,699,198 of NC_081563.1, read as the reverse complement.
CCCTAGAATAGGCATAATATTGGCCTCTTTGTAATCTTTCTAGAAAATTTTTAGTTAGATTTCGATAGGCCATACAATTAGTTACCTTTCAAGAATCATCTTCCCACAATAAAGCCATTTGTATCATGCATCAGCTAAACATTCATCTGCTCATTCAATGAGGTTTATGAAATACTGTGCTTGTAATACAAAGAACAAGGCCTAGAGCCTGACCCAACAGCCCCTTCCTTTTCCACACCTCAACCAGGGCATTCAAACATATTTATCCCTTGCTCAGAACTTGCTCTCTCTCACACATGTGCCTTTGCTCATACTATCTCCTCTCCTTTGAATGGAACCCCTAAAGGAGAACAAGATGAAGAGGGAGAAGTTGGGAGCAATGCAAGTGGCTTAAGTAGATACGGGGTATGTGGAAATAGCAGAAGAATCTGGAGGGACAGAGTGGAATTAGATTATGAGGGCCCTGAACACCATATTTAAGTATGTGGCCTTTATCCTGAAGGAAACGGGAAGTCTCAAATGTATATCTTAGAAAATAACTAGTATAGCCAAATAACAACTTACCAAAACTTAACTGGTTGATACTTTTAATATATAACCTGTTCTCTGCAAATTCTCTGTTCACTTAATATAAAGAGAAACCTATCATGAAAGGGTGGGGGACATAATGCAGACTAAATATTTGGGACTCGATTTAGACCAAGACTGGTTTGGAGTAAAGATTCAGCCATATTACTGTATGCGATGGAAACATACACAAACTGATAACAAATGACACAAAGTCATTTTCAAAAGGCTTTTACCATGTAAGGCAAAAGTCAAATAGGAGCTCGAGTTTAACTGGTGAATGTAATTAGTCAGGATAGGCTAATTCCTGGAGCAATATCATAAAAGTCAAAGTTTTGCCAGGTAGGTTTCAAAGCTACAGATAGAACAGTCTAGAAGTCTTTTTACTCATGAGGTTCTGCCTTAAGTAGCTCCAACGAAATGAAATCCCATTGGCACTTGGAAGTGGGTACAACTAAAGCAATAAAGTAGTTTTATAACAGACGGAATTATCTTTCCAGGTTGCACTAACTCCATCCTGAACTGAAAAATCTTTAAGCGATAAAACACCAAAAAATCCTTGCCATTAATCAGTGAGTAAACAGAAAATGATAAGTATAACTTAAACACAATATAATTAATTTAATTATAAATTCAATCACTGCAAAACTGATCTGAAAAGTATAAACTGCATATTATACATACAGAATTGCTGCTTGAAGTGTCAGCTGAGGCCTCACCAAGCTTACTTGGGGGCCTTTTCTTCCTCTCTAGTTCTAATGGCATTTCCTTGGAACACCCACTATAATTTGTGTGTTTCTGTCTTATCCCATGCACAGTAGCCCTGTGATAAGCCTACTAAAAGTAGGAATTCTTTCTAAATATCCCCAGCACTTCCAACAGAGCCTCCAGTGAAACTGAAGCAGAAATGGTCCGTTGCCAACCATACAGAAAAGAGCGTAGCAAGCCTGAGACTGCCACCCTTAGAAAGGCCTGCTCACTGCACTGGCCCTTGGCTGGCATCTGGAAACTTGGGTTTCAGAAGTGTTCCTCCAGTTTCCTAAGTGATAATCAGGGTGGTTTACTGTGCCTAGACTGTTTGTGCAAACAATATAATTTATGCCGAATACTTGCTTTCTTTCTGAGAGTTGGGAATTTTGGCAGAGGGTACCTGTGGCCAACGCCAATAAAAACCCTGGGCACTGAGACTCTAATGAGCTTCCCAGGTATACAACACTTCACCCATGTTGTCACTACTCAAAAATGGAGGAATTTAGTACTTTTGTGTAACTCCACTGTGAGAGGACTCTTGGAAGCTTATATGTGGTTTCCTCTGGACTGCACCGATTCAAGTTTTTCCTTTGCTGATTTTGCTTTGTATCCTTTCACTGTTAATAAATCGCAGCCACAGACACAACCATATGGTGAGTCTTGTGAGTCCTCCTAACAAGTCACCAAACCTGGAAGTGGTCTTGGGAATCCATGACACAATAGTAAATAAGTGTGCATATGGTGATAACTCCAAATTTATGTCTCCAGAAATTAATTTCCTACTGAGCTTCAGACTATCTATCTACATCTACCTATCTGGCATCACCCCCTTGGGAAATCTACTAGCCACCTCAGACTTAGCATGGTCAAAACAAAACTCCTGACTTCCTCTACCACATCTTTTCCCCAAACTTCATCTCAGCATATAACACCAGCAACCATCCACTTAGTCATGTCAAAAACCTAGAAATAATCTGATTTCTCTTTCCTTCATTACCAGTTCCACTAAGCTCTCCCAACTCCTATCAGTTTTAGTGGGGAGGTGAAGCAAACCCATTCACAAAGTAAACATTTCATAATCTGGAAGCTATTACTATCTTCTCACTGCCCTGAGTCCTATCCAATGTCATCTCTAGGTTGTAGTAGAGCAATACCCTTCATATTCCCTTGGCCTTTATAATTCATTCTCCATATCAAGCCACAGGGACCTCTCAGCAATGTGATGGAATATATCGTTCCGCTGCTTAAAACCTGTCACTGACATCCCTTCAGAATAAATTCTCTCCCATGGCTTTTAAGACACATTTGACTGGCACCTGCCTACCTCTCTGATCTTACCCAGATACAGCTTTTCCCTTTGCTCAACACATCTGTTTTAACCACGCTGGCCTTCATTCTGATCCTCTTAACATGCCAAGATTATCTCTACCTTAGGTTCTTTTTAATAGCTGTTTGTTCCTACTTCGCATGATTACCTCAAATGTCATTTCCTTAGAGAGGCCGTCTTTCACCACACTAGAGGAGATCCAACTCCAGAATGTCCTTCTATTTCATTATGTTCATATTATCACCCTCTGCAAGTATCTTGCTCCTTTATTTGTCCTTGCCTGCCTTGTTCACGGCTGCTACTCTAGTGTCTGCATCAGTTCTTGGCACATGGAAGGCACTCAAATATATGTTGAATAAAAAATAAAGTGCACACAACTATCTCCAAACTCAGGAGAAAGTAAGAAGGCATCTGCGTGGAAAAAAAGTTCAAAGTCGAGGTAATTAAACTACTATTCAAGTTAAATCTAACCTATGAGCTTGGTGGCTTCCTCTGACTTGAGAGGTTTGGTTTGGGTTTTTTTTGGGGGGTGGGGGGGCGGTGAGGGAGGAGGTAGAAAGTTATCACAAAAAGATTCCTCATCAACTTTGGTCAATATTAATGGGTCCACTACCTTTGTTCATCAACTGGGCACAGAAAGCCAGAGAGAATACTTCTTACTATGGAGAGGGTACATCAGGATTGAAGTCAAGTAGCTGGCTTTTCTAACAATGGCAGGAGGAAAGGGCTTAGAAACATGGGGATCCTGAATCTAATACCAAAAAAGGACCTTGAGAGAACAAGAAGAATGCAAAATATTAAAAAAAAAAAAAAAGGAATTAGAGCTTTTTTTTCCCCTTCATTGAAAAGGACCAGGTTTACTTTCCACATTAATGCCATACACAGAATCTGCCAAGACATTTTTATAGCGCCTCCTAGATAGGCTTTAAGATGTTAGACCAAACAGAAAATGAATTTTCAATCCCAGTACTGCCCATTCACATTCCCCTTCTCCTATTCCTTCCTACTTACCCTTTCTGGTTTGGTGGGCAATTAACGATTATTATTCAATTTTAAATAAAAATGTTATGTGTACTATTCCTACAGGAAATTATTTTAGTCAATTTCCTATACCCTAATTAATTCATTTAACAAATATTTACTGAATCCTTACTATACCAGGGTGGACCACAATGTTGCCCAATTCCTGGAACACCAATCACATCAAGGCTACATAAACGGTATTCCCTAAAGCTTGAAACCTGACAGCTCTATGCCAGACACTTTACTAGGTGCCTGGGATACTGTGAAGAACAAAAAAGAAACGGTCCTTCTTGTCACAAAGTTTACAATTTAGCATAGTTCTATAACTGAGCAAAGACTGGGGACTGGGCACCATACTACAAGTTTTCAAACAGACTGGTGTACTTCTGCCCTACAACAACTTTAGTGAGGTAAGTGGTGTTGTCCCCTTCTAACCAGTTAGGAAACTTGTAACTGAACTGTTAGTAAAAGCTAAGTAATACGTCCAAGGTCACTGAGACAGTGCTGGAGGCAGAGCTACAGCCTAAGAAACTGAACCACATCTCCTCAAAACAAGAAAATGCCCAGCTCCAATTTGAGATGGCTATCCTAGCAGTCTGTTCAGGGTTCAGGACTGTTTCCAGCTCATAATGCATTCTGCTTCTTCAGTGTCCATGTTCATCTCAAGTTAGGGACAGCTACACCGCTGACGAACAAAAATCTTTTTCCCATCTTTAGAAAATTAGGTATCATTTCTTTCTTTCAGACTTTTCATTTTATCCTTCAAACTTCCCAAATCTTTCATGGAATGCTGGGCTCACTGATACATTTGAGGCCTTTCACATAGACTTCAGATCTTAGAACAACTTTGTTTAACGAACTGGTTTCCTTTTTTTGGCCTTCCCAATTTCCTTCTGCAAAGATGTTTATTATGTGTTTACTAAGTAATATTCTAGTGGAAAATAGTTTTTCTTTGCTCCTCCTGGGCAACTAACTTGTGTCTACAGAAAAGCAGTTTGTTTTTAAATAAATAAAAGTGATTTATAGAAGTTTTAATCAAATGAATTTCATGTGATATTAGTTACATGTGTGCTCTATACTCTGGTCTTCTTGTTCACAAAACACAATAGTGACAGAGATTTAGTATCTACTTTCCACACTGGCAATTATTATCTTTGCAGTTACAGTAATGACCACTATTTTTAGTAAACGAGACATCTAGACATCTAGAAGGAAACAAGTAAAAATGAAGGCATAACCAACTACTATCTTGCTATTAAGGTTTTGTTACTGGAATGTTTCCTGGTACTATTTAGCTTTGTGTTCCGACCATAAGCTAATGAGACAACTCAGCCAAAACAAGGAAAACACCATATTCAAGAAATGAATTCGATAAGTGAATACAGCTAGGAAAAAAGAGGTTCTACAAGTGTTAGACTCAACTCCTTCAATACATCAAAATGTTTACACATCTGAGACAGCTAAAGGGCTCAGCAGAACATAAAACTGTAATTTGCCCTTTCCAACACTCTGTAAAGCACACCCCTGTAAAATATGAAGTTGTCAATTTGCAAAGGCTCTCCCAGAAAAGGAAAGAACAGTAAGGAAGAAAGGGTAATGCATTTAAATACCAAACCAAGCAAAAAATCCAAACATACCTGGCAACATGAGAAAAAGCATCCACAAGGACAGATTCAAATTCTCTAGTGAATTCAGGTCCTTTCCTTTTACTGTTTTGGATGACATCATTGGCTAAGTACAGAAAAGTAAGCTTTCTATTTGATTTGGCTGGAAAAAAAGAAAAAAAAAGATAATTTAATTTACACCAAGGAAATTCTCAATGCACAATTCTTCTGCCCTAAGCTACTCCTAAAGAATATTAAGACAAGTATTATTTACTTGAGACCAGGCTTCCTTTACAATTGAAACAACAGCTTAAATAACTTGTTGACATCACTAACAAAAAAGGTTTGAGAATACAAGTTTGAAAAACAAAATAAAACAAGAATGGGCCATCTTCATTTCTGTAATATTTTAACCAGAATAACTGATGGTAAAATAAAGATAATCCAAAGAAAACTCCTAAAGGATAAGCAGTCAATATCCTCAAGAAGACATAATAAAACCAAGGTTTATTCTATTGCAAAGATGAGCATTTTTAATTCACTATTAATTACCAAATACTGCAGAATGAAGACTGAGCCAGGTTTCAGTTTTAAAATAGATTCTTGTAATTTATGTTCCTACACTGAGAATTTCTCTGAACATTCCTATAACAATCACCAATGATAGTAACTCTACGATCCAGAGAAATCTCTAAATGCACCAATGGACGTTTATCTCAAATACAAATATATATTAATGCTACATTATTATTGAAAATTTAAAGATGTCTGAATTCTGGATATGCAAAATTATGGCTCCCACAGAAACCATAATTCTTCTCTCTTATACATACTAAATGTAGTATTTCCTATTACTCTGTATGGCATCATATATTAAACCATAAAAACCTCATGTACTATGTCTGAGTTACAGTTGCTTGGGGGAACATTACTGAATTTCCTGGCTTCTATGCACATAACTTCTCAACCATAAAGTTACATCACTATCATTTTTGGTCCCAGTTTTCTTTTAAAAGAAATAAATAAGAACACAATCAGACAGTCCAAAACACTAAGTTTTCTCCAATGCTAAAATACCTGAAAAACTCAAGCAAGCCTTATATCAACCTTTACATACCTGAAAAACTAGTCCTTAACTCTATTCCTCTCAGAAACCACTTGTTTCTTTTGATATGCACACAGCATGTATAAATTCTGACACAGCAGGCATAAGATGTGACATTTTTAAAGGTAGCTACAGAAGAATAACCCAAGTTAAAAACAAGATTTTTAAAAGCATTTAATAGTTTAAAATGATGACTTAAAGTATTCATAAAATTAAATATGGATATCTTGAGCTGTATTAACCTTCTGGTAATAACCTAGTTTACATGGCTAACTGACCATAATATTTAATCTTTAACTATTTTAATTATTATTCAAAAGCAGATCAAAAGTGTCAATAGTTACAATATTCTACCATTGCTACAAAGGTATCTTATAGCAAAGGCTTTTCTTTTTTTTTTTAAGTAAACCTTGTCTGGGATGTTGCAACAAGTAAAACTACCTGTCGATAATGTTATGAGTTAACAGTTTCCAAAGTACAACAGAACTTCAACAAAGGTAATTTGACTGAGTGATGCTTTACAAATGCCATATATTTCATGTTTAAAAACCCAGACTCCATTGTATAAAATATCAATTTTGACAATTAAGACATGATATGTTTTTTTCAGTGCTGCAAACATGATAGCCAAGAGGCCAGAGAGCCAAAGTTTTCACTATTTACAATGCCAATTAATTTTCATCATTCTCAAACTTTGCAATGGGGTTTTAGTTAAAATTTATCCCTCTACATCCAGCATCCTGAAGCCAACATGAGTACCACGTGTGTAAAGGTGATAAGACAAAGCCCAGAGCACTTAAATACTCATACCCTCTACTCTAGTCCCAGGTGACAACTCACTTAGTCAGATGTCTTTCCAATATGACACAGTAGATCCTTTCACTCCCTATCTATGCCCATTCCAAATGGGATGGAATAGTTGCTAGGTAAAATTTATATAACTAGCTGACAAAAAAAAAACTCAATTTGTTTAGCTGGTTTTGACATCTAAAAAAGCTGGGGGTCGGGGGGTGGGGGGGGAAGGCCTATTTAACTGCATTCAGGCCAACATACAAAAACATTACTAAAAAATACTCATCTAAGGAGCATTTTACATCAAACTTCCCCATAAAGAAAGGAAGTTCTACCTAAAACAGAGCCCAAAGCGATAAATTAAGAATTATTCCTAGTGGAAAGACAGTAACCCATCAAGAATAAAAGTAGCATTGAATAAAAGTAGCATTTAAGCAAAAAATAGTCATTTCTGTAAACCCTGTAAATATTTTCAAGACAATTCAGACAGAGTCTGTAAACATCTTAGGGAAATGACTTGACCAGATAGAAACGTCCACTTCTAAAGACTCAGGGTGGGCCAGAATCTAAGGGGCTAGTCAATTTGAACATAATGGCACAAAATCTTTTTCCACTTCTGTGTGGGAGCATTCTCTATTCATCAATGAAGACTGGGTTATTAGGAAGCTGTATCCTGATGCTTGGAAGAGCATCTCTACCTTGGCACTATCCAATATGGTAGCCACTAGCCACATATGGCTATTGAACACTTGAACTAACACAATCATTTAAAACTTTTGTTCCTTAGTCACACATTTCAAGTGCTCAACAGCCACATGTGGCAAGTGGCTACCTTGTTGGGCATTACGGATATAAAACATTTCACAGAAAGCTGTAGGTAGTGCTGTTTGGATCCTCTACTCAACCATGAAAATGACACTGAAAACCACAATCAAACTCCTAACCTATTTTTAAACTGTGTTAAAAAGTACCATGCGAAATGCTATGGGCATTACAAAGAAACAAGAAGACTCAGTTTCTCATACAAAACACAAATCTAGTGAAAAAACAGTACTAAGAATGAATAAATGCTAAATTACTGTGGGATGGGGTGGGATACAGTGATTAATTCTCACCAACAAAAGTGATATGGGTTTGGTTGGAGTCAGACAATCACTTCCACTTATTAAAGGGGACTGAGGCACTGGGTACTTGAAAGCACAAATTTTGGCATTGGAGGGCGCTGGGCTAATACTCCAGCCATACACCCTAAACAAAGCACTTAATCTCTCCTTATCTTTACACTCTCATCTATAAAATGGGAGATAATAATGCTGGTCTCCTTAAAACATAAGGTTTCAGGAAACTAGGATCATGAGATTAGGGTTAAAGGAGCTTCACAGATGAATGCAGTCTCTGAATTGTTATTTTCCATAACTCAAATAGGGTACAAGGAGGAGGATTTGTGGGCTCTAGGCTCTATTCCCCAACTGCCAAAAAGGGATCCCTATCTCAGAATGGCACATGCTTGTGGAAAGGGGAGTCTGTGCTAAAAGGCTAGAACCAGCTCTCCTCAAAGAATCTTGGATTTTCCTGTCTGACAGCCTGATGTAGTCTAGCCTCACTAGCTGTAAGGCAATGAAAATACCACTTAACCATTCAGGTGGGAGTCTCCATCTCACAGATGGTGGAAAACACACGTAAAGTTACTTCCTATATTATAAAGGGCCTACTACACAGAGGCTGCCCAAAGTGGTTCTAAGCTCCATTTCCTCAGCTTTCTGCTATGGAATCATTAAGGGAACAGCTGTGAAGGTGCCTACCTTCCCTAACTTGAAGGCAAAGACCATGCCTCACACTGAGTAATCAGTAGTCCCATTTCACCATTATTTATGAAACGCCTATACTGTGCTTGACACCATGCTGGATGTTCGTTTGGATTATCCTGTTTACTCCTTACCACAGCAAGTTGTTTGAGCCTCAGTTTTTCCTCATCTGCAAAGTTCCTACTCCAGAGAACTCTGAGAATTTAAAAAATGACAATGTATGTAAAGATATCAGTACTGCACCTGGCACATAATTAAAGGCACAGTAAATACCAGTTTTCATCGCCTCCATTTTATAGGTAAGGAAACTGAGGGTCAGAGAGGCTAGGCTGCTGGGGTCAGTGAATGGCAAAGCCAGGCTTAAATTCCAGGCAGATGGCCTCTGGAGTCAACGTATTATCAAGCATCCAATCCAGTGCCTGGCACATAACCGGCTGAGCTCAATGAACGCCTGTCGGATCCCAAGCAGGGTCTCGAATCAATGAAGGATGCACTAGAAGAGGAGCCTGAGAGGTAAGGTCTAGGTAGTGTGGCCCCTTAACCTCTCCATATGGGGGGTAACCGTACCCACCTCACAGAGCCATTCTGAGGACTAAAATGTGAGGATATTCATAAAGGTCTCAGCATAGTGACTGGCACAGAATAAAGGCTCTGTAAGTGGCAGCCATCCTTGTCTCGTTTTACAGATGAGAAAACAGACGCACAGAGAGATGAAGAAACTAGCCCAGTATCACTCAGCTAAATAAGTGGCTAAGCCAGGACTCGATCTAGGCAGTCTTACTCCAGAGTCCTTTGGCTCTTATTCCAAATGCCCAGCAAAGTGCCTGGCACACAACAGCCTAGGGCCAATGCCCTCTGCAAAGCTTTCCAGATAATAATAGTCACAAGTGTCAGGAGTAGTCTGCGGGGGGGAAAAGGGCTGGCTGAACTGGGAGTCTGGGAACCGCAGACAAGTATCCTAAACCTTCCCAGGCCTCAGTTTCCTTTTCCGAGAAATGGGGATAACACTGTCACCAACCTCAGAAGCGCAATCAGAGGCCCGGGCTTGGAAAGCAGGCTTCAACTAAGAAGCTAGAGGAGCCTCGGGAATGGGCTGGGGAGAGGTCAATCCAGGGGAGGGTCCAAGGGGCTGCACTGGGGGTGTTTACCTTTGCGGAGCTCGCGGTGCCACACAGAGACGATGGGTCCCGCGTGCTTGCGGTGGTGGATGAGCCACAAGGACAGGGTCTGCACGCTCTGTTGAGAGTTGCTCAGCTCCGAGAGCTTCTTCTCCAACGCCGACTCGGAAAAGGAGGACATGGTGGCGGCGATGGGGCCCTGCAGGGAGCGGCCTGGGCCGCCCAGTGCGGCGGGAAGAGCGACGGCACGAGGCCGGGGCCTCACCTGACTGCCTGCGAGGCTCTTTACAGACTGACAGACTGCCAGGGGGGTAAGGAGGGGGAGGGGATGGGTCTCCGCAGTAACAGCCGCCCGCGCCGCCGCCACAAGATGGCCACCGACCTCTCACCCCGCCGAGAGCAGGGTCAAAGGGGAAGGGCCGGAGTAGCTGGGCACCCGGAGGTGTCAGAGCTAGAGAAAAACGCCCCTCCAGTGGCGGTGGCCTCCCTGAATCTCGCTCAGGGTACTTCGAAAGGGACAGACCGGGAGGGAAACGCAGTTCGGCGGCCTCCGGAAGGCGCTTGGACCGCTCGCGCCCGCACGCAGGCGCAGTGAGGCTCACCGGAACCGTTTCTCCCGCTCCGGCAGAACCTTTCTGGCGCTGTACGGCGCGCTAGTTAGCACGCCACTTCCGGCGGGGTGGAGGAGGCGGGAGAGAGGGAAAGGCTGGAAAATGAGGTAAGGGAAGAGTGGCGGGAGCAAGAGGGAACCCAACAACTGGGACCCCCTAAAGGGGAATCTCGAGGGGACGCTGATGCTGCGTGATCAGGATATACGGGAGGGGGGGCTTTCTCCCTCATCTGGCAGACCCCAGTCCGAACTCTTCTCTGTACACGTCCTGCTCTCTGGCTGTCCCCCCGCCCATCCCCCGCCCGCCAAAGCTTCCTTTTAGTTGTGCCGAGCCACCCACGTGCACTTTTCACGTCTTGGCTCTTGCTCTGTTTTTTCTCCAAAGGTGAGGCCTCCCCCCCCGCCCCCCACTTCTCACCTGGTGTGCTCCCACTCAGCCTCCAGGACCACCCTTTAATATCCTGTACTGACGTTTAGTCGCGACAGCACTGCCATAAAACACACCTTTGGGCCCTTAATTTGGTTGTTTCGTTCAGGGAATTACATGCTGCCCTTGCCCTCTGGGGAGTCCATTTAATCGTTCTGAAATTTAAGCAATATGTTAACTTTTTTGAGAGTTGGGGCAGGGAAGTCAATGGTTCCCTTGACCTTTAAAACGCCGTTTGAGACTGCAACCTCTTTACCTATGTTTAATAAAAAGTTTTAAATTCCAGTTATCAAATCAGAGAAATTTGTCTTTCCAGCTGCTGTGGGATTGGTAGTAGGAAGTTAGGTTATTGTAGACAGCAGTTTCAAAATTTCCCGATTAGCATGGCATTTACCAGTTAGGGGCAAACTCCAGTTAAGAGACATTTTCCTAGTTGATGACTATTTTTTCTCTCACTGCACCATATTGTAGTTCTTTGCCTTGATGCTTTCACTCCTCTTCCAGACTAGAATCATCGTAATCAATATCGTAGCCAATATAGTGAGCAATTTCTAAGGGCTAGACATTGTTTTCACATAGTAACACATTTAATCCTCATGACAAAGCTATAAGGTAGTTACTATGTTATTCTCATTTGAGAATAACTCTCTATGTTATTCTCAATGAGGAAATGGCACAGAGAAGTTAGGTAACCTACCCAAGATCACATAACTAAGATTAGAGGGAAAGGACTGCATCTTAAGCATTTTTCTCATCCCACCACATTATTCATAGCTGATGGAGTGAATTAATATTAAAAAGGTAAATGCCCTAAAATTACACAGTCAATATCTAGTCATAATTTTAACCGAGGGCCTTTGAGCCCCAATCTTGACCATGTTTCTATATTAAGTAGCACTGTCATCTACTGAACACTTAACACCAAGTCACTCTGTATTAAGCACATTACGTACTTTGTTTTATTTAATCCTTAAAATAGTTTTGTGTGATGAGGATTATTATCACTATTTGAAAGATGAGAAAACATAAAACATAGGTGAGTAATCTGTCCAATATCACTTGGATATAGAAAATGACCGAGCTAGGAGTCAAATCAAGGTTATCTGATGTCTGATCCCAAAGTCTTCACTTCTGAGTCGCAGATTGATTCTTTCAGCTAATAATTTTTGAGCACTATGTCTCAAGCACTATTTTAAGCAAAAAGAATCTGTGTCCCCAGAAGCTTACCTCCTACAAGAAGAGGTAGATTTAAAAAAAAAAAAAAAAAACACGTATAAAACAAGTTAGAAAATGATACCTAATTTAAATAAAAATCAAGGAGGATGAGGAATGCATTTGTGGGAGAATAGGAGTCTATTAAATATGCTGGTTAGAAAAGGCCTCATTGGCAGGGTGACATTTGATTAGAGCCCTGAAAGAAACGAGAGAACAAGCCATATGCCGTATGGTAGAATGTTGTTCAAGGCAGAGGGAAAACTAAATGCAACTGTTAGACCATTGTTGGCATTTTTTTTTTAAAGATTTTATTTATTTATTTGAGAGAGAGACAGTGAGAGAGAGCATGAGCAAGGAGAAGGTCAGAAAGAGAAGCAGACTCCCCATGGAGCTAGGAGCCCGATGCGGGACTCGATCCCGAGACTCCAGGATCATGACCTGTACCGAAGGCAGTCGTCCAGCCAACTGAGCCACCCAGGCGTCCCCATTGTTGGCATTTTTAAGGAACAGCAAGAAGGATGGTGAGGCTGGAGTGATATGAACCAGAAGGCTGGAAATGAGCTCAGAAAAGTAGTCAGGGACCACATAACATGGACCATATCCCATGGGGACTTGTAAGCCATAGGAAGAATTTTGGATAATACTCTGAACAAAATGAGAGTTCACTGGATGCTCTTGAGCAAAAGAGGAGCATTGTTGGCTCTTAGGCCAAGAACAGTAAGGCTTCAAGGGTGGAAGCAGGAAGAGCAGTTGAGCAGCTGTTGTAATAACGCAGGTGAAAGGATGATTCAGACCAGGGTTGAGGTGGTGAGAGGGGGTCGGATTCCGGGAATAGGAATCCCAGGATTCTGTCTTTAAGAGGTAGGACAGTATTTGCTGACAAATTAGGTAGGAGATGTAAAACTCTAGGTGGCCCCAAAGGTTTCAGCCTGAGCAACCATAAAAATGGGACTGTGCTTTTTCTGAATTGCAGAAAGAGATGGTTTAGGGAGTAAAACAGGAGTTTAGGTTTGTACATGTCCACGTGGAAATACCTATCCAAGTAAAGGCTTCTCTCATAGGCAGTTGGATTTATGGGTCTGGAGTTCAAGGAAGAGACATGATAGAGTTAAACATATAAATGTATAAATGTGGGCATCATAAGGGGGAATAGCTGTAGAAAGAAGATAGTTTGGGGCGCCTGGATGGCTCAGGTGGTTAAGCGTCTGCCTGGCTCAGGTCTTGATCCCAGGGTCCTGGGATCGAGCTTCTCCCCCCACCACCACGTAGGGCTTCCTTCTCAGCAAGGAGCCTGCTTCTCTCCCTCTCCCTCTACCCCTTCTCTCTGCTTTTATATGTGCAAACATGCCCATGTGAGCTCTCTCAAATAAATAAATGAAAAAAAAAAAAAGAAGAGAGGCCCAGTGACTGAGTGCTAAAACACTTCAACATTTAGAAGTCTGAAAGATAAGATGATGACAATCTGATTTTTCTTCTTCAGCCCATTAATATTAATTACACTGATTCATTTTCAAATATCGAGTTAGCCTTCCATCCCTAGCATAAACTCTGCTTTCTCATGGCATATAATTCTTTTTACATGCCGCCAAATTTTATTTTATAATCTTTGTTTAGGATTTTTGCATCTGTGTTCAGGAAGGAAATTGGTGTGTAGCTTTTTTATTTACATATTGTCTTTGGTAGGTTTGGTATCAGGGTAGTACTAGCTTCATAAAACAGGTTGAAAAGATTTCCTCCTTTTTCTAGAAGGTTGGGTAGGATTGGTGCTAATTCCTTAAATGGTTGGTAGAAGTTCCCAGTGAAACCTTCTGGGCCTGTGGATTTGTTTTCTTTTTCTTTTTTGAGTTTTTAAATGACAAATTCAGGTTTTAAAAGTTGTAAGGCTGGTCAAAGGTTAAATAATTTTTCTCATATTACGTAAGCTGTAGTAGTTTTTGAGGAATTTGCCATTTGGTCTAAGTTATCAACTCTATGTGTGAAGTTGTTTGTGTTGTTCCTGTATTATCCCTCTTGTCTGTCTTTCCCTCTTGTCAGTCTTGCCAGAAGTTTGTCAATTCTACTATCTTTTTGAAGAACCAGTGCTTTGTTTCATTGATCTTTCTCTATTTTCTCTTTCCAATTTCATTGATTTCTACTCTGCTCTTTATTTTCTTCCTTCTGCTTCCTTTGGTTTTATTTTGCTCCTCTTTTTCTAGGATCTTAAAGTGAGAGTTTAGATTATTGATTTGAGACCTTCCTCTTTTCTAACATGCATATTAACTACTATATAAATTTTCCCTTTCAGCATGGCTGTAACTGTGTCCCCCAAATTTTGATATGTTGTATTTTTACTTTCATTTCTGTGTATCTTTTTTAAAATTTCCTTTGAGATTTCCTCTTTGATCCATGAAATGTGTTGCTTTGGGGCTCCTGGGTGGCTCAGACATTAAGCGGCTACCTTAGCTTCAGGTTATGACCCTGGGGCCCTGGGATCGAGTCCCGCATTTTGGGGGGGGGGTTCCTACTCAGTGGGAGCCTGGTTCTCCCTCTCCCACTCCACCTGCTTATGTTCCCTATCTAATAAATAAAAATTCTAAAGAAAAGAAAAGAAAGAAGGCAGGAAAGAAAGAAACATGTTGCTTAGTTTCCAGGTCTTTGGAGATTTTCCTGTTATCTCTCTGTTGTGAGATTTCTAGTTTGATTCCATTGTGGTTGGGGAAGCTGCCGTATTCACTGTGTCATGGCCTGAGATATGATCTATTTTAGTATAATACTCTGTGGGCACCTGAAAATATATTCTCCTGTTGGAGTGTTCTTTAAATGTTGATTAGATCCTGTAGACATAGGGCGCTGTTGAGTCCTGTTATCCTTGTTGATTTTCTACCTGTTTTATCAATTGTTGAGAGAAGAATGTTGTAGTCACTACCTGTATTTGTGGTGACCACCCCTGCTGCTCCTTTCAGTTTTAATGAATTTTTGCATTACACATTTTGGGGTTATTTTGTATTTGTATTTTGTATTTGTATTTTGTGGTTGATTTGTGTCTTAATATAATCCATTTAGTATTGCTATGTCTTTTTTTTTTTTTTTTAAGATTTATTTATTTATTTATTTATTTTTTTAAAGATTTTATTTATTTATTTGACAGACAGAGATCACAAGTAGGGAGAGAGGCAGGCAGAGAGAGAGGAGGAAGCAGGCTCCCTGCTGAGCAGAGAGCCTGATGTGGGGCTCGATCCCAGGACCCTGGGATCATGACCTGAGCCGAAGGCAGAGGCTTTAACCCACTGAGCCACCCAGGCCCCCCTATTTATTTATTTATTTGACAGACAGAAATCACAAGTAGGCAGAGAAGCAGTCGGGGGAGGGGACGAAGCAGGCTCCCTGCTGAGCAGAGAGCCCAATGTGGGGCTAGAGCCCAATGTGGGGCTCGATCCCAGGACACAAGGATCATGACCTATGCCGAAGGCAGAGGCTTTAACCCACTGAGCCACCCAGGCCACCCTACTATGTCTTCTTGATGGGTTTACCCGTTCATGGTTATAGAATGTCCTTCTCTGTCTCTGGTAATCATTGATTTTTCAATTCTAAAATTTCCATGTGATTTTTGTTTACATCTCCTGTTTCTTTGTTGAGGCTTCCTGTTCTTTCATTTACTTCAAGCAAGCACATAATTGTTCCTGGAAGCATTTTAATCATGGATGCGTTAATAACTTTATCAGATAATTCTCACATCTCTGTCATCTCAGTGTTTGATATATTGATTTTTTTTCTTTCAGTTTGAGACCTTCCTGTCTCTTGTTATGATGAATGATTTTTGATTGGACATTTTTTTTAAAGATTTTATTTATTTATCAGAGAGAGAGAGGGGGAGAGAGCGAACACAGGCAGACAGAATGGCAGGCAGAGGCAGAGAGAGAAGCAGGCTCCCTGCCGAGCAAGGAGCCTGATGTGGGACTCGATCCCAGGACGCTGGGATCATGACCTGAGCCGAAGGCAGCTGCTTAACCAACTGAGCCACCCAGGCGTCCCTGATTGGACATTTTTGCATTATGTTCTGACACTCTGAATCTTATTTAAGTTCTCTGTTTTAGCTGGCTTTCTCTGATACCACTTTGGCAGGAGAACCAAGTGTAGGTAGAAGTTTAAAGTCTTCACTCAGTCTCCTTTGACACCCAAGGTGAAGGGCTCGTCATTACTTCCCAGTAGAAGTGAGAGTTCCAGTACCCCATTTGGTATCTACTGTGCTACACTAAGGGTGGCCTCGTTGCAAAAGGGTGGACAGTAGCAAAAGTCCTGACTGGCCATAAGCCTCCTCTGACACTACCCTGAGGGTGAGGGAAAGGAGTGTATATTCTTTTTTTTTTTTTTTAATTTTTTTTTTTAATATTTTATTTATTTATTTGACAGAGAGAAATCACAAGTAGACAGAGAGGCAGGCAGAGAGAGAGAGGGAAGCAGGCTCCCTGCTGAGCAGAGAGCCCGATGCAGGGCTCGATCCCAGGACTCTGAGATCATGACCTGAGCTGAAGGCAGAGGCCTTAACCCACTGAGCCACCCAGGCACCCCTATATTCTTGATATACTCTCTTTTCTAAGTTAAGAACCACTTTTCTAGGATGTACTGCCTACCAAAAAACGTAGAAAGTATAGGCTCATAAATATTAGTGTAATACAGGGCACCATTTAACAAATATTCTATAGAGGACAGCTAGAAATGAAATGAGCCTAAAGTACTTTGGGGAAGGATTTTTGGGACGTCTTGATTCCTTTCCTCCACTTCTATTTTGTATATTCCTTTGTGTTTTTTGTTTGCTTGTTTTTAAGATTTTATTTTCTTTTTTATTTGATGGAGAAAGAGATCACAAGTAGGTAGAGAGGCAAGCAGAGAGAGAGGGAAGCAGGCTTCCCGCTGAGCAGGGCTCGATCTCAGGACCCTGAGACCAGGACGTGAGCCGAAGGCAGAGGCTTAACCCACTGAACCACCCAGGCACCTCTCTCCTTACTGTTGTGTTGTATACTCCTTCCTTGCAGTGTTAGACCCTCTAGGTAACTTTGTATCTCCCTTTCCTTGTCCAGAACTTAGCCTGGTGCATGACACATAGTATATACTAAGGAAACATTTGTAGGTAGAAAAAAGAATGAGTAGGAAGCTACAAAATTTCACGTGTACTGGAGGTTTAAGGTTTATCCAGCCTCTCTTACTCATTTATTAAACAAACAGTGAGTGGGAACTGCTTGGCAGACACTGTACCAGATGCTGGGAAAAATCACAAGGAAAGCTGTAACACTAAAAAGTATCCTGTTCAGTTGAAGAGGTACACAAATAAACCAGTCACTTTAACCCAAGGCAGCAGCCCTCCAGTGCACTCTGCACACTACTGCCAGATGGATCCTGAGCGAGTACTCCTTTCATCACCTGGTGCTTCAGAAGACAGAGTTTGTGTAGAATGTGTACAGTGTGGGATTTCCATGCTCTGTGGGGGGAGGGGCATCAGACTGACCTTGCAAACATTTATTGATTTATTTATTTATTTAAGATTTTAGTTATTTATGTGACATAGAGAGAGAGATCACAAGCAGGCAGAAAGGCGGGGGTGGGGGGAGTGGCACAGGGAAGCAGGCTCCCTGCCGAGCAGAGAGCCCAATGTGGGGCTTGATCCCAAGACCCTGAGATCATGACCTGAGCCAAAGACAGAGGCTTAACCCACTGAGCCACCCAGGCGCCCCAGCCTTGCAAACTTTTAAAATAGATTCACAAGCATACCTACCATCTCCCCTACTCCCCCACCACCCATAGATTCTGATTCAGTAACTCTGGTGTAGGGCCCAGGAATCTCTGCTTCCATTGATTCCCCCTTGATTCTGATAAACAGACTGAGGGTAGCCTCTGGTCTAGGGGAAAGTGTGCATTCAGCCTTTGAGATGAATTCCAGGTCTGACATCACTTGCTGTGTGACCAGGCGTCACTTCACCTCTCTGAGCCTTGAGTTACTCAGCTGGTGGATGAGGAACTTTTATTACATAAAATACCTAGTACATGCTTGTCATTTGGTGGGGTTTTTTCCCAGCAAGTATTAATTCTCTTCCTTCTGTTCAAGAACCTGTATTAGCAATTCTTATGTCTAAATGCTTGTCTGTGGAATCTATGCCCAGTTTTTTTTTATCCATATGCTGGTTATTCAGAGTTAGAACTTTCGGGAAAAAGTCTTATGTACCAAATTTATGTTAGGTTGAAGAAATTGAAATTCATGGAAATTGTACTGCCAGGTGTAGAGCAAGGACTCGAATCCAGATAGTCACATTTGTGTTCTTATTCTGTCCCTGTCCTAGAATCAGCCTAAAAGTAGCCCAGCCAAAGTCTAGAGCTATGATTGCCCCTTAAGAATGAATCTAGGGACACATGGGTGGCTCAGAGGGTTAAGCTTCTGCCTTCACCTCAGGTCATGGTCTCAGGGTCCTGGGATCAAGCCCCGCATCAGACTCTCTGCTCAGCAGGGAGCCTGCTTCCCCCTCTCTGTCTGCCTGCGTCTCTGCCTCTGCTTGTGATCTCTCTGTCTCTCTGTCAAATAAATAAATAAAATCTTTAAAAAAGAGAGAGAGAGAGGGAGACTCTAACAGGATCCTCCCATAAAGGATGATGTCGGCTACCTGTAGGAATTACCCAAGAGAAGAAGAGTATGGCAGTTTTTACCCAGAATCCAGTTCAGGCACAGCTGATCTTAAAGCTCTACCAACAAGAGAACCAGAGCTTAGAATATGGCTGTTGACTCAACAGGCATTTATTCAATATTTGCTGTGTGCCTGAAGCAATAAACAAACCTGTCAATTATCACTCTTCTAGAGCCTATATTCTAGTGAGAGGAGGGAGACAATAAATAAACAGGTAGATAATCTGGTTTTATGGATGGCGCTAAGTGCTCTGGAGGAAAACTTTAAGGTCAGGACGAGGAGATAGTGCAGGGCTGGGGAAGAGGGAGGATAGATTATAGTTTTAAACAGCAGTGATCAGAGAAGGCTCACTCAGAATTCACGTTTGAGCAAGCCCTAAAAGTGATGAGAGAGCAAGTCATGAGGAAATAATGGTAGAAGAGCAAGAGCAAAGGCCCAGGGTTGAGTATGTCCGCCCTGGATGAAGAGTGGCTCACTTGCTGTGATGGCATCTCTATCTTGTCTCTACATTTACAAGGTGCTTTGATTTTTCTTCTTCCTGGCCTTTGCTTGTAACAGCTGTTTTACCTTGAGCAGCCTTCCTGCACAGCTCTAAACATGGAATCCTCAAATTCCAACACAAGTCCCCCTCCCTCCGCGAATACTTCCCTGTTGAAGTTCATTCTTTTTCCAAATGTCTTTTGTACCTCTTCCCTTTTTTCTCCCTTTTCCACTTCTTGATTGTGTGATATAGTAAGTGCCTTGTGGTCTACCTTCTTATCCTTTTAAGTGTCTGTAAGGTATAGCATCTTTTCCGGTGCCGATTACCCCATTGGTCTTCGCCACCTATATGCCATGGCCCAGGGATGGTCTCTAGCCCATCCAGTGACAAGGCAGAGAGAGAAGGGGAAGACAGGGAGAGGCGATGGGTTCACCCATGGACTACGATTGTGGATCTCTTCCCTTGCCTCTCAGTGACGCTTTCCGTGACCACAGCTTGGGTGTGCTGAGCTAGAAAAGACATAGTTGCCATCAGCAATCGAGAACTGGTTATTCAGGCTTATGTTTATTCAGTCACTGTCTGCCACAGTTGAACTCTGGGTGGTTTTCTCTACTCAGCCAGAGAATCCACCCTTTCTGAATGCCTCATCCCCAGCAGGCCAGAACGCCCCTGGAACCATCAGTTACAGAAACATCGAACTTTGCAGCACCACTTTCAGTAATCAGGGCTGCATTTTATAGGAATAGAATCTGAGACTCCTCAGTCTCTAAATCTCTAAACAATTTCTTTTGTAATTGACATATTGTCACACAAGTGTGATTTCATGGCCAACCCATAAAGGTATATGATTGCCTTTTATAGTCATGTCAAGCAGCAATTTGGTATACTCTCTTCCCTGCAAAAAGCTGGTTTATATATTTCTGAGTCTATAACCTGTTCTTTTAAAGATCTCCAATTGCGGTAAATCTTCATCTGTATAATACTCCATTGAGAGATTATACTACAATTTATCCATTCTCCTGGAGATGGGCATTCAGGGGCAATTGTGGATAGTATATTCTTGAACACATCTTTTGGTATGTTTATGTATGTATTTCTGTTGGGGATTTATCAAAGAGTAGATACTAGGTCATAGGGCATGCATGTGTTTACCTTTAGACTATTAGATCCTGCTGAAGAGTTTTCCAAAGTAGTTGTACCAGTTTACATGCCTACCAGCCTTGAATAAGAGTTCTAGTTGCTTCATTTCCTTGCTAACGACTAGTATTTTCTTTGTCTTTTTTTTTTTTTTTAAGATTTTCTTTATTTATTTGACAGAGATCACAAGTAGGCAGAGAGGCAGGCGGGGGGTGGGGAATGGGGGTGGGGGCGGAAAGCAGGCTCCCTGCCAAGCAGAGAGCCAGATATGGGGCTCAATCCCAAGACCCTGGTATCATGACCTGATAAAAGGCAGAGGCTTTTAACCCACTGAGCCACCCAGGTGCCCCTCTATCTTTTTTTTTCCCCCCCTTTTTTCAGCTTAGCCCTTCTGGTGGATGCATAATGACATTTTATTGAAGTTTTGAATTGCATTTTCCTGACTTAATGATGTGGAGAGTCTTTTTTCATACGTTGATTAAGCATTGGATATCCTCTTTTTTTGATATGTCTGCTCAAGTCCTTTCCCATGTTTTTCCTGGGTTGTTAATGATTTATGAAAAATATTATCAATATGAGTGTTTTGTCAGATATATAGCAGACACCTTTCCTCCCTTTACGGGTTGTCCTTTCCCTGTCTTAATGGTGTCTTTTGAGGAACAGAAGTTCTTAATCATAATGTAATCCAATTTATCCTTTTCTTTCTTTCTATTTATTTCTTCTTCTTTTTTTTTAAATGGTTGGCCCTTTTCTATATCCTGTTTAAGAAATCTTTGCCTACCCCAAGATCACAAAGATGCTCTTTTCTGTTTTCTTACATTTTCTCTACATTTCACATTTAAATCCAGTGTCAGATGGAATCAAGACATACATATTTTTTCCTATGGATAACCAAATGACACAGCACCTTCTGTTAAAAAGACTGTTCTTTCCACCAGGTCATTTCAGCTTTTGCCTTCGTGAGGTATGTGGATCTCTTGCATTTGAGGGGGCTATTCTGTTCCATTAGTCTGTTTTTCGATCTTTATGCTAATAATGCACTGATTTTACTTACTGTACATGTACCGTAAATCAGATAGTGAAATCAGATAGTGAAAGAACTTACACTACCACAACTTACCAATCTAATTTCTCTTGAAGATTGTCTTTGCTGGAGTGCCTGGATGGCTCTCTGTCAGTTAGGTGTCCACCTTTCAGCTCAGCTCGTGGTCCCAGAGTCCCAGGATCGAGTTCCACATCAGGCTCCCTGAACAGCGGGGAGCCTTTTTCTCCCTGTGCCCCTCACCCCACTTGTGCTCTTTCTCTCTCTCTCTCTTTCAAATAACTAAAATCTTTTTTAAACGGCAGGGGGGAGCACCTGGGTGGCTCAGTAGATTAAAGCCTCTACCTTCGGCTTGGGTCATGGTCTCAGGGTCCTGGGATTGAGCTCTGCATTGGGCTCTCTGCTCAGCAGGGAGCCTGTTCCCCCCCCCCCTTGCCGGCCTCTCTGCCTACTTGTGATCTCTCTGTCTGTCAAATAAATAAATAAAATCTTAAAAAAAAAAAAAAAAGGTTGTCTTTGCTATTTGAGGCACTTTGCATTCCTATATCAACTTTAGAGTCATCTTGTTACTTTCTACAAAAATCCTGCTGGGATTTTGATGGCTACACCAATGATTTTCACCCAAGGGCCATTTTTACTTTCCATGGGGCATTTGACAGTGCCTGGAGAAATTTTTGGTTGTTGCACTTGGAGGAATGCTACTGGCACCTGGGGACAGAGGCCTAAGATGTTAGTAAATATCTTACAATGGATAAGACAGCTAACCACTAACAAATGATTATCAAACCTAAAATATCAAAGGTGCCACTGTTGAGAATATCTGCATTAATGTAATCATTGTTTCAGGGAGCTCTCTACCATTTTATTATTTGTTTCCTATATGATCACTGGTTTTGCTTCTCTTTTTCTCATTTTTTACCTTTTTTTGGATAAATTTAAAAATATTTATTGTCCTGCTGTCTGAACTTATTAAGTATATATTCTTTTACAATACTTTTGGCGCTTACCCTACAAATTTCAGATTATTGTATGACCTCCTCCAACTACTAGACTTTTAATACATGTAGCTCCTTTTACATCCCTCCAATGCACCTTTGTTTCTACATTATTGTCTTGCACTTTGGTTTTATGTCTATACTTAAATTGCAACAGACATAATCATTTTGTATAGTTAGCATTATTTTATACTGGTATATTCCATTGTTCTTCAGTCCCTCCTACAAAGCCATGCTTCTGTCTAGGATCATTTTTCCCTTTATTTTTTTCCTTTAGTGCAGACCTGATAGCAATGAATTCCCTTGGTTTGTTTTATTGTTGTGTTTTTAAAGATTTTATTTATTTATTTGACAGACAGGGATCACAAGTAGGCAGAGAGGTAGGCAGAGAGAGAGGAAGGGAAGCAGGCTCCCCGCTGAGCAGAGAGCCCGATGTAGGGCCAGATCCCAGGACACTGGAATCATGACCTGAGCCGAAAGCAGAAGCTTTAACCCACTGCTTTTAACCCCATTTGGCACCCCAAATTCGCTTAGTTTTTATCCAAAACCATCTTTATTTCACCACGTTCAATTGAACGCTGGCTTCATAGGGTATAAAATGCAAGCCTCATAGTTATTTCCTCTTAGCCCTTTAAAGATGTCCCTCTCCTTCTAGTGTCTTCCAGATTTCATCGTTTCTGTGGAGAAGTATCTGTCAGTCTTACTGCTCCATTACTTTTAAGATTTTTCTTTTTAGTTTCAGTTTACAACAGTTCAGCTGTGATCTGTGTGTGTGTCTTTGTCTTTGTACCACCAACCTGGGTTTGCTGAGCTTGAATCCGGGGGGGTTGATCTCTTTCATGTGTTTGGACATTTCTCAGCTGTCTGTCCCCCAGCAGCAGCCGTCTCCCAGAAGCCGTGTATTTTGAGAGCTCTAAAAACTTCAGGTTTCTCCCCCCTCCACCCCACATAACAACATTTTAAAAGCGTTGTGGTTTCTCTTTCCTAAGTGACAGCCTTTGGCCTGGGCCACACTGTAATCCTGAGCTCATGTCAAGGGTCGGCAAATGCAGCAAGGGCAATAAAACAAAATGAAGTGAAATGAAAAAACAGAAAAATAAAGAGAAACAGCTATCAACCGTTGACTCACTGAACATTCCCCCCCTGGCGAGAGTATCCATCCACCTAGTCCCTGTTGCTTCCACAACTACTTATGTTTTAAGAAATTGTTTTTGTAATTTATCTGGCTTTTTGTAGTTGTCAGCAGGAGTATTAGCCTGCCAGGACCCAACCAAATCCAACTTCAAGGCAGAAGGGGCCCGATGTTTGTCTTGTGCCAGATGCCTTTCTGGGTTCGATGTACAGGATTGCCCCGTCTAAAGCAGTTAAGACAGAAGGATAAATCCTGCAGCAGACGGAATTCCATAGCAGCAGTGTGCATGGAGGGGACTGAAACGGGACAGAGGAGGCGAATGTGAAGGAATGCCACCTGCTCGGGAAATTGCAAGTTTTGTCATTTCACGTGGCTGCAGTTCCAGCTGGAAGGGTTGAAGCTGAGGTTGCTGAGCTAGGCAGGAGCCCGATGGCCAGGGGCCCCATGTGCCATGGTGAATAGGCGGGTTAGGGAGCGCGGTTGAATTCTAAGCAGCGAAGAGTGATCAGATTTTTGTTTTGAAAGATTACGTACACGTCATTGTGAAATGTGGACCCAAGAAGGGCGAGCCCGCGAGGCCAGGGGCCCTGGAGGAAACCGTTCCAGGCAGTCCAACGTTTAATAGATGGTTATCATCAGCAACAGATTTTGAAAGATGTTGAAGGGGTAGCATTGATGAAATTGAAGAGAATGGGGGCATTAAGAGGGAGGCGGGAGAAAGAGAGGCTAAGCTTTCTAGCTCAGGGGAAGGCCGTACATCACCAGGGGGGCACCAACAGTCGAGCTGAGTTCAGTCTGGGATGTACTGTGTCTTCCCACTTCATTAGCTCTATAGTTGTTTGTGTCATAGAATCTGAGAGCGTAGTTCCGGGGGGGGGGGGGGGGCGTCCAGGTGGTGTTCTTGAAACTCCTGAGCTAGATAAGAGAGATGTAGAGCCCCAGGCCATTGCCTTCGCTCCGGCTTCAACCAGACCCTCTGATTTATTCTACCTTGGGTGGGCTTCCACTTCAACATTCTATTTGAAATAAGTTTTCCACGCTAAGAGAATGCTAACAGGGTTTCCTTCCTTGTTCATCTTCCCGTTTTAGGTCTCTGTTTTGAGTTGTTCATCTGAATGGAATCCATTCTCAAGTACTTTCCTTCCGAGGGTGTGTGGGTCATGCCCTCTCTGCATCCTTGCTCTTGTTCATACAGTCTGACTGGTGTCTCTCTTGGCTGTGTATAGGACTTGGGGGCCACAGGCCTTCCTTTGCAGGCAGTAGATGCTATTCCGTTGTCTTCTGATGTCCCTTGTTGCAGATGAGAAAGCCAGACCTGGTCTTCTTCTAAGTTATTTGTTTGTTTCTTCCTGAATGTATGTATAATTTTCTTCGGTCTCTTTTAGCATAGAGGAATTTTACCAGAGTGTGATTAGGTGTGTGTCCTTCTGTCTTTTCAGTCTCCAGGTAAATCTTTCTGCAGCTCAGGGAAATGTTTCATTTGTTTATTTGTTCTGGCTCCTCCATCTGGTCCTTTCTCTCCTTCCAGAATTCCCTGCTATTTATTTACGTGTTGGTTCTCCAAGTCTCATGAGTTCCGTCTCTTTGTATTTCTGCTCTGAGTTTTAAAGTAGCTGTCCTTGGTCTTCCAGGCCGCTGATTGGATCTCGGTAATTAACCGTCTTTTTTTAAAAAAATACCATCACTTGAGCTTTTTCGGTGTGGAAAATTATGTTTTTAACATCCTAAAAGATATCATTTGCCTTGTGATCAGACTTTTTTTATGGCTCTTACTATTTTTTCCAATTCTTGTCTGTCTCCCTTAGTGGTTCTGTTAGTCTAAAACTCACCACCTCAGACAGTGCTCTGCTTGCTTTTCCTGCCTCCGACTCCTGGGTTGCGTTAACTGGCTATCTTCCTTCCCTTCTGGTGTTCCAACTACAGGACCTCAAGCAGGGGACGGCACAGCGGCCTCCAGCTCACGTGTGTGTGAGCTGGTGCCAGTGGGATGACAGTAATCCCTGGCCAAGCCTTCTGCCTTCAGTAGCCTGAGATAGGACAGATTTGAGTTTTCTCCCTTGGTGGGGATCAGAGACCAAGAGATATCCCCTAGCAAGCTTCACAGTGACCAATATTGCCCTCCCTTGCAGAATACCGTGAGGCTCTGTGGACCAGACTCTCTCCAGGGTTTTAGAGCCTGATTGCTGCCCTGGAGCCCTCTCCTGACCCAGGAAGAAAATCCGGCACTGACTCTCTCTCGCTGGGCTGAGCAGGTCTTGCCCACACCCACCAGGCACCACTTGCCCGCCAGCCCTGTAGTCAGTGGGGCTCTGAAGGGTTCATCTGGAGGAAGGGGCATCATCTGTTCAGAAGCCCCCAGTAAGTTGAGCCAAAAGAGAAAGAAAGAGATTGGGAGACACAGACGGACTGACAGACCCCACCAGACTAGACGATCTCTAACCTCCCTCCAGTGCCAGCGTTTTATAGTTGTACTCGTTTATGGTCTCCAGCTTTAGCTCAGTCCTCAGTACCCTTGGGCCACACTTTTATGTCTTCCCAGCATGCTCTGCTTCCCCAAAGGGAAATATTGGAGACTTTTATTTCTCTCCTCAAACCCTCTGTTTACCCCGCCCTCCCCCTTCTTGTTCACTGTCAGCCTATGACACAAAGGAAAGAGACTCTCCGGTATTAAGTTGCTCAGTTCCTTTGCTCACCTATAAACCTATCTCCTTCCACTGCCTGCCTGCTGGCCCGTCTTTCTATCCTGCTGGGTTCTGTCTTCACCCATGATTTCTGTGACGGTGTGTGCTCCCGATTTTCCCCTTTCTCTGGCCACTCCCTCCTGTCTTGTTCTGCTCTTGGTCTCACCCAGCTCTGACTCTTCTCCCATATCGTTGGCTGCCAGGGGGCCTTCTCCGTGCATAAAGCTGATCCTGTAACTTCCACTTAAAAACCTCTCCATGACAGGAGCAGACAAAATGAACCCGTGGTCATAGAAGTCAGAATAGAGGTTACCACTGGGCAGGGGAAATCAGAATCAACTGTAAAAGGGCTTGGGGGAGCCTTCCAGGGTGCTGGAAATATTCTGTCTTGTTTTGGATGATGGTTGTGTAGATCTCTACCTCGCAAGAATCCACTGAGCTGTACATTAAGACTAGTGCATTTTACTCTATGAATCTTATACCTCAACTTGAAAAAGAAAACTGGGATGCCTGGGTGGGTCAGTCAGTTAAAAGTCATGATCATGAGTTAAAGGTCATGATCCCAGGGTCCTTGTCTATAGAGTCCCACACGGGCTCCCTGCTCAGTGGGGAGTCTGCTTCTCCCTCTGCTGCTCCTCGCACTCTTGTGTGCACATGCACTCTCTCTCTCATAAATAAAATCTTTAAAAAAAAAAAAAAAGACAAAACTTTCAGTGGCTCTCCACTCCTACCACAGGTTACGATCCAAACTCTGTTAGCGATCCAAACTCTGTTAGCGTAGCCTACAGACTGCTATTGTTCCTCCCTCAAGTCTGGCTTAAGCATCTTCTTCCTGTGACCCCTCCCCTGGCTTTCGCAGACTTCTGACGCATGCGTCCCCCGCACTCACCCAGGACCGTGAGCACCCAGGTCCGTGAGCACCGGCTGGTCCCAGTTCTTAGCAGCCTGTGTCGTAACCGTCAAGCTGCTTCCCTCCCTGGACTGGCCCCCACCCCCACCCCGAGAAGAGCAGTCAGCCACCTCTCTCAGTTCTGCTGCTCCCCAGGCGCCTCGTGCACTGCCTGGCCCAGAGGCCCCCACGAAGTGTCTGTGGTTGAATGAAAGCAAGTTCGCCTTGTCTTTGCTCTGAGCTTGACCTTCACTGAAAAGCCTTCTTCCTCCGGCCTGCAGGATGCTTCCGCAGTGAGAAGGAGGCTGCTGCGCGATGGCCGTTTTCGACACTCCCGAGGAGGCCTTCGGGGCCTTGCGCCCCGTCTGTGTTCAGCTCACCAAGACGCAGACGGTGGAGACGGTGGAGCGCCTGCGCGCGCAACTGCAGGCCGTGAGCGACTCGGCCCTTCAGGAGCTCCAGCAGTACGTCCTCTTCCCGCTGCGGTTCGCGCTGAAGACGCCGGGTCCCAAGAGAGAGCACTTGATCCAGAGCGTGGTGGAATGCCTCACGTTCGTCCTCTCTTCCACCTGCGTGAGGGAACGAGAGCTCCTCCAGGAGCTGTTCTCCGAGCTCTCCGCGTGCCTGTATTCGCCCAGCGCCCGGCAGCCCGCGGCTGTGTCCGAGGAGCTGAAGCTGGCCGTGATCCAGGGCCTCAGCACGCTGATGCACTCGGCTTACGGGGACACCATCCTGGCTTTTTACGAGCCCTCCATCCTGCCTCGGTTAGGATTTGCCGTATCTTTACTGTTGGACCTCGCAGAACAGGAGAAATCCAAGCAAATTAAAGTGGCTGCCTTAAAATGTCTGCAGGTTCTCCTCTTCCAGTGCGACTGTCAGGACCACCCAAGGTCCCTGGATGAGCTTGAACAGAAACAGCTGGGGGATTTGTTTGCTTCTTTTTTACCTGGAATCTCAATGGCACTGACCCGGGTGATCACGGGAGACTTTAAGCAAGGGCACAGCATTGTCGTGTCTTCCCTAAAGATCTTTTACGAGACAGTGAGTTTCATTATGGCTGACAAACATCTCGAAAGGACCTCCGACACCCAACCGAAGCCTGCCTCCGTGGAGCCCAGAGTCGCAGAGCTGATGGTTCACAGGGAAGCCAAGTGGGTAAAAAACACCAGCGACAAACTGACCGTCCTTATTAAAAAGATAACTGAGTGTGTTTCCATCCATCCACACTGGAAGGTGAGGCTAGCCCTGACAGAACTCATCGAGGCCCTTCTCTTGAAGTGCAGTCAGTCCCTGGTCGGCTCGGCAGGACACCTTCTGAAGGCTTTGGTGGGTCTAGTAAATGATGAGAGTCCCGAGGTCCAAACCCAGTGCAGTAAAGTTCTGAGACATTTCGCAGATCGGAAAGTAGTGGTCGGCAACAGAGCCTTTGCGGACATCTTGTCAGAAAACCTCCATTCCCTCGCCACGTCACTGCCCCGCCTCATGAACTCCCAGGACGATCAGGGCAAATTCTCTACTCTCTCCCTGTTACTCGGTTATCTGAAACTCCTGGGTCCCGAAGTGAACTTCGTCCTCCGCTCTGCGGCCCATCTTCAGCGCCTTTCCAAAGCGCTCATCCAAGTGCTGGAATTGGACGTGGCCGACATCAAGGTCGTCGAAGAGCGGCGCCGGCCTTCTGGTGGTCTGAGCTCGTCTCCGGAGAGCGCGGCTCTGCTGCAGAGGAGGTACTTCCGCTTCTTCACCGACGAGAGGCTTTTCCTGCTTTTGCAGCAGCTGTGTCAGCTCCTCGGGTTTTATGGGGACCTCTATCTGCTCGTCGATCACTTTATGGAGCTCTACCACGAGTCCGTGGTTTACCGGAAGCAAGCTGCCATGATCCTGAATGAGCTGGTTGTGGGGGCTGCTGGGCTGGAGGTGGAGAATCTTCACGAAAACCACATTAAAACAAGCCCAGAGGAACTGAAAGACATCGTGACCACTATACTTGAAGAATACACAAGCCAAGAAAACTGGTATTTGGTCACCTGCATCGAATCTGAGGAAGGGGGAGAGGAGCTAACAATGAAGCAGTCAGGCCTCCAGGCCATCACATCTGCTGCACACACCTGCCAAGTCACATCTTTCCCAGCCTTCTCAAAGCCAGGTCCCACTATCTGCTCCATGAACAGCAACATCTGGCAAATATGCATCCAGTTGGAAGGGATCGGCCGCTTTGCGTATGCACTGGGAAAAGACTTCCGTCTGCTCTTGATGTCAGCCCTCTATCCAGTCCTGGAGAAGGCTGGGGACCAAACCCTGCTCATTAGTCAGGCAGCTACCGGCGCCATGCTGGACATTTGCCACGCCTGTGGCTACGACTCTCCGCAGCACCTAATCAGTCAAAATTCGGACTATTTGGTGAATGGGATCTCTTTAAATCTGCGTCATCTGTCTCTGCACCCCCATACCCCAAAGGTCTTGGAAGTCATGCTGTGGAACTCGGATGCTAGCCTGCTTCCTTTGGTGGCAGATGTGGTTCAGGATATCTTGGCCACTCTGGACCAATTTTATGATAAGAGAGCTACTTCCTTTGTGGGTGTCCTCCATGCCTTGCTGGCAGCATTAGGTACAGTCAGAGCCCTTTTTAATGCTAATCTAGGGGAAGGCCTGGTATCCTTGTTTGCCTAATCTTCTTTTTTGTTTGTGTGTGGTTATGCTATGGAGGACATTATTTGAATAGTTGTTGGTCCAGCCCTACAGGTTATGCCAGGGTTCTACTGCCCTTTTTTTTTTTTTTTTTTTTTTAATGTGTATGTATAACACACACTTAACCAGGGTCACACAGGTAATAAGGAGTAAAGTCAGGAATTGTGACAGTCTTGTTCTTTTCTGTATCCCAAACTGCTTCTGACAATACGTGGGGTTGGAAGTATCTGTGCTAATAGAGAACGGGAATAACAGGAATTACTCAGTCCGCAGATGAGCTAGAGCGTTACGGCCCACTAGAACTTTCTGTGATGATGGAAATATTCTATATATGTTCTGTCCATTGCAGTAGCCACTAGGTACACGTGGCTAGTGTAGCTGAGGCACTGAATTCTTTATTTTAACTTAAATAGCCACATGTAGCTAGTGACTACCATACTAGACAGAGGTCTAGAAACATTTTTTTTTCTTAAAGATTTATTTATTTATTTGACAGACAGAGATCACAAGTAGGCAGAGAAGCAGGCACGGGGGCGGGAGGGCAGCAAGCTCCCTGAGCAGAGAGTGGATGTGGGGCTCCTTCCCAGGACCCTGAGACTGTGACTCGAGCTGAAGGCAGAGGCTTAACCCACTGAGCCGCCCAGGCGCCCGTAGAAACGTTTTTAACCTTTTAATTGTATGAGGTGGTTTGAGTTTCTCTCCTTCCTTTTGATCCTGTTGGGTGTCTGTTGGAGGTGTTAAAAACCATTAAAATGGCAAAGTTTGGGACAATAAGAAAAAGAATCTCTCAATGAGATAGTCGGTCCTTGAATGAAAAAAATAACGAGCTATCCAAAGACCGTATCTCTAGAATTTATTCCAGTACCAGGAGCCTCAAAGGTACATGGAAATGTTCCTGACCTCATTTTGTCAGCCAAGAAAGCCAAGATCATGTGAGAAAGTTTGTCGCAGCAAGGACGGGCGGCTGGGACAGAGACTGTCATCTACCCTATACCTCACACCATTTCCAGTGTTTGTTCATTCATTCGTAAACACTCGCCGTGCCGTCTAAATGTTCTTTTATTCATTCCTTTGCTAAAGCGCGGCTGCCATGTGCCAGACATTGTGCTTCGGCATCAAGATATAGCAGTGAGCAAGGCAAATACAGTCATGCAGTTTTCTTGCTCCTGCAAAAGAGATGGCAAGTAAATTATTAAACACGTTCATTTCAGAGTCTAATAAGCACTGTGAAGAAAACAGACAACCTGACGCCAGAGGAACAGGGCTAGGATACTTTCAGTCGCGTGGTCAGGGAGGGCTTCCCTGAGGAAGCAACAGTGGAGCTGAGACCTGAAGGCTGAGAAGGGCCCCCTGGTACATGTGGAGCTGTCCTATCCTTTTTATGTTTCTTAAGAACCTTCAGGTCAAAGAAGCAGGTACAAAGATGTGGAGGAAAGAAAGGACTTCAGAGCCTGGGAGAGAGGCCACTGTGGAGACAGTGATACGAGATAAAGCTGGCAGGTCAGGCGAGGCAAGGATAAGCCCCGCGTGGCCTTTTAGACCAAGGGAAGGAGTTTGGATTTTATTTTGCAACGACTTGGAAGTCTCTGGACTGGCCTAGTCACTGAGATGTCAGCAGTGACTGAGAAGGATTGGGTATTGCCCTCGCGGCAGCGCTGCTGAGACTGGCTGACAGCTTCCATGGTCTGAAGCTAGCGCAGACTTCCACTTTTAGTGCTTTGGAGAACTAGACTACGTGTCCGTTTGAAATTTAAAACTATATTAAGAGGGGCGCCTGGGTGGCTCAGTGGGTTAAAGCCTCTTCCTTCGGCTCGGATCATGATCCCAGGGTCCTGGGATCGAGCCCTACGTTGGGCTCTCTGCTCAGCAGGGAGCCTGTTTCCCCTCCTCTCTCTCTGCCTGCCTCTCTGCCTCCTTGTGATCTCTGTCAAACAAATAAATAAAAATCTTAAAAAAAAAAAAAAAAGCTATATTGAGAAAAGGCCTATTAAGTATATGCTCTCAGGAGGTAACTCAGTTGGGGCCTTGAAAATTGAATTGTCTTGGGTTGCTGATGTCTTTGGTCACCTCGAAAGAAGAAACCCTGTGTAGCACTTTATTTTTATTATTATTTTTTAATTGAAGCGAAAGGGGAAGGATCTCCACTGTAGAGAGAAAAGGAAGATGGGTAACATTGACTTGAGGACATCCTAGGGAAAGAAGCAAGATGGAAGATGGCTTTCCTGAAAGCGTTGAAATCACCCCAAATATACTTGCATTTGGAATGGTGAGCAGTGCTGAAGGAGAGTTGGTCAGTTGCACGTGAATCACTCTGTTGCTGTTTCTGTTTGCCTTCAAGTTGTCTAACTGATAGCCACTCTCTTCTTTTTTTATTTTATTTTGAGAGAGAGAGAGAAGAGGGGAGGGGCCAAGGGAGAGGGAGAGAGAATCTCAAGCAGACTCCCTGCAGACATGGGGCTCCATCTGACGACCCGGAGTTTTTTTTTTTTTTTTTTTAATATTTTATTTATTTGACAGAGAGAGAGAGAATACAGCAGGGGGAGTAGCAGGCAGAGGAAGAGGGAAAAGCAGACTCTCCACCGAGCAGGGAGCCCAATGCAGGGCTTGATCCCAGGGCCCTGGGATCATGACCTGAGCCACCCAGGCGCCCCAACCCTGAGATCTTGACTTAACTGCTGGCTACTCTTTTAAAATGGGAATGGAAGTGTGGTCTCAGAGACCGTCTAGAAAGTCTTCAGAGGACCCAGCACATGTTTCAGGAAATGGAGTCACCCTAATTAGCAGTGTTCACTGGCTAGAAAACATTAAGTGCCACAGTGAGGGCAGGAACGATCAGCGTGGTTACCGCTGAGCACCTCCGGCCAGTTGCTGAGTACCCACAGCAACGAGAACAGGGTAGCTTTGAAAGCAAGGAAGAGTCTGTGCCATGCACCTTGGCACTGAGAGCCTGTGCCACAGCCACATGTGGACGGCTGCCACCTGGTTTTCGTGGCTGCCTAGGATACTGTTGTGCAGCTGTGCACAGTTTGCTTAAATGGTCCTTTCTTGGTGCAGATTTTGGTTGTTTCCATTCTTTTGCCACCACAAAAAAAAAAAAAAAAAGAAAGAAAGAAAATGCTGCAGTGATTATCTTTAGAGGTCATTTTGAACATGTCAGAGTATATCAATAGAGTAACTTCCTATGAAGGAGTACTGGCTTAGAGGACAGTACATTTAATCTGGGTTTTTTTGGTTTTTTGTTTTGTTTTGTTTTTGTAATCTCTGTACCCAGTGAGGCTCAAACTCACAACCCTGAGATCAAGAGTCATGTGCTCTAGACTGAGCCAGCTGGGCACCCCAAATTTCAATTTTGGATGGAGACTTTCAGGGTCCTCTCCAAAGAACTTGCACCCATTTAAACTCCTGTCAGCAGTGGAGCAGAGAGCTGATTTTTCCACACCCTCCTCTCGACTATGTTCCTGAGTCTTTTGCTAATCCTTGCTTATCCAATAGGACAAAAATAGCACCTTATTATAGTTTAATTTGCACTAAGAGTGAGGCTGAGCTGCTTTTCATATGTTTAAAAGCCATTCATAAGCAAAGACTTCAGTGTCTGGTACTAGCCTCAATGTAGAAATCTTTGCAGCGTATCTACTTTGATCATGGTAAATGCTAAGTCCTGATTTTAACACGTCAGTAATGCAATCCCTTGGAGTCTGCTAGGGCCTGACCTACGTGCGGGGGTGGTGCATTGAGGAAATGGCCTAAGTGGTCCCCTCCATGTAGAACCTCTAGGCTCTGGAGTCAAGACTCTCACCCAGCATTCGCTCTCTGTGGTTCCCCTTTGCCTGGTCCTGGCATCTCCTGTCTGCTGTTGCTCTGTGCACGCGCTCCTTGACAGAAATGAGATTAGTGGGGGCTAAAGGTTATCGGAGGCATTTTTCCTGCTGTCTGTAAAAGGGTGAAAATTCACACTGGGGTTTTCTGGGGTTTTGTGGTGGTGGTTGTTGTTTCTTTTAAGTGTTTAGAGCCTTTTTTGAGATGAAGCCCTAGGGGAAACCCAGTACATAAAAAGAGTTGAAATCAGAGCTGCTGGGTTAGAGGGGAGTCAGACGCCCTGGGCCCACCCCCTTTAGCATGCTGTCCCTTGGGGCCCTCCCTGTTGTGGCCCCGAGACTCTCCTGCAGAACCCTTAGGGCTCCTCAAGGCACAGTTTGAAAACCACTGACTGGTTCAGTGATGTTTAAACCTTATTCTGTGGTGACACATCAGAAGTATTGGAGCAGCCTGAAGAAGGAAAAGCTTTGGAGAGAACATGTATCAGAAATACAGATGAGGGGCTGTGTCTATTCCAAGACTATAGAGCCGGTCTTCTGCTAATGAGGAGTGCACCCTGTACTCAGAATTCTGTCACTTGTATGTATTCTCTTGCATATTTTCTCATTCAGCATATATATTTGGGCACACCCACTCCATGCTGGGCATGTTGGATTCCAGTGGCAATCAGTGGAGTGTAGAGTCCAGTGGGAGATGTAGACACTAAACAGTATACTCAAGATAAAGGTAATTATACATCATGATGAGTTAATATGAAAGGAGAGAAGATAGTACTCTATAAGAGAGCCTTTAGGGACCTATATTGGATTGGGAAGCCAAGGGATGGCTTTTCTAGGCAAGTTCTATGTATATTGAGACATGAAAGTTGAATTGGAATTAGCCAAATGTGATGTCGTAGGGAAAGTAGTCCAGGGGCGCCTGGATGGCTCAGTGGGTTGAGCTGCTGCCTTTGGCTCGGGTCGTGATCTCAGGGTCCAGGGATCGAGCCCCGCGTCGGGCTCTCTGCTCAGCGGGGAGCCTGCTTCCTCCTCTCTCTCTGCCTGTCTCTCTGCCTACTTGTGATCTCTGTCAAATAAATAGATAAAATCTTTAAAAAAAAAAAAAAAGAAAGTAGTCCAGACAGCAAGAAGAGTATATGCAAAACATTCTGGGGTCGGAAAACACCTGCCCCATTAGAGGAATGGGAAGATGCTCGGTTCACGGGCAACTGGGAGGAGCTGGAAGATGAGGTTGGAGAGATGGACGGAGGGACTGGATCGTGAGGGGACACGTAGGCCATAGCAAAGAGCTTATTCTGCTGCTAGAGTGCTAATGCCTATTGTCAATGACTGTGGTGATCATTATAACACTTTATTTTCAGCCCAGTGGTTCCCAGACACAGGTGATCTCGGGCAACCCCAAGAGCAGAGTGCAGGGGAGGAGGGAAGTCATTTGAGCCAAAAACCAGCAGCTCCTGAGAATACCGCCACAGCAGAAGACATTGAACAATTTTTGCTGAACTACCTCAAAGAAAAGGATGTGGCAGATGGCAATGTCTCAGATTTTGATAATGAAGAAGGTAACTGTTTATTTTGGCTTAGCCAGTTTTTTCTTTTTGAAGCAGATTATTATAAGAATGAGATCGCATTACAAAACGTTTGGAAATCAGAAAAGTTGCTCCTAACCCCACCATGCTCAGCAGAATCACCCTCTTTTTTTTTTTTTTTAATTTGAAAAGTATATTTCATTTATTTGAATGTATAAATAAAAGTCTGGGCTATTGTCATCTTTCAAGAATCATGCCCTAGGTGGTGCCCAATTTGGGGATGCATGCTTTTCAGCTGCAGGCCTACCTCTGTCTCTCACTTAAACCAAGCTACCTTTTCCCTCGACTGTATGCGGAGTCCTTTTACTTCTGATTTCCTGACTCCCCTGTGGGCCCCTAGCAAATCACTGTTAACTTGTGTCAGATCAGTCCTGAGCTGATCTGATACATACTCCTCCCTGAAACCAAGGTAATCCTTCTAAAATGCAAGTCAAGGATAAACTAATGATCAGGACTGATTTTGCTACCATCCTGCTTTATTCAGTTCAGTGACTTCCTTTCTTTTTAAAAACAAGGTCCCTCCTCTGGTGACCTAAAGATCCTTCAGAGAGACACTGAGGATTCCTTTGCCTTCTTTCCTATCTCATCTCTTGTCACTTCTTCTTTTTTTTTTTAATTTTTAATTTTTTCAGCGTAACAGTATTCATTATTTTTGCACCACACCCAGTGCTCCATGCAATCCGTGCCCTCTCTAATACCCACCACCTGGTACCCCGACCTCTCACCCCCCCACCCCTTCAAAACCCTCAGATTGTTTCTCAGAGTCCATAGTCTCTCATGGTTCACCTCCCCTTCCAATTTCCTTCTCCTCTCCATCTCCCCATGTCCTCCATGCTATTTGTTATGCTCCACAAATAAGTGAAACCATATGATAATTGACTCTCTCTGCTTGACTGATTTCACTCAGCATAATCTCTTCCAGTCCCTCCCATCCATGTTGCTCCAAAAGTTGGGTATTCGTCCTTTCTGATGGCGGCAAAATACTCCATAGTGTATATGGACCACATCTTCCTTATCCATTCGTCCGTTGAAGGGCATCTTGGTTCTTTCCACAGTTTGGCGACCGTGGCCATTGCTGCTATAAACATTGGGGTACAGATGGCCCTTCTTTTCACTACATCTGTATCTTTGGGGTAAATACCCAGTAAGCACCCTCATTTTTTGTGCGATTTTATCCCATTCTTTTTTGTTGCAGATCTATTGCTCTGTGGTTCCAGCTACAGTTTAAATACATTATACCCTTTTTGCACTTAGCTATATAATCAGCAACTCTCCCACGTTGCTATAGAGTTTTCATAATTAATGTTTTAATAGCTGCTACTAAGTACCCATTCCCCTGTGGGAAGTTCGAGTTGCTTCTAGCTTTTCACTCTAATAAACAGTGCGGCAGTGGATGATTCTGTGCACGTGACATTTTCCCTTTTTTTTTTTTTTTTTTTTTTGCATATTTCTTTATAAATCCCAGAAGTGGGATTTCTGGGTCAAGGATATGAACGTTATTTTATGCTTGCCAAATTGCCTTCCAGAAAGGTTGTGTCAATTTATACCTTCCCTCAGCAGCGCGGGATTAACACTGGTGGTACCACAGCCTTGCCAACGTTGGCCATTCTGACTTTCACTTCTTGCTGAATTAATAGATGGAAAATGGTTCTCGATATTTGACTTTGTGTTTCTTTCGATTACAGGCAAGGTCAAACGTTTTCCTATATGTTCCTTTCCCGACGATTTTTCTCTTGTGCCCGTTGTCTATTCATATGCTTTGTCCATTTATTTATTGGCGGGAGGAGATTTCAGTGTTTTTCTTCCCTATTTATATGATAAAGGAGAAGGGAGTTCAGGCTAGTCGAAGCTCCGGCCTGTTGTTTTATTCACAAGCCCAATCTGGAGCTTCAGGTCATGGAAGGATTAATAAATTGTTAGAATCTCCTCTGCAAATATAAAATGCCAAGTCATAATGAGCTTGGTGGTCTCAGAACTATCCTAAATCGCACTGAGTCCCAAATTAGTTTGTTAGGGTGGAATGGAGCAGGATTCTTTCTCTTTTTTGGTGGTCTCCACTCCGAGACTCTGGTGAACTAAAACCAGTACTTCCAGGATAATAGGAAATAGTCTGTTCGATGCATCTAACTACCGCCAGTTCCTTTAGTGTGTCAGGGAATTACCACAGGGCCCGGGGAATGATTTATGCGGAGTGGAGTTCTTGCCCTCCCCGAGGACAGTTTTCTGATCAGATGTCTATTGCGAGGCCTTTTCTTCTCGGTTTTATTTCTTAAGCCAACCCAGTCTTTCTTTTCCTGACCTGCACCCCACACCAAAACCCAGAAACTCAGAGGGAGGGGAGGCATCATGATCCCTCATAATCCGGATTTGCCATTCTTGTTTGAAATTCTAGTATTGTCTGTGAATCCATTCTTTCACGATTACGATCTTCTGGTTCTAGTTGATGTTGGCTAGGAGCAGACTGAATGAATCAACCTTTCTCCCAGTAACGGAAAAATCCACATCCCTCAAATAACATTGTGCAATAGGTGAATTTCAAACAACAAATCCTCCTCTGGGAAGAAAAGCACAGCCTTATCATTCTTATAATTATCATTCATCAAGTTCACACCACAGACTTGGCATTGTAAAGAATGTTTGGCTTGATGTTGGTCTGACATGTGTTTTTTGTTTTAGCCACAATGAAAGCACCTCGTGTATCTGAGGACCCTTTCTTCAAGAAATCCAAGCATTCTACAAATGCATTTTCATTTATCTTTTCAGCATCTGGTAGAGACAGGTGTGACCTCTGCTATAAGATTCTGTTTTTTCCAGTAGAGGAAACAGAAATGGAAAAAAGTGAAGGACACAACGTTCAGCTCAGTGGAAATGAGCACAGCTAGTAACGGGAGCTCGGTGGAGGGGCTGCATGTACATAGAGGAAAATTTTCCAGGGTAGGGATTTTGGCCTGGGTTTCATGCAATTCTCAGGTCTTTTCATTGTTGTTTTAATTTACAAACTTAGGCCTATCATGTGCAACACAGCACTCTAGGCAGTGGAAGAGTGCTGATAGCTGGTGGCATTCATCTTACTTAACTCTCAAGCAAATGAAGTGTGCGTGCTTTATACCTTTTTTTCCGGATGAAGTAGTGTAGGATGAGAAGGTTGCTAATAGGGGTGCAGTCAGGACTTGAACTGACCACCGTTGACCAAACTCCCTCCCTGGGTATTCTACCAGGCTGCCGCGCTGGGATCTCTCATGCAGACATCAGTAAGGCCTGATCTTGGCCATCGAAAGATCCTACAGGCTGGTGGAGGAGACAAACGAGCCTCTTAGTCAAAGAATGAACCAAGAAGAAAGAAAGGGTAAAGGTCAGAGCAGAGGCCAGCTGGGGAGCTGCCAGTCTCGGGTATCCAAATTAAAATGTTGCCCTCTTACATTTTTATTTGAAATACTTATTAATGGAAATTTAGAAAAGACAGAAGGTATAGGAAGAAAATCAAAATCCTACATGATCTCATGGCCCCATCTCTGTTAGTATTTCACGGTCCTTCCTGCTATGCGAGAAATTTACATAATAATCTCCACCTGTGTATGCAATTGTATATACTGCTTTTCTCTTTTCAACATAATATTCTTTCATAAACATTCTCCCCTGTTGTTAAAGCCCTCAGTAAACACAAATTTGGGGGCCCCCATGATAACATTATTGTATGGACGTAGCATGGCTTATGTAATTATTCCCCCTTAGGTGGCAATGGAGGGGTTCTCCCCACTCCCACCCCCAGTTTATATAGTTAATGCTCTAGTGAATATCCTTTTTTTTTTTTTTAAGATTTTATTTATTTGACAGAGAGAGGTCACAAGTAGGCAGAGAGAGAGGGGGAAGCCAACTCCCTGCTGAGCAGAGAGCCCGATGCAGGGCTCCATCCCAGAACCCTGGGATCCAGAC
This sequence comes from Mustela nigripes, assembly GCF_022355385.1. Taxonomy (NCBI): domain Eukaryota; kingdom Metazoa; phylum Chordata; class Mammalia; order Carnivora; family Mustelidae; genus Mustela; species Mustela nigripes. The sequence goes on along the minus strand of NC_081563.1, from coordinate 119,659,829 downwards.
CTGAGCCGAAGGCAGAGGCTTTAACCCACTGAGCCACCCAGGCGCTCTTACCCAAATTTTTTATGGTTTCCTTAGGATCAGTTCCTTGTAAACGCCATTCCTTGCGTCTGAGGTTGGGAGAGCACATCGAAGTGGGGCATCTCTCATAAAACACTGTCCCCAGTTATGCTTTTTCTCCAGAGGAGCAGTCAGAGCCTCCGAAGGTGGACGAGAGTGACACTGGTCCCGATGTGGAGCCCCCGCCGCCAGTGCAGATCCAGATAGCCAAAGATGTGATGGAGCGCTGCATCCACCTGCTGTCCGATAAGAACCTGACGATCCGCTTGAAGGTCAGTGTGCAGCCCTCTCCCCGCGTTTGCACGGCAGCAGGACCCCGGGTCGCTCTGGCTGCCAGGGACGGCATGGATGAGCAAGAGGCTGCCCTTATCTCCCGGTCCATGTGTTGTGGCCAAGGGAAGGCATCAGGAAGAATTTATCTGTGGGATGACAGCCTTATGGCCTTCTGTATCAGCTCAGATGCCAAAAGGGAGCCAAGTCCCCTTTGTGGAACTAAAAAAACAAAGTTTTGGACACCCGTTGACTCTCCAAGGGAAAGAAGGCCCTATGCTTTGGAAAGGATATCATTTTCTAAAGTGACTTCATGTGGGAGGCGGGTTTTATTTTTTTTGCGGGGAGGCGGGTTTTAATCCTTGGGAGCAGTCATTCTTCCACGCCTGACTCTGGCCCCTATCTCTGTGTCTGTTTCCATGTTCATCCCCGGAAAAACACTCACATTTCTTAATTGTACTTCCTCGTTTGCCGGCAGTTTCCCAAGTATCATCCCCATCAGCAAGGACTTAAACGAAGCAATCGTGAAACTGGACAGTGGGGCGACTGGGCGTGGGGACAGGGCTTTCAGAATCACCTGGGAGAAGCTTTCACAGGGAGGGGCCTGGACCTCCCCACCCCCGAGCAGATGTGAGAAACACAGCTACCTCAGTGAGTTACTGTTAGCGATGAGAGCACGCTGTCCTGCTCGGGGTGGTGGGCTCAGAAACCCCACTCCGGGATCATCTCAGATCCCGGGGTCTGTGCTTTGTGGAACGCACTTCATTTCCTCAGAGAAGCTTCTTAGCATTCATCTCTTGTTGCATGCAGCAAGTACTGTTTTGAGTGCCGGCTGTATGCAAGGCTTGATGGTAGGTGTCTAGGCAATACATTAGCCCGAGTGTCTTCCCTTTCACGGAGGCTCTGTAGCAGCCGTGTCCACACCGTGTTATTGAGATCACCGGCATTGGAGTCAGACCTGCATATCTGAGTTCACATCCTAGCTCTGCCTCTGTGACTTTGAGCAAGTACTTCACCTGTTTAAGCCTCTGCTTCTTCTGTAAAATGGGCGTGATGGGACCTGCCTCACTGTGTTGTTGATTATAAATACGAAGCACTGAGCCTTGGCTATAGCCGAGTGTGTGTTGCGCTCTGCTGCAGGTCAGGCAGAGGCTGTACAGACTAAAGTGAAGCAGGCGTCCCTGTCCTCATGGAACTTCCTTTCTCTCGCGGGGAAATACACATATACACACCTAGAAGGCGAAGAAATCTCTGCAGAGAATAAGCAGGTTCTGTGATAGAAAATAGTAAACCCCCATCTGTGAATGTGCATTAGGAGCCTTCTCTGCCAAACCCTGTTGCAGAAGACAGAGCTTCGGCCCCGGCTTTAGCCAGGTCATCAGGGAAGGCCTCTCCCGAGGTGGTGATATTTGAGCCAAGACTTAAAGGCTCAAGAGAAGGAGCCAGCCATGAGAAGGGGCCAAGGCAAAGAGATGAGCGTTTTAGGCAGAAGGAGAAATGTCTGACTTGGAATCAGGAGTGTCTGACGTAACTTGCCCAGTTAGTGACAGAACTCACTCGAAGCCCACAGTAGCAGCACCCTTTCCTCTCGGCTGCCTTGCTGTGCGGTACACGCCCAGGCTTCTCTTCCTGCCCTGCCTGCCTCTTTCCCCTCACGCGCGGGCCCTCTTTTGTTCTTTGTTGCTGTTCTGGCCTCCGTGTGACCAGCACGTAGCTGACATCCAGCGGGGTTTACTGCTCTGTTAGCAGACCTCAGTCTCTCTGACTCAGCTGTGCACCCTCCCCTCTGCTCTGTGAAGGCCAGCCCATCTCTGGGAGGAAAGGACACACTGCTCATCGTCGTGACCCCTGCTGGGGATACTGAGGCAGGCCAGTAGTAGTCTCCCTCTGAACTCCAGGTCAGGACCTGTATTCTCGGGGAGGGTAAACAATCCAGTTTACGTCTAGGCCACCCCGAACCCTTCTTCTGAGGTGGACCTATACCTCGGCTGCCTACTTGGCTTCTCCATGTAGAAGCAAGGGAACATGCCCTCACCCAGCCTCTCAGCCTCTCAGCCTCTCAGCGTCCTCCCCTGCCTGCTCCTGTCTCAGCCAGCGGCGCCTGCATCCGTTCAGTCGCTAAGCCTTACTCCAGGCAGTCCCTGTCAACACCTCGCTTTATAACCCCGATGTCAGGGGCCGTCAGCGTCTACACAGCTCGTGTACACGTTCAGTACACACACACCTCCAGGACAGACCTCAGACCCCTTCATGCTGCCACCACCCCGCGGCCACATTCCTGCCCTCTCCTGCGGGCATGTGCCTGCTTCCTGGGGGGGCCCACTCGCATCTCTCCTGCCCCTCCCCCACTCAGCAGCCAGAATGACTTTTTTCAAACATGAATTGTATCATGGCCCTTTGCTGCTTAACCCATTCTGATGGCTCCCCACTGCACTCGGTACAAACTAAAAAATTCTCTAACGTGACACCTTCACGGCTGGGCCCCTCTTACTCCTCCTGTGTCGCGCTGCCCACGGCCCTGCCTTAGTGCCCTGAGCCCTGCTCTGGGTCTTCCTTGCTGCCATCTCCACCTCGAGGAACGTCCAGGAACGCTCTTCCACGCTTCCCGCGACGAACTCCCGCCCTGCTGAAATCAAATCCTCTCCTCTTTCAGGTCTTGGATGTGCTGGATTTGTGCGTGGTTGTGCTGCAGTCCCACAAGAACCAGCTCCTTCCCTTGGCTCATCGGGCCTGGCCCTCGCTCGTGCGCCGACTCACCAGTGACGACCCCCTGGTGGTGCTCAGAGCCTTCAAGGTACCATGCTGATGTCCCACCGCGGTCAGCCGGGCGAGTAGGGGTCGCCGGCGCAGAGCGTGGCGGCGTCTTTGGGGATCCCCGCTCGTTTTAGCTGGTCCTCGAAGGAAGCAGAGCAAAATAAGGAAGGCACAAAGAAGAAAGTAAAAGTCAGTCCCCTCTTGAGTTAGGAGCAGAAGGAACTAGCAGATGAAAAGGACTGCCAGTATTTACTGAGCACCGTGTGGGCTTGGCGCTGCCTCCCACACAAACACATCTCACAACAGCTTTCCAAGGTAGTTTCTGCTCTCCTCATTTTTTTTTTTTAAAGATTTTATTTATTTATTTGAGAGAGAGACAGTGAGAGAGAGCATGAGCAAGGAGAAGGTCAGAGGGAGAAGCAGACTCCCCATGGAGCTGGGAGCCCGATGCGGGACTCGATCCCGGGACTCCAAGATCATGACCTGAGCTGAAAGCAGTTGTCCAACCAACTGAGCCACCCAGGCGCCCTGCTGTCCTCATTTTTGACAGAGGAGGAAATAAGCTCAGAGAAGTCAGGGATTTTCTCAGCATCACACAGCGGGTAGGTGATAGAACCCAAATCTGTGTTTGTGCTCAGGTTCTTTGCACTGCATAGGAGTCAAGATGAAGGGGCCTGGGTTCTAGCAGTGAACATCCTCTGCCCATCCAGGTGACTCTGGGCAAAACCCACAGCCACCCTTTTCCAAGTTGGCCTTAGGAGCCTGTGTTCCACCTTCTTCATAGTATTGTTGTCAAGGCTACAATGGGACTGTTTGGTGAAATGCTTTGAAAAGTTAAAAGCCATATATATGTGTGTGTGTCAGGTTTCATTCTCCCCGACTTAGTTTGGCTTATATCAGCACATGTATTTTGGCTTATTTATTTATATTCTTCCTTATTCTGAAAAGCACGTAAGGCAACCTACAGAGATATATTTCCCAGGGCAAGCTAACATAAATTAGGAGTAGGCGAGCAAGATGAAGCAAAGCAAAAAGATGTGTAGGGACATAAAATGAAACCAGGAATGCAACCAGTACACTTGGCAAAAGTACCTTGGTTTTCTGCAAGATTCTTCAGCCTATACTGGACCAAAGTAGGAGCTTATGTTTAAAACATATAAAATTGTTAATGTTTTTTTTTTCTAAAGCAAAATATACAAAACCACACACATACACACACACAGGGGAGGAGGGAGACTTAGGAAGAAAGACGGGGGGTCTTGCCAAATCTTATTCAGATATGCTGCCTTCCTTTGTGGAAATGAATAGGTAATCTGAAATGACAGCAGGCGTAGAAAAAGGGAGAAATAGAAACATGTTTGCACTGTAACCGAGGCCGCTTTTCCACCCTCAGAGATGCTGGGGACATCCGAGGCCTGGAGGGCCTTGTGCAAGCCAGCTGAGGGCCCTGTGGAAAGGACCTTATTCTCTGCAAATTCGGCAAACACTCTCCGGGCTGGTTATGCCTTGCTTACCAATTTTTAAAGAAATTCCTATTATCCTGTATATTCAGCCTTGTGCAACAGGGCAAAACATTTCAATATGTTCTGCTAGAGAAAGTTTAAAACAAGACGTGCAAAGAAACCGCCCGTGGTGGAAGATGGGCCGAGGGTGACGTACACGCGAGATGGTGCGGCGGGACAGGCAAGGCTCCGCTGGTGCCCTGACCGCCGGGCCCGTGCCTGGACCCAGGCGAGGGACCACAGCCAGCCACTTGCCCCCCCCAGGGCCTCCGCACAGCAGCCGCTGGGCCTCACTGTGTTTGTTCAGCTAGCTGGAGTTCAAAGCACAAGCCTTCTCTCAAGGGATGTTAGGAAGAGTCAAGAGATGATCTATGTGAACTGCTTTAAGCTCTTTTTTTTTTTTTTAACCAAAAAAGGGAGGAAAATCAAGGTATTAATCATATTATCCATCCAACCCTAGATTCCTTTGAATTATTCCCCGTGTAATCTGTATTTATGGATAGAAGCAGCCATGCCTTGGGAGCAGAGACCTCCGAATTCATAACTGTCAGAATCACAAACCATGGGCAAGGAATTAACAGCAGTAATTCTATTTTTTTTTTTTCCCCCAAGAAGAAATTGAATTACCACACATTCCTTAGCTCTGTGCTGCCTGGCAATGTGCAGTCACCAGAGCGGGGGCTGTTTCTACAGGTCTTGCGTACCCTGGGAGGCAAGTGTGGCGACTTTCTGAGGAGCCGATTCTGCAAAGACATCCTGCCCCAGCTGGCCGGCTCCTTAGTCACCCAGGCTCCCGTCAGCGCCCGGGCCGGACCGGTGTACACGCACACGCTGGCCTTCAAGCTACAGCTGGCCGTTCTGCAGGGCCTGGGCCCCCTCTGCGAGAGACTGGACCTCGGTAGGTACCGGCCACCCTCCCCTCGGGACACGCAGCCTGCGTGCGATCTGGCCAGCACCGTGGCACCCAGCACCCAGTCGTGCTCCCACCTCTCCCCTCGTGGGTACCTCCCTCAGTTTTACTTTGCTCTCATTTTCCCTCCTATCTTGATGTGCTTTTCTGACTCACGGGACGGAGTCAAGAGCCAGGGGCCTCTCGCCTCACTGTTCCAAATCCAGCAGACGGCAGTCGGTTCTGCTTGTCCCAGATGAAGTCTGAGCCCCGATGCTTGTTTTGTTTCTCCCCTCCGCAGGTGAGGGTGACCTGAATAAAGTGGCTGATGCCTGCTTGATTTACCTCAGCGCCAAACAGCCCGTGAAATTACAAGAGGCTGCCAGGAGGTACGTCTGCTTGATCACCCGCATCTCTTTACGTTTGCTCTAAATTATAGATGATTTGCTAATGGCGAGCAGAGTCAAGGCATCTCTGCTCTTTTTTCTCCTCACTCTTTTCGCCGGGTTAAGATGGTTTCTTTAACTGGGCCAACTCTAGAGATGGTATTTTTACTAGACGCATTTCTCTTTGCAAGTAACCTTTTCCTCTGCTGCAGTGTCAGCAGCAATTCCAAAGGGGCAAAAAGCAGAAGGATGGTGTGCAAACGGGACAAAGCAGTTCTCCTGGGAGGAGAGAGATCTGGTTCTAGGCCCTATTCTAGTGACTGAGTGACTCTGGCACCTGTCTGGACCACGGCTCCTTCTTCTGCAAAGCATAAGCATTGGGTTACTGATCGGGCACACCTTGACGCCCCACAGCATCTCAGTGGACATCAGGTGTTCTGAACCCTTGCACACTGTACACAAAATGGGGCGTGTACAAGCAGACCCTTAAACATTCCTTTTTCTGGATCAAGTCCATGGCATTTATCAGATGAGAGTAGGCATCTGTGAACTGAGGGACATAAAGAATCACTAGACTGATGGTCTAAAGGGCCTTTTCCAACTCTGAAGCGAGGTAATTGTGATTTCTAAGAGTTTTACTTATTCTCAAGTAGCTGTGCCACCGCTAATGGGAGAAACTATGTCTGGTTCCTTGAGCCCCAAAGGATTTTTCTCAAAAGCTAAAATTCTGAGTACAGCAGCATTCCCCAGACTTGAGACCAAAAATGCACTGTGGCCCCCTTGCTCCAGCTGGATGGAGAGCTGGGGCAGGGGGCCAGAGTGGGCCTGCCATCCCGCAGTGTCTGCTACTGGAACAGAAGTTAGCTCCCCTGGCCTGGCCCTGTGTACTCCCCTGGGTGCTGTTGCTCCCGTGTCCCAGGGCAAATCAACAATCCCTCCCACCTCTCAGGCTTCTAGAAACGAGTCCCCGTTCTTCCATGGTGAGGTAGGAATCCTCCCATTCCCTGAAGGCCTGCAAGGCCGCCCAGACTATGAAATGAGGAAGCTACTTGCTCCCTTATAAACCTTGCACTCTCTGGGAGTGATGGAAATATCCTTTTGGATTGATTTATTGTCCCTTGCAATTTTTTGCTCTTCATTTCCCCAGTTCCCTTTTTTCTTTCTGTCACTTTCCCGTCACTTCCCCTAGGCCCAGAATCAGTCATGGTCTCTTGAGCACAGGGGCGCATCCCAACCAGCTTCTTACCCTCAGACATTCTTGTTCCTTCAAGAACCAACTTCAGGTGAAAACAGCCCTCCCCCTCCGGGTGGTGTTCCGGAAGCTGCTCTCACACTGATTTCAGGTACAACTCAAGAAGGTAATGAATTCATCTTGAAGTAAATTCTCTGTGTGCCTGTTAACAACCAAGAGTCACAAATATCTGACTTTCCCATTCTCGGTCCCATTCTTCTTTTCCTCCACCCACCCCATACCCGTCCTTCCAGTTCAGACCCATCAAACAAGCTAATATTCGCCATTCATTATCTTTTCATTTCTAATTTTCTTTTGTGCCGCTAAAAGCAATTAAACCTGGAATTGGACCTTGCTGAGTCTTGAGTTGGTATTCAGGGTGCCTCTGGAGGAGGAAAATGCAGCCAGACCACTTGACTGCTGCGCCTTTGTTTGCTCTAGCGCATTCCATTCGGGGTTGAGTCAGATGACCTCCCTCTTGCCAGCCTGGGAGGGGAGGAAGTGCAGGGTTGATTGGTTCACAAACACATCATCTGCAAACTTATTTTGAAGCCAAGGGAAAAAAAAAACCCAGCGTTGTCCTTGATCAGGAGCTGATTTGGCATCTTGATTCAGAAATTAATAAGCTCCGTAAATAGGAGAAGAATTCGGAGACAATGGGAAACCTGGTCTCTTTGTGAGCCTCGTTATTGAAGGAAGGGAGGGCGGTGGGGTGGGGGTGGTTTGGTACTGAAACACTGCGTGCGTGCCTGGTCCCCTGGCTCAGAGAGCGCTTACACCCCATATCCATTCCAGAAGGGAAGCCTGTCCACCTGACTTACAGACTCTCTCTTCAGACTATCCGCATCTCCTCGCCGGCCCCCTCCCCCCACTCCTGCCCCTGTGTATCCCCCACGCAGCAGGCCCTGACGCCCGCCACACACTCATGGGAGAAGGGAAGGTTGTTGTGTTTGTTGTTTGTTGCCAGGGCCCAAGAGGGAGCCCCGTGGCTTAGTGTTCAGCCTCCGGCCTCGGCTAAGTGTTCAAAAGAACCAGTGAGAGAGCCAGAGCCGTCCACAGATGCCCTGGCTTCCTCGGAGCTAGTGAGTTGCCAATGCAGGAGGGATGTCTTTTCCGCGTGACAGGGATGGCCAGGGAGGGCCAGTGGCTGCTCTGAAAGGAGACGGGGGAGCAGCCGTGGGAGGGGTGGACAAAGTTGCCTTCCATCTTACCCTTCTAGGTTCTTTGGCAGACAGATTAACGGGAGGAAAACACATTTTTTATTTCATACCTGAGGGCACCTTATAAGAACATGAGACCCAAAGTCAAGTGGGGCAGTTGAGGCCTTTTTGCCACCCTGAGCTGAGGAATGGCCTAGGGGTCTGGGGCTTCAAGACAGTGATTCACAGGACCTAAGAAGAGCAGGTGTTTGGTGATTAGAGGCTGGCCCAGCCATCCACATAGGTTAATCAGATGAAAAGTTATCTCTGGTAATAGCTCTTTCTGGGCGAGGCCAGATTCAGATTCAGATTCTTCCAGGCAGTTAAAGGAGAAGTAAGAGTTTTTCTTGAATCTGCCCGGTCTTGATTGCCTCCAGCTCAATCCACACGCCGAAGTGGCACTCTGCTCCCCTTCACATCTCTTGGGTCCGGCGAGTGGGGGCTGGAGCCTCCGAGGGGCAGCCTCCTTGGCTAGGGCACAGAGACACTCACTCAGCAGCTCGGTGAAAGTTCCTCTTTGTGTGCATTACCGCTGGCTTTTTCCTCCCTCCTGTTTGCTTCTCCTGGCTCCAAAGAATGACCAAGACTGTGTTTGCTTTTTTAATTTGTCATATTAAATAGAGCCTTTGTGGCAGGCTTTTACATCCAGGCTGTAAACTCTAGAAATGGAAATTGATCAAGGGGTGGTTGATATAACCAAGGCTGTAAATGCTAAGAACAGAAATGCCATTCCAGTTTAATGCTTTTATCTAGCGAATGTGCCTTGTAAGGAGGGGCATAAATCTTGCAACTTGGGGGAGGGGCGGGGGGGGGTAGGGGTAGAGTAGAACCTCGCCGTATGTCACCACTAGGTGTCACTGTTAACTGAGTATGCAAGAAAATACCAGCTCCCCCAAAGTCCATCTAGTTAAATAACTTCAATGGATAACAAACGAGAAAATCCAATTTGGCATGTGGGAGGAGGGGTCAGCATATCACATGCTGTAAACCAGGCTGGGTCCCTGAGGGTAAGCATTAGCTTACAAAGAACAGGTCAGCCATGCCCCCCACCTCAACCATGGCAGAGGCCCACTCAACTGATTGAAATTCCCCAGTAGCCCTGGATGCCTCCGAGATCTCTCCCAGCATGCAGTGGGCCTCCACACTTCTGTGCCTTTCTGACCATGGACCTCTTCCTTCTCACACTTGAAAGGAATCTGAGATGAGAGCACATACCCCAAATTTCTGTGTTTTTCCTTAAAGCCAGTAAAGTCTGTCAGCTTGATTCAACTCAACTCCGTTGAAACCACGCTCCTTGGGCCTATCTCTGAGCAGTGTCTGAGGCTCCCTGTCTTTTGCAGGGAGGTCTTAAATCATCCAATAAGCCTTCCATCCTGGGGCTAAAGGGAACAGACGAGGCAATACCTGTTTTGAGAAGATGAAGTCCATGCTCCACGGGTCTCACGATGGAAGAATAAGGCTTTCAGGCCCCTTGGTCTCAACCCCCAGGCCTGCCACCACCTGCCAACCCCAGGACCCAGGCGGGGATGCAGGGTACCAGCAGGTAGTGACTGGCCGGTGCCCCTTTGGGTTGTGTGGCTGCTGATTGCTGCAGTCCTTGGCATGGTGGTGGCCGGGGAGGGCATGCTGTGACCAGGGGGCTCTCTCCCAGCTTCTGCTGCCTAGCCGTTGTACACGAGGACAGAGGGCACCAGCCGTGGAGGTGAACAGACCTAGGTTCAGACCTTACTGGCCCTGGGACTTTGAGCAAATGACTTCCTTATGTCTCGTTTCCCTGCTCTGTAAACTAAGGGTGGTGGGAATGAATTGCATTTCTCTGTGAGGGAGGCCAGTCCGCAGGTCCATTCATTCTCCTGGCCAGCCGAGGAGCTGCGGCCTGCCAGGCACCGTTGTAGGCACTGAAATGAGAGGAGAGCAAGAGAGAGGAGGTGTCTGCCCTCACCGGGCTTGCACTCTGGAAGTGTATTTGTGTGTGTGTGCACGCCCCGGTGAGGGATATATATATATATATATATATATAAATGTGGCAAATAGGAGATAGAGCATATACACATCCTCTGAACATCTAGGCACTTGGGCGTGGTATGTCCTACTGTAAGTCTGCCCCATCTTCACCGAACTCCGAAGAGAGTTTTTTACCGCGGAATGATCTTTTCATGTTAATTGTGCCACCTCCCCCTACCACCCTCTGCGTGAGAAGTCAGGCCCAGGTTTCAAGGTTCACTTACTGGCTGACTGCCCCGCTTTCTTTCTAGCAGTAGGATCCCAGCCCATCAAAGAACCAGACGGTGCCTTCAAACCCTGGACGAGCGCGCGCTGGCACGGGCTCGTTCATTTCATCCCTGTCAGAGCCCGGCTCCTCTCTTTACCCACACGTGGGCCTATTATATTTGAACAGATCAGGAGCCACAGAGGTGATCCGTTAGTTCAGCTGAGCTTGAAATTAGTAGCTCATCCCCTCAAATGTTGTGGGCAGTGTGTTTGAGCTTGGGCTGCAAAGCTGTTTCCCCCTCAGATCACACCCAGCATGGAAATGAAGGCGTTCCTAATATTTTTCCTTTTGACATTTGATTAATAGTTGACAAATCCAGACCCAAGTAGTTAGCTTTCCTATTATCCATCTTTTGACAGGCATTGCTGCTTTTCTTTTCCAGGCTCATTGTTCTAAAAATACACTCAGATCTGAAGCTGTTCACCGTGCATATACAGGCATGATTTCCTGGTGTCAAAGATAAGAGACATCTGCCATGCAGATTATAAACAAAGTGGGCTGCTGGGTTTCAGATCTGAAGGCAGGGACCTCCGTGCTACTTAAGCCAAATGTTCCCTGTCCTTCCCCTGCTTCCTTGGCGCTGTCTTGTGATTGATAATCTGCCGGGGTCTAGCGTTTTACCACCCAGTGGAAAGGCAGGTGCGGGGCGTGCCTGCGTGTCTGCACACCGCACTGGGTTGGGAAGCAGGATGCACTTGGTGCTCCAGGGGGCAGGACCACCTGCACAAAGTGGATTTCACATGTCAAAAGCCTTGGCAGACCACAGGGCACCTGCTTCATCACTTCGCAGGGTCCGTGGTCTGTCCTGAGCACCTAAGAGGCCGCCGTCAATGTCGTGACCTCGGTACCGAGTAAGGTAGCCAGGAAAATGGCCTTGATTATCTTATTATATGTGTGTTTATTCACAAGATTTTTTTTTTTTTTTTAATTAAGAAGCCAAGTAACTGTGTTGAGAGTTGAAAGATTGCAAAGATGTCAACCAAGTTAGAGGGGGCCTCGCGTGGCTACTCGGTGGCAGCATCACCAGTGAGCCAACCAGCTTACGTCTCTTAAGTCTTCGCTCCCTCATCTGCAAGACTAGAGGGAGCATATCTGTTATTTTCCACCTAATCAAATTATTGCCAGGATTCGGTAAACTCATGCTTATTATTCTTCAGCACAGAATGTCAGCACAGAGGAAAAAGTAAGTAGTCATTGTTAGCATTATTACCTTCCTCCTGATTCCAAAAAAAGACCCAGGTCATCTTATCAGTTAAGTGTATGCAACAACAACAACAAAAATAACAAGAACGGAAAAAAAAAACAAGGTGAAGGCAAAGCAGAGGTTGCGCTATAAAGTGCGCACTGAGAGCTCCGCGCCCTTGCTGGAGATGGGCCTTCAGTGCGGCCCTCGTCTTCCTCACAGGCAGAGCATCTAGTGCACACCTGCCCGGCATCCCCAAAATAAGAAAAGAGAGCTTCGCAGAAAGAGGCACAGCTTTTCTTGGTTCTGAACCCTAAGAAAATTTCTTCAGGGGTCATCTTAGAACACGGGGGACTGTTGTGACTAATGTCTCTAACGTCCTTGCAGTGAATGCACAAGTACACTTCCTCGAGCGGCCGCTTTCCTGCATCCATCAGCAGAGGCTGCTGGCTTAGTGCCAAAGCGTGGGTTCCAGGAAAACAGACTGGGGGGAGGGGGACCAAATAGGTAGGTTGCTACAAAGATGTCTTTATCTTCAAGGGTATGCACCTTTGGGGCGAGAAAGGGTGGATGTGGAGCAGGAATCACGGTATGGGGCCTGGGCCAGACACCCCCACCCCCAGCCCAGTGCTCTGGCACAGGGCCGCTTTGAAATCTGCACCTAGCAGAGGCCTGGCCAGGGGTGGGGATGTTGCGGGTAGATCTAGGCCTGCGGGGGGCCTGGAGGCAGGAGAGGCAGCCAGATGGAAGGGGCTGCTTTTAAATCCTGCCCCAGTGGGATTTAAACCCTTCTAGGTTCTGGCTTATTTTTGAATTGTCTGTGACAGATTGGTCCTCTCAGTGCCATATCTTTTTAAATATGCACAAAGCAATGGAGTCATTCCGCTGCATTTATGATACTTTGTCTTGTGGTACTTTGGGGGTGCGATGAGCAGCATAAGCTGCTACTGGTGTTTATGGTTTTAAATTCTGTCCCCGTTGCATTTAAATATTTTTATTATCAGTCTCTGTGTGAGTATGCGAGGTGGAGCCAGATGGATAGATGGATGGTTTTGAACAGGTAAATGTAGTTAAGTCTAACGAGTACATATAGCCGCAGAGGCAATTGGTAGTATTTATTTGGAAAGTAAATCGTTGCTCCAAGTCATAATCCTCCATTTCCAACATTTAGAAACAAAAAAACGACCTCCTCGCAGGAGAAGATAGCTAAATTGAATAGCAAGAAAGGACAGGCTTGAAATACTGGTTAACCAATGAACCGAGACCTATTAGAGTAAATTACCAAGATAGAAACATCACCCCACTGCTCGCTGGCTGGGACACGTCAACACCCCCAAGCATCCATTTGTTTAAAAGGAAACACACAGCCTCATTTGTAGCATCGGCGCGCACCGCGTCGCGGGAGAAGAGATGGCCAGAGAGGAAAAGACTGTACAAGTTCTGCCAGGAAGGGAATAGCAGGGAAGCCAGAATAACTTTGTGGGTGTGCCTGCTTTCCAACAAGTGAGTTTGTTTCCCGATTACATTTCGTCATGGCCGTGTAGAGACAGCCTGTATCGCGTTCCTGAGACATCGCCGAATAACTTCTTTAGAAGCCCAAAATAAATAAATAAACAGATCACAAGGCCACAAGTCCTTTACCACTGGCACTTATGCAGACAGCTCATGAGAGCGTTTTATAAATCCAGAAAGAGACAAGGAGCAGCACATCCCTCCAGCAAGTAACTGACAGAGAAAGAGTAGCCTGTCACCCAGGAGAGCTGGAAGCCTGCATTTTACTTACGGTTTATTTAGCCTCCCTGGGCCCGGATTGGCTGGCGGTTTTCTAGAGCTGTGTTTGAGCAGATGCCAGCTAGACGGAGGTGGTGAGGATGCGCTCTGGAACATTTGCATCTGCAGCAGAGCGGTTTCTGGGGGTGTTGCCACATTTCAGGGCGTGAAGGAGCTGTGCTCCAGTGCCCGTGCATGGGGATCCCTGTGGACCGTGGACGCAGGAAGGGGCCTTAGAACTGGTATTTGCAGAGAAGCAACTTGCCGTGCCCCTTCCTCAGGCGTCCTTCCCCAGCCCCACCCAACATGTGCACCGTGGGCCTCTCTGCTGGGTCCCTTCTCCCTACCAGAGGCGGAGCCCGGAGGCTGGAGCCTTCCTCCGTCCGTCTTTGTATCCCACACACCCGGCTCAGTGCCTGGGCTGGAGCAGGTGAACCACAGGGAGGTGGGACCCAAGCCCTGCTGACCGGGTTCTAGGAGCACATTTCCTCCTGCCCCACCCCACCCCACCCCCCACCGCCAGCCTTGTCACTCGGGGCAGGCCACCATTGACCATGAAGGGATGAGCGGCTTCCATTGGTTTGGTGTCTGGAGTTTATTAGGGACTTGCTGATGCCCGTCAATTGTAGATAGGGCTGGAGTGCAGGGAAATGGCTGCCTGCACGGAGCGAAATTCAATAAAACCGCATTTTAAGTGAAAAATCAGTATAAACACCGGGCTTCTTTGCCATGGAAACAGAGGTTGCTTAGAAACTGCCTAACGGCGAGTTCTAAATTTTTTAAAGTCAAGTTATCATTTAAGCTACACGGCCCTACAGGTTATTGAGAGATAATCACTCGCCTCAGGACACTCGGAGGCATGAGGCACAGCCGAGTGCCTCCCGAAACTCTGGGGACCAGATAATCTCTTGATAACTGTGCTCCCCGGAGCCACTGATTTGGGCCTGGGGGAAGGAGAGAGAAATTTTTGTTCAGAACTTAAATGGTGTACATACATATATTTTTTTAAGTGTCTCTCTTTGGTTTGAGAAAACATGGAGCTGGCCATTTGGTACGTTCAACAACCATCTCTGCCAAGTCTCGTGATGTATTAGGAACATTTTCCAGGCAGTTACCCCGGTCCCCTCAAAGCGGAGGTCCTCTCTTTGTCTTCTGGCTTTGGATTATGCAAGGTCTTCAGCCTCGGGCTCTTCACGTTCTGGGAACCGCCCCTTCCCAGCTCAGGGTGGGCAAGAACTGGCCGCAGGACAAAGTGGCAGCCGAGTTTGGAGCAAAGCTGGGCCCCCGAGCTCTCAGACAAGACCTCCCGGGCCTCCATTCCCCTCGCTGGAGGGCTTAAAGCGAACAAGGGTTCGGGTTCAGAATGTGTCCGTGTTCAGAGTTCAGCGGGTTGCGTGCCTTTTGCCAAGCCAGAGCACGGGTTACACCTGCCAGCACCTGGTTGCCCAGCATGGCATCCGCTGCCAGCCTCGAGCACGCAGAGGACGAAGAATATTGCCTTTGTTTCTTCCCGAAAATAACAGGCGAAAGGAAAGCACCATTTGCGGAGGACTGGGACCCCCACCAAGTCAGTATGAGGGAAATTGCGAGTGAAACAAAAGACAAATGTTTTGCCCTTTTCGGAGTGTCTAAGAAGTTTCCGCGGTGTGGCGGTGCTGCAGAGGTTGGTAGTGATAATTATTCCTTAGACACACACATACCCTCTGGAAGGACCAGTGTTTTCATTATGCACTTCAAAGTGTTTTCCTGCACCTCATCTCCTTAGAGCCTCGCCACAAACTTGGGAGGAGGGCGGGGCGGGTGTGATCCTCTTCCTTTGGAGAAAAAGGAAACAGGTTCACGGAGGCAAGATAATTTGCTCCAAGCCCCAGAGGCAGGAGAGGGAACATGGATGGCTGCCTGCCGTTCTGGGGAGTCTGCCCCTTTAAGAGCTAAGAAAGGAGACCCAAAATAATTCTTGCAAGAGTTTGGCTCTCACTTAATACAAGAAAGTGGGCTTCGTACACACATTCTTTCTTGGCCTCCCTGTGAGCACTGTTATCTGGAGCTCTCACAGGGTGGGGCGCCTGGGGGGCTCAGTTGCTTAATAAACTGCCTTCGGCTTAGGTCATGATCCTGGAGTCCCAGGATGAGTCCAGCATCTCATTCCCTGCTCAGCGGGGAGTCTGCTACTCCCTCTGACCCTCCCCGACTCTCATGCTCTCTTTCCTTGTCATTTCTCTCTCTCTCAAATAAATAAATAAAATCTTTTAAAAAAAAACAAAAACTAGTTCTCACAGGGCAAGGAGAGTGGCTTCTTCCCTTTTCCTTTCCTGCCGGCGAGTACAACATCTGCATTTAGCATGTTAAAAAGGACTCAGAGTGAACATTGCAACATGTTCTTGCTGAGTTAAGTCAGAGCAGAACCGTGACTGAGGTGGGCCACAGCCTCACTTCGCTGTTGCCCAGATCAAAATATTCCTTAGTGCGCCAGGCCTGAGAAACCGTTCCAGTTCTGGAAGGGGGAAAAAAAAAAAATCAAATGAAACGATTTGCATTCTAACCGTCTTTGGCACCAGGGAAAACTGTCAACTGTGTCACATGTAAATAGAAATCAGCTTCCCATTTTTAGTGTGTTTTTTTTTTTTTCATAATTTCCCTTGCCACTCTAATTATCAAAGATATTTTTGTTTTTAAACAAAAATTGTCTCCCACGCAGGCCCCATCTCCTTTCTGCGGGGAAGTGGAAAGGATGAATTAGAATATTCTAATCACTTCTCCGGCAACCACCGCTGAGATTATAAGCACAAGATTATCCTAAGTAAAGAAAACTTAAATTGTTTGGGCACAAACCAGGCCAGGAAAATTTTCAAAGGGCCCCCTCCCACCTGCCTCCCTTGCCTTCTTAGCAGATGTCTATTAAACCCAAGGAAGAAAGCAAAACTAGCTTCCCCCCTCAGGTAAGACCCAAATCTCCGAAGGGCACAGGGTTTTCAGATTAACAAAAATAAAAACAGAATTTAGCTCCATTCAGCAAGCATTTAAATTCCTGATGGTTGTCCAGCAATATGAAAGAGGCTTCTCGGTCATCAAGAATAAAATGTGATTCATCAGTTATGTACCGTCCACCCTCTTACTTGGTACATACGGATCGCCTGGGCTAGACACTGTAGGGCTGGATCTGTGTTTCCTCATTTAAACCACAGCAAAACTGCGAATGAAGTACATCCCTTGTCTCTAGAATGAGGAGACTGAAATCTCCTTGATTTCAGGACTCGAAATCATCTCCCACAGCTACCGAGCAGAGATGGCCGAGATAACGTGAATCCCGTGGGGAGCCTGCACTAGACTGTTCTTGGAGATGAACAGTCGACCTCTCCTGTAGATCCTTTCATAGGGTATAATTTTCCAGCTGTCTTAAGCTATTACCATGTAGTGTCATAAATCACTTGTTAAATATAAGAACCGAGGGCGTCTGGGTGGCTCAGTGGGTTAAGCGTCTGCCTTTGGCTCAGGTCACGATCTCCAGGATCTTGGGATCAAGTCCCTTGTCAGGCTCCCTGCTCAGTGGGGAGTCTGCTTCCCCCACCCCGCCTCCAACTCCTGCTCTCTCCCTTTCTCACTCTCAAATAAATAAAATCTTTACCAAAAATATAAATAGATAAATAAATAAATAAAAGAACCAGTGAGGTCAGGTGTTCGTTGAGAGCTTACCGTGTGTCATCCCAGGTGCAGCAGCAAAGCAGAAAGGCGTGGTCACAGCCCTCGGGAGCTATTTCGTGAGAAAGGGAGGTGGTCAGTAGACAGTAGGTGCTGGACAGGTATCCTGGAAGAGAGAAATAAGGGGCAGCCGCCTAAGCAAAATGGTTTAGGAAGGCCAGCCTCTCTGAACAGGTGATATGTGCCAACAGGGAGCTGCCCATCCAGGGGAGGGCCTCCTCCTTCCTGGGATGGAAAAGCCGGACTCTGAATCACTGAGTCAGCCAGGTGCGTGAAATTTGTGGTGGCCCTGGGCACATGGTTGGTCATTCAGAAATGGCATATGAGCAGAGGAGAGTGACCCCAGAGTCACTTGGGTGGTGACCCCAGAGTTCAGGCCAGGTTGAAGAACCTCACCCTTAAGTGGGGCATATGGTGTCGGGTGACCCAGGCCCTTCAGCTCTGTCCCTGTCGTGTGTAGGACACCAGTGCACTGGCTCAGTCGGTTCCTGCTGCAGGAGAGTAACTGGGTCTGAACCTGGCGTGAGCATGTCCAGACCACCAGGAGCCCAGGGCTCTTGGTGGCCAGAAAGGGCTGAGCTGCAGAGTTCAGCCGCAAGCTAGTAGCCCGGGGATGAGGACCCGGGGACTCAGGAGTGCAGGCTTATTACCCTGTGAGCCTGGAATGAGGGGTAGTTCCTGACAGTTTTCTTTGAGAACTCTTGCTCGACACCCCAGAACTTGACTGGTTTCTTTGCCAAGAGCTTGTTTGATGTCAGTGTTGTTCTGCTCGGACTTTCTCCTCGACATCAATGGATATGAAACTCCGTATATGCTGTGGGACCATCCTCGTGGCCCTGTCTTAGGAACGACAGTGGGTTTGCTCTGCTGTTTGAAGGGATTTGATGTTATTATCAGGTTCTCCCCCCAAATAACCCACTAAGCAGCTTCTTCGGGAGAACAGTGGCCACTCTCCCCTCTTTCTGCTCCCTTGAGACGCCAGCCCACCCTCCCTTCCGTCTCTCCACAGGGTTTTCCTCCACCTGATGAAGGTGGACCCCGACTGCATCTGGTTTCTCCTGAACGAACTTTACTGCCCTGAGCAGCTCACACCTCCCCACCCAAGCCTCCACCCTGTGCAGCTGCGGGGGACCGCCGGGCAGGGGAACCCCTACGCAGCCAATGTGCTCCACCTGCTCCAGGAGCTGCAGTGACACACCCCCCCCCCACGCACACCTGGGTGCAGCAGGTTGGTACCTCCGTCCTGCAGGCGGGGAAGACCCCACCCTGGCCCCAGGCGGTGGCGGAGAAGACTGCGACAGTGGATCCGACAGCCAATCGACTAATAAATTGATCGATCACACAACTGCTTAGAAACTGGATGGAAGGAAAGTGGCTGACTGTTATTTATACTTCATACCTGGTGTTTTCAAATGACATTGCCTGGCAGCTCTAAGGGTTTAACTCCTTCCCTTACCATCTCCTCGCCCCGAGCTGCCCTACAGGCCATCCCCACCACATATGCCCCCGCACAGTGAAAAGCCTAGGGGCACTTGGAGGGAGGCCTCTACTAGGCACCAAGCGTGTCTCCTGAGCACCCGAGGGCTATGTGGAAGTACCACGAATCAGGGGTCTTCAGAATGCAGCCCCGCGCACTCCCTCTCCTGGAACAATAAGCTGGAGCTGTTACCGGAAGAAACCTGTCAGTTTGGAAGAAAATGAAATAAAGGTGCTTCTTGGATGAAAACTATGATCAACAGCTCACTTTAAAGTTTGTTATTTAAATCGGGTGCTTTTTAAGAAATGCGTTTATGTTCTTGAATGGGTAACAGAGAGCCATGGCCTAAAAATCCAAGCAGGACAAAACAGAAATGGTGAAAAGTTAGTCTCCCCAACCTTGCTCCGCAGACATCTGGTTTCCCTCCCCAAAGACAACACATGACAATTTTTTGCATACCTGTTAAGTGAGAGATTGATTCGTTTTTACTTTTTATTATGGGCAGTAGTACACAGCAAGCCCCCTGTACCTGTGAACCAGCACCCCAGGTACCAGCACATGGCGAGCTTTGCTTCATTCTGCCTCATGCGTTTACCTCCGCAGCTCACCTGTCCCCCGAGTATTTTGAAGCACATCCCAGATGTCCTGTCTAAACCTTTTTTTTAAAAACATACAACCACAGGGCACCTCGGTGGCTCAAGTCAGTTAAGTGCCTTTGGCTTGGGTCATGATCTTAGGGCCCTGGGATCGCGCCCCGTGTTGGGCTCCACGCCTTGTGGGGAGTCTGCTTGAGATTCTCTCCCTCTGCCCCTCTTCCCCCTGCTTGTGCACTCTCTCTCCCTCTCAAATAAATCTTTTTTTAAGAATAAATAAAATGTACAACCACAATAGCATTATCACACCTAAACAAATTAGCAGCTGTCCTTTCATATTGCTCGCAGGGAGTGTTTAAATTTCCCCAGCGCATTGACGCAGGATCCAAATAAGGCATATACATTGCTGTTATCTCTATGTGCCTTAATAAATCTCTTGTAATTTCTAGATTCCCTCTCCACCTCTCTTTTTCTCTCCCTGTATGGTTTTTTTTTTTTTTTTTTTTGAGGAAACAAGGTCATTTATCCCACAGCAGTTCCCACAGTCTGGATCTACTGATTACATCCCTGTGGGGGTCATTTCATGGGCTTCTCCTGTCACCTGTATTTCCTGTAAATGGGGAGGCAGAACAAGAGGCGTGATCTGGTTTGGGTTTTTTGTTCTTGTTGTTTTTGGCCACACTCCTCCATAAGTGGTATTACTTACTTCCATCAGGAGGTGTATAATATCTGCTCTCTTATGAGAGCAGCGGTCCTTGGCGATCGTCACCTGGGCCCACTCCCTCATTAGGACACCTGGAGAAGAGCAGTTTGGTCCCACCGCGCCGGCGGCTTGCTGTTCGCGAGAGTACTTACGTGAAGGGAACATTCCTTCCATCAGCTATGCAGTAACCTTGAAGGAGTTTGTGTAGAAAAGCCAGGATAAATACTTGATTTTTTTTCAGCTAAGGGATTTAAAGCACAGATTATGTAAATGTGGGTCTACCCCCCCACACACACACACACACACACTAAAGGATCCTAGGAGTGACGAATTTCCTCACCATATGCATGGTGAGACTCCATCCGGAGAACTCCTCCTGTGCTGTAGATAACCCCACGCTCTATAAAACCGAGAAGGCAGCTGGCATGGGGATATACTGGCGCCCCCAGCCAGTTCTGGAGAGGCCCACTCATCTCCTACTAGGGTCTTCTCTGCAAGGGCATAAGATGTCTAGCTGGGACCGCTGGTGGCAGCTGCCTGGGTTCTGGTCTGGCTCTGCCACTGAGTCATCGGAGGCCCTCCCTCTCCTTGGGCCTCAGTTCTCCTCCCTGTAAAGTGGAAACCATGCACCAGAGAGACAGCTTAATCTGGGGGATCCTGGGTCTCTCCAGGAATCTGATGACATGACCTGCTTCCCCAGAAACGTTCCTCCTCTTCCCCACCCCCCAAGACTGCAGTCATCCACTATCTCATCTCCCGCTGGGTGGGTCTGCTTAGCTGACCTCACAAATTCTATGGACAATTCTAGAGCCTTCATCTATGAGCCTGCAGGGACCCCAAGTTACGAACCCCTGGAAGAGAGATAATCACTTACCTCTCTTCTAGTTTTAAGATTCTGGGATGATTTCCTTGGGGAAATGCCTTCTAATTGAGAGGACTGTAAGAAGATTCACAGCATTGTTCCCAATTCCACGGGGGACACAAAGTGCTAGGCTAATTGAATCTCTAGGTCCGGACAAATGAAAAACAGGTCAGAGAGGTGGTGGGACTTACCGAGTATTACCTGGCTTCCAGGGTAATTCAAGTAGTCTGCCTTCCCAGGGTGCCTGGGCATGGCAGGCCGTAATGGTGTACCAAGAGGCAAGGAAACACACACACACATCCTGCACCGTGGTGCAGCTTGGGCCCTTGGGAGGCTCTCCGGGAGATAATCCATGTGGGAGGATTTGCCACAGTCTTCCAAAAACCCATCTCGTCCTCAAAGAGTAAAGTTGCTTTTGGATTCCTGCAGGCAGATTGTTGCGCTTGATTTAAAAAAAAAAAAAAGAAAGAAAAAAGAAAACTAATTAGAGTGCCTCTCCAGTCATTATTATATCCAGGCAACTTTAATTTGAACCCATCCAGCTGACTCATTCTAGTCCTTGTTTACGTGGGCTTCTCAAAGCGATCGCTTCCCCCTGTTCAACCCAGCTGGTGCAAGTGAGGGTTTCTCTTTTCATTCATTCAGGGTTTCTGGGTGTTGGTTCGGCTGGAGTTAAGGGTAGGTACTGAAAGGCCTTGAGTTTGAGGTTCAGACATTGAGCTCTGACCTGCAGGCAGTGGATGCCTCCTGGGGGGGGTTCAGGAAAGCACAGAGATGGAACTGGGGTTCCTGCACAGGGTTGGGCGTGGTCCTCAGGAGGCTCGTATTGTAGAAGGAGCTCAGGTGACTCAGAGCTCCATCGGCACTGGGCTTGGTTTCGGACTCTGCCCCTTAGTGCCTGTGTGACCTTGGGCAAGTGACTTTCCTTTGTTTTCCCTTCTCTAAAATGGATCCGCTGCCTTTGCCTCTTTGAATGGCTTCAGAGGGAAGAGTGAGTGCTGTTGTGTACACAGTGCCCAAGGTTTTGATGCTCTGCATCCCTTCCCTCCGTCCAAACCTACTGCTCACGGCTTTGGCAGGATACAATACATTGTCCTCTGGACAGTTCGCTGAGGGAAGAGATGGTTAAATCTCGGAGCATAAGCCCCCCTAGAAACTAAGGAGGACCCTGATGGAAGATGGTAAGATCCTGGTAGGACAGGCAGACTGTTGGCAGGAAGAGAGGATGAAGGGCAGTCCAGGCAAGGAAAATGACATGACGAAGGTATCCGGGCATCCCTGCCAATATCTGCATTCATCAGAACTCCTTTGGTTGCAACTGACAGGAGACCCGACTGAAACTGGCTTGAGCAGAAAGAAATGTCCGGGCTCAAGTAAGCAGCAGCACACCACCACCACCCCCTGCTCCAGATCCCACAGCCAGGCTCCGCATTTTAGCAGCCTTTCTTTATCAAGTGTCAAGGTCGACCACTAGTTCTAGGCTGAGGTTCTCTGAGTTGAACAAGTCTAGGAGAGTGTGCACCTCCTTCTGGCAGCTCCAAGCTCAAATCCTAGGATTAGTGCCTCCCGCTTGCTCAACAAGTCCTTCGCCCCAACCCAAACCAATCCTTGTGCATCCAAGCAGCTTTCGGGAAAGTTTCTCTGCACAGGGCCAGGTGGTGAATATTTTAGGCTTTGCAGGCCATAGGATCTCTGTGCCATCTTCTTGGATATTTTTTTTTACAAGTTTTAAATGTGTAAAATCCTTCAAAAATAGGCCGTGGGCCATTCTTTTGCCCTTGGACCTTAGTTTGCTGGTTCCTGATCATTGCATTCTGCTGGCAGGCCTAGAGACAGGTGCTCAGATCTGCTCACCTAAAGCATATGGAGGCAGAGCTGGGGTGGAGTGGTTTCCTCCAAAAGGAAGCACTGCATTTGGTGGCCAGGCAGTGGGCAATGGTAATAGACAGCCACCACCCCATGCCTGTGGCAGGTGACCGGTGTGGCTCAGCATCCTGGGCGGGTATGTGTGAGCAGGTTGTACTCACTGAGGCCATATTTATGAAGGGCATTGAATGCCAACCTAGGGATTCCGGCCTTAACAGATCAAGTGGCCTTGGAAGGTTCTTGAACAGGTGAGTAATGCTCTGAAAGCAGCATTTTAGGAATATTCATCTCGCGGCAGCATCCAGGAGCAATCGGAAGGAGGAGAGACCAGCGATGAGATTGTGTTTTCGAAAGTCCCAGGACGAGAAAATGTACCTCTTCCATCAACCCCAAACTGTTTGACATGCCGTGGTTCATGGGCAACTTGAGGCACATAAATATGTGCTTTAAAGTTTAAAAGTAAGAAGTGAGATGAATGGAGCCTCTGATGAGTCTTCCTCCAGCTCGTGCCGGAGAGTTGAGAAGCCCTAGAAATGATTTTCCGCAGCTCCAGCCGTGATGAACAGCGCGGGGGCCCCTCTCCCTTTGTGTGACTTACCCCAGCCTCTGTGTCAGGCTTGATTGGAAGCGAAGTGCCCATACTGCCTTTCCTCCAGAGTACGGAACAGAGGCCAAATTTCGGAAAATAATTCTGAGTGATGGCTGACTCTGTCGAAGCGTTGATTGCTTTATAAATGGCATTCTCCTCTCTGTGCCCACCCCCGCCCCCCACCACCACTGAAGTTTTGGAGGCAGCGGCTTTTCAAATTACGCTTGAAAAGCAGCCTGATTTCCCACAGGAATCATCTCCTAGATTAGGAGCTGTTCTACCTTTTCCGACAGTTTTACCCAGAGTACAAAGCCTGTCGGCAAAGGGCGAGGAGGGAGCGATGCTGTCCTCCCTTCAAAGCCTTCAGCACAAACCATTTATGAAAATGTCTCTCACTGCAGCCATCTCCAAGCCCTCTGTCCAGAGCTGCCTGCGTCTGCAGCAGGAAAGGGTTAAAAAGCACTGATGAATGGCTGCCTCCACACACCCCCACCCTTCCGCTTTCCCTCCTTATATAATTTACCATTCTTTTTGCACAACAGCTCCTGGGTCTCAACCTGCTCTCTCAATCAGTACCCTCACGTCCTCAGCTTCCTCCCACACAGGCAGGCTCAGAAGTAAGGAAAGCACCTTTCAGAATCTCTGAGGCCGTTTCCAAGGGAGAAGATGTTGGTGGGGGGAGAGGCAGAGAGAAGTAGTGGAGAAGAGTCAGAAGTTCTTTCATGAAATAAAAATGTGGCATTCCCCAAGGCAGAGGTGTGGAGTAGACGCAGATCTCTGCACACCCACCTCCCCTTTGCCCCATCTCCGTGTCCTCTCTCACCTCATGGAACCTTTCCAGTGCACCCACACATTCCACCCAGGACACTGCCCAGTTCCCTAGAAAGGGGCAGAGAGGCCCCAAATGCTAATTGAACCATGCTATAGCTCACAGGTGACCTTGGGCACTCCCTCCCCATCCCTGGACCTCAGTGTCTCTGTCTGCTCCATAAAAGGTTTGAACCAGTCACTGTCCAAGCATTGTTCCCCTCCCTAAAACATCTGTGACTTGATAATAAAGTGTTGGCAAGTATGTAGGGAAACGGGCATGTAAGGTGGTATAAGCTCTTTGGAGGTCAGTCTGGCAGTATTACCAAATTTGAATGCGTGCACCTTTTGACCAGCAATTCTGCTTCTAAGAATTTAATGCTCACACATGTGCACAAAGATGTACGTGCATAGGCAATTCACTGCAACATTGTAATTTACAGAAACTCACAAATACCGAATGCCTGGTATGTGCCAAGCATTATGCCTAATGCTTTGCATTAATATCTCGAGAGACTGGGTGCAAAAGATAGAAAAAAAAACCCCAATCATAGGATAGAAACATCCATCCAAAAGAGACCAAAACACCCCCATTCCACCCCCGCCTCACATCACAGAAAATTCTGGCGAACTGTACGTACTGTAGGATGATCCATCACAAGTCATGAAATGTTAGTGTTCACTATTTCCTAAAAGTAAATATAGAAATTGAAAAGAAAGCAGGAGAAGAGCTTGGGGAGGGAGGGATGGATTGGTTAAATAAACTATGGTACAACCCTATAAAAGAATGAATAAAACAGCAATACTATCTAAATGCAGAATCTAAAATGCACATCCCCTTTGACTCAGCAATCCTGCTATTAGGAATTTCCTTTTCCATGTGCAAAAACGACAAAGTGTTCGTTGAAGCATTGTTTGCATTAACAAAATGTTGGAAACAACTTAAAAGTCCATCCAGAGAGGCCTGGCTTAGTGGGTCTGTGACTAACATGTAGTTTGCCATGTGGCCTTTAAAGGAAAGAGCTAGTTCTCTGTGTGTATCTCCGGGATACATATGAAAGAAAACGGCAAGTGGAGCAATGCAACTGTTTATGGGGGATGAGAGTACCTTAAGTGTGGAATTTCTCTTAAAGAACACCCAAGTGACAGGCTCTAGGAAGGGTACAGGATCAGCAATAAGAAGTCTTTTCACATTATACCCTTTATGCTCTTCACATCTTTAAAAAATATACATGTGTAACTTGTCCACTCACAAAAAATTTATTATTAGGGGTGCCTGGGTGGCTCAGTCGTTAAGCATCTGTCTTCGGCTCGGGTCATGGTCCCAGGTCCTGGGATCGACCTGCTCGGCAGGAAGCCTGCTTCTCCCTCTCCTGCTACCCCTGCTGTGTTCCCTCTCTTGCTGTGTCTCTCTCTGTCAAATAAATAAAATCTTTAAAAACTTTTTGTTATTAAAATAGACATCTGTGAGTCCATAATGCTATGATAAACTTACATTTTGGTGACAGGAGTCTGATATCATCGGGATTTCCTCTCCTGTGCTTTGCATTTCTCAAGTAGAACCAGGGCTGGAGGAGGAGGAGGCATTGCTTAATCCAAAAATGCAAAGGGATCTCGGAGAGGATCTCTTGAGGGAATGGCCAGGCACTGGGCAGGCAGCCCCTATCTCCACCCCCACGACTCCTGTGTGCATGTAGGAAAACCATTTCCCCTCTATACCCTAGCTACCTGAGTCGCTTAGAACCCCAAGAGAAGCAGGTCGAGCCTCAGAGACTTTCGTGACTGCCCAGACAGAAATTAGGGCTCATGCTTAGTGCTTTCAAGGCATTGCATGATGCCCTCTGTCCTGCCACAGCTCCGTTTGGGGCTTGCCGCCTTTTCCCCATGGAAGGGTCACCTTTCTTACCGCATCTTCAGCACCTTGGACAGGACTGGGGTTTCCCTCGTCCTCTCAACATTAGGATGACTGAGCTCTCCAGCGCTGGGCCCCAAAGCATCAAGTAAAGGGCAAACATAGGATTCGAACCTGAGGCTACTAACATCACATGACCAGTTATATCAGATTTATGCAACAGAATCCAAACTCTGCAGGTTGGAAACCAATTCAATTCAAAAAGCATTTGCCAAGGCTTTCTATGGACCAGGCCCAGAGACAAAAAGACATAAATGCTGCCTCCTAGGGGCTAGGCTCAAAGGAGAGCTAAACAAGACATGTCATGAGGAGGCAGCTATCTTCTGTATTAGGAGGAGGTCAGGAGCAGCTGTTAAGAGCATGGGCCGGCTGGGGGGCTGAGTGGATTAAGCCCCTGCCTTTGGCTCAGGTCATGATCTCAGAGTCCCGGGATCAAGCTCTCCGCTCAATGGGGAGCCTGCTCCCCCCACCCCCTGCCTGTCTGCCTACTTGTGATCTCTGTCAAATAAATAAAATCTTCAAAAAAAAAAAAAAAAAAAAGCATGGCCTCTGGAGATGGACAGCCTGGCTTTGAATCCTCACCCTGCTGCTTTGGGCAAGTCTCTTCATCACTCTAAGAATGGAATGAAATGGGAATAAAAATAATACCTTGATGGAATGATAATAAAAATAATACCTCCCAAGGCACCTGGATGACTCAGTAGGTTAAGCATATGATTTCAGCTCAGATCATGATCTCAGGGTCCTGGGATCGCGCCCAACATCAGGCTCTATACTCAGTGGGGTGTCTGCTTCTCTCTCTTCCTTTCCCTGTGCCCTGCCTCTGCTCATGCACCCTCTCTCTTTCTCAAATAAATAACTAAATAAATAAAATCTTTAATGAAATATATATGTATTTCATTAAAGATTTGTATAAATATATATGTATACATATGTATACATATATATTTCATTAAAGATTTGTATAAATATATGTATACATATATATTTCATTAAAGATTTTATTTATTTATATATACATTAGATAGATAGATAGATAGACAGATACCTCCCTGAGAGCATGTTGAGAAGTCAGCCAGTAAAGTGCTGGACTCAGGGCCTGGCCACTGAGCAGTGTGCTATAGGAGCTGGTCATCATGATGCAGACGATGGTACCTTAAAGGTATAAATAGCATCACAAAGGTTGAACTGAAAGGAAACTGGGAGACTTCGTGGATGAGAAGCCAACCAAGCTAGCTTGCAGTATTTGCCTGTCAGACACAGAGGGGAAGGATCCCTCTGGGTAGAGGAAGCAGCACACGTACAGAGGCTCACAAGCACATTCAGGGCGTTGCTCATGTCAGTGGGAGGTAAGAACCATTAACAGTGAGACTGAAGAAAAGGAGGAAGCTTGGGGAAGGGAGGCTGGTCTGTTCAATACCCCTATGAAAATTAGTAATGAGAAACGTCACTATAATGGAGTGGGGAGGTTTCTGCAGAGGGAGCTCTCATGCCCTACCACTCATAGTCAATGTCAGACCCAGCAGGAAGAGACAGACTTGACCTTGGGCAGGCTTGACCTTGCACGTGGATACTACTCCACTACCCCAAAGTGGAGAGAGATGTTTTCTTTACCCGCCCCCCCAGCAACAGCTCAGCCAATGAGAAGCCATCATACTTCAAATTCCCAGTTTACTCCAGTGGATTTTTAGTTCCTAACAGCTTCCCAACTTACCCCTTTTCTCCTTATAAAAGTGTATCTCTCCTCTGTTCCCAACTTGCCTATAGTTTTGTTTGTCCCAGATTGCAATTCTCCTTTATTTCCGAATAGACCCACCTTTTGCTGGTAAAATAACTCATAATTTTACTTATAAGGTTAACATTCCAAAGGTGGACCTGGGCTCCCCTGCCAGTGGGCACCCGAAAGGTGCCTGAGGATTGGCTTGGTATTATTCCCCCGGGAAGTTGTTTCCTGGGACTTTTCTGCAGGGCTTCGTTTGGGGGAGGGCAGAGCTTACCCTTGCCATGTCATCCCCAAGCACCCCTCTTCCCTGTCCACAGTTTCTGAAGCCTGTAGTGTAAGCAAAACAGTCCTTCCAGAAGTGAAATGCATGGGGCTCTGAAGGCAGATTGCTTTTGCCATTTACATACTTTGCAGTGTGGGGGTCAAGGACAGGCCACCCCAAGATGAGCCGCTTTTGGCATGAACATTATTTTGAGTTAAAAGCAATCACATCCCATTCAGGAAAACTTTTTACCTTCTCCTCAACGGCCTGCTTGTACTGGGAAGAGAGCTATTCACAGAGATTCCTTTTTACCTCAGGAACTTTACCTGCACAACAGGACAACCTTTGTTTTCCAAACATCTCCGCTCACCTTCCTACTAATGGCCTTTCTCTCCTTTGTATCCTCAGACCCCTACCCTCACTCTCCTTAGCTCAAATAAGCATCATGCTGCTTCACTGTCTTCAGAATGTCCATGTCTGTGTGGATTCCCTGTGTGCACACTACTAAATTTTATTTTTTCCTATTAATCTGTCTCCTGTCAAACTGTTTCTTAGTCCAGCTAGAAGGATCTTGAAGGGCAGAGGAAATTCTTTCCTCTACAGCACTAACCATGTGATCTTTGAGAAGTCGGTTTCTTCCTCTGTAAGATAAAGATGATAATAGTAGCTCATCCCTGTAGCATTGTTTGAGAACTCCGGTAATTTAATGCATGGCACACACTGAGCCCTGAAGCTAGTTAACACTCAGACAAACATAGCTGTTTCTTTTCTGCAGAGCTACCACGCTCCTGGGAACATTAGGATGAGTAAGACCCAGGAATGGCAGACCCACCTAATGAAGCCCAAGACTGGGGAGAGCAACCATTTCTTCCTCAAGAGTCAGAGATGGCTTCCTGAGGAGACGTGTCAGCGTGGCAAAGAGAAAAGACCCAGGGCAAGACCCCTCCCCTCCAAACCTCAGTCTCCACACCTGTAAATACATATGACAATGGCCCACCTGGTGGCTTTGGCTGTGAGGATTAAATGACTAGTGCAAAGCAAGTGTGACCTGGGAGCACCCTCTGTGCATAGGGAAAAGGAAAGAGGAACCTGTTTGCTAACAAGACCCAAAGAGTTCAGACCTATAGGGCTGCAGGGTAGCTACATCCTCAAAATAGACTCCCTCCCCGCACAGTCTTTCAAGGAGGATAATATCGAAGTGTTGACATTCCCGACCGCTCAGCTCCTTCTAATCTTCACTGCTAGCCATGAAATTGAATGCTGTGCCCATCGTACAGGGGCAGAACCCGAGCTTAGAAAGCTGGAGAAACAGGCCCCTCATGTGAGAAAGGACTAGGGTCCTCACCTAGGGTATTTCCAGCTTGTGAGCACCTGCTTTGCTGACATCTGGGAGGTCTGTACAAAAGAGGGGGTGCAGCCCTTGAATTTACACTCCAATGCGGGAGGCCAGACTTCCCTGAGAAACATTTTCATTTACTAATGGATTTAATGAGTGCAGAACTTCCCGTTTTAAACAAACAAGTGATTAGCATTGACTACAGAAGTGAAAATGGATCCTAATGAATTGCTAATTAGCCTCCTCCTCTTCCTGGGGTCTTTAGCTTGTAAATTCCCTCTCTGGCTACTGGGAGTCATAGTCAATCTGACTGGAATTCGTTCATTCACTTTTTCATTTTTTTTATTCATTCATTTTTTTCACTCACCATACATTTCTTGAAGACCTACTGTGTGTTGACAAGACAAGCAGGATCCCTTCTTTACAGTCATACAACAGGGAAGACAGGATTAACTAACTTCACATATAATGGCACACTTATAGGACAGGGAGCTGGGACAAAGTGCAACAGGAGGACTGATTCTTTTTTTTTTTTCTTTTTTAAGATTTTATTCATTTTAATTTGACAGAGAGAGAGAGAGAGAGAACAAGCAGTGGGAGCAGCAGACAGAGGGAAAGGGAGAAGGAGGGAGCCCTTGATCATGACCTGAGCTGAAGGCAGACACTTAGCCAACTGAGCCACCCAGGCACCCCTTGGAGGACTTATTCTTACTTTGGGGTAGTGATGGGGTGTCCCTCAAGGAAGGTTCCTTAGAGGAAAGGTCATCTGAGCCAAGATCTGAATAATAAGTAGACTTAACTAGATGAAAGGGAATGCGAAAGAGTTAGAAGAGTGTCTCAGACAGCTAGAACACTATATGCAAACGTCCTATGGTGGGAAGGAAACAGGGTAAGTCTGAGGAAAAGGAAGAAGCCAGTGCGAGAAATGTACAAGGGCGTATGTGGGGTGTATGTGGGGGTGTGTATGTATATGCATGTATGAGATGAGGCTGGGGCTAAGAATGTTGGTCTTGTGGGGTGTCTGGGTGTCTCAGTCGTTAAGCTTCTGCCTTTGGCTCGGGTCTTGATCCCAGCATTCTGGGATCAAGCCCCACATTGGGCTCCCCACTCAGTGGGAAGCCTGCTTCTCCCTCTCCCACTTCCCCTGCTTGTATTCCCTCTCTCAGTGTCTCTCTCTCTCTCTCTCTCTGTGTCAAATAAATAAAACCTTAAAAAAAAAAAAGTCAATCTTCCTCCTTTGTAGCAGACAGTGCTGAGTTCGCAGCCCATATCCTACTCAACTCACTACTCTAGTAGGCTCCAGCCAACTTCCAGCTGCCCCTTGTTTGCATCTCTTTGCCTGAGGACTTCCTACAGGTAAGGAAGGCCTTCTGTCTTTATACTTTGTAGGCCAGAAGTGCTGGTGAATTAACACCCAGAAGCAACTCTCAGTCAATGACTGAGGAAGTTGAGGTAGAAAAACCACAGGTCCCCAGGCCTTGGCAGGATGACTTTGAGGTGTGTGCTCTGCCCTGGCTCTCAAAGTTCCCAGGTAGGATGAGGCCCCACTTGCTCATAATGATCACTTGCATGACTATGCACACTTTCCCCATCTCATTTCCCCATCCCTTTACTGGTACTTCCTGGGATCACCTCCCAAGTAAACTCCTTGCCCTGAATTTTTGGCCCAGTATCTGCTCTGGAGGAACCCAGGCTAAAACGACTTTAAACAAGACATAGATACTTCCTACAGCTCTATACTCTAGTCATCCTTTCCTGGAAGCCTTCCCCTCTCTCATTTGTTCCCCGGACAGACTCTGGAGCCCAAAGACCATAGTGGCCCAGCTGGGGTCTGCCTGGCATAGTGTAGACCAGCCCCATCAGCTGCTCTCCTTCTTGGCACTCTGCCTCTGTTAATATGACCTGAGATGTCATCCTCTGCAACAGTGCTAGCCAATAGAACCTTCTTCAGTGATGGAAATATTCTATATCTGTGCTATCCAATATAGTATCTACTGGTCACATGTGTCTACTGAACATTTGAAATGTGTCTGGCATATCTGAGGAACTGAATATTTTATTTTATTTTCAATAGATCTATGCAACTGGTGGCTACTGTATTAGATACTCAGTTCTGGGACATGCCTTACCCTCTGTAGACTTCTAAGTTTCCCAGAGCCCAAGCCTGATGAACTGTGAGAAGGGCGACCACGTGGGCCCAGCTGTCTGCACCCAGTTCAGTGATAGGATCCACCAGAGCTTTCTCAGGAAGGCCACCCAGGGTGCCAGGGAGCTCAGCAGCGTAGGCTCCCCTACAGAGCCCATCATTAATGTCCCCCATCTATAAATGCACCATCCTCCAACTGCTCCCGCCTGTAGCTAGAGCAGACAACCTTGAGGGAGGATCCAGGGTAGCTAATATGGATGGAGCCAGGGGCTTGGGCCTAGAAGTGCTGAGTGAGACACCTCCTATATCCACCAGTCTGTTCTTTTGCATAGTGAATTGGAAGTTTCTCCCTGGAGTTGAGGAATAAACATGTTTTTTAAATAATATGGTGTGTTGAGCCTAAAGTGCCTGGAGTTCAGGACAAAATCGGGCTCGCAGTGTGGCCTCCAGAAAGTGATCCAGTGTCTATCTTCCCTCTCCTCTGAGTAAAAGAGCCCTGCTATTTATCTAGGCACACAACTGTCAGAATAAGGACCACATTTCCCCATCTCCCTTGCAGCAAGATGTGGCCATGTGACTAAGTTCTGTCCCATGACGGATAAGCAGAAATGATCTCCATTGTCAAGCAAGGGTCTTTAAAGAGAGATGTGCCCTTCTCACCCTTTCTCCTACCTGCTGACTGAAATGCATGCCCCATGCAGGGAGGTGGGGTGGCCTTCTTGAGCTGTGAAGAGAAGCCTGACTGAAGGGATGGTAGAGCTCAGGGTAGAAATGCCGACTAGCTCAAAACAAGGGTTTTTGTGACATTTAAGGAAGGAGAAACAGGGCTCCCCCAAACCTCCTTTGATTAGATAAGAGGCAGTAGGTCCAAACTTTGGCCCAACTCTTATGCGCTGCTAGTGTTTGTCAGAGACAAATCTTTATCTGTTGATTCATTTACAGAGTGTGTGCCGTCAACCCAGACTGGTGCTAGGCGCTGGGGATGCAGCAGTAGACAGGACACTTAAGAGTCTGTACCCTCACAGAGCCTTCATTACCATTCCTGGCATTTTATAACTCAGGATACATTCTAAAGTGTTTTTACGGTCACCTCCAGTCAAGATGGCATTGAATTCATGCTTTAAAAATAACCTGCTGCTCAACCAGAACCCTCAGACATTGCAGATGGAAATGCAAAATGGTGCGACCACCTTGAAAACCAGTTTGGAAGTTTCTTGTAAAGCCCAACATATGCTTAGCTTACCGCCCAGTAATCCCAGTCTTACATATTTACCTGAGAGAAATGAAAACACGTGTACACAAAGATTTGGATATGAATGTATGTGGACAATTTTTATATAATAACCTCAAACTAGAAACAGTGCAAATGTTCATCAGTAGAAGGATGGGTAAACCGATTGTGATAAACCCACAAACAAAATACTACTCAACGGTACGAAGGAATGAAGTATCGGTGTATATAATATGAGTAAATCTCAGAATCGTTTTGCTTAGTGAGAGAAGCCAAACACAGAAGAGTATCTACTGTCTGATTCAATTTATTTGAAATTGTAGAAAAGGTGAAACTAATCTACAGATAGAAAGCAGATCAGTGATGACCTGGGCTGGGATTTGGGGAAGAGGATTGATAGTCAAGGGGCACAAGGGAAGTTTGGCTGGGGGTGATGGAAGTATTCTTTTCTTGATTATAATGGTGATTACATGATTATGGATTTATCAAAACTCATTGACTTTTACACTTCACATTGGTGCTATTATTGGGTATAAATCATACTTCAATAAAACTGATGTAGGAAAGATTAACCACATTGTCCATGAATTAGTGGGGAAAACATAACCTCTGTTTGTACACTACAATAATATATAAATAATGTTTTAAAAATAAAATCACATAGACACATTCACAAATATGCTAAGCTTCTCTTTGGGGTGGAAAGAGATGAGAAATACAAAGTAAATGGAGGCTGAAACCTCAGATCCTCCAGACTCAGGTTCCAGAAGTGACTAGGAATTCAAGTCCTGAAGAGTAAATGGGACCACATAGATTCTTTGAGACCTGGAGGCCTAGCATCAGACTCACTGCTTAAAACTATATCTTGGGTAATGAGGGCACAGATGCAGATCTGGAAAGTGGGACCTGAGCTAAATCACCCTGACTCAGTAATCTTTTCTGTGACATCTCTGATATGACCCAAAACTAGGAATCTTGAGCTACCTTTAGGAAGCTTGGTTTGGGTAGGGTCCCAAGGGTCTGGGTTTAGACAAGGACAAAGAAAGAGAATGGACAGAAATATTCCTCTTAAATATAAGCCTGTGAAGAAAACTGACAATGAGACCAGCAGTAAACTCAACTCTTAACGAATGGATTCATTTGTGATATGTGCAAATGTTAGAGCAATCTGGCAATGACTCTAAAATAAGTTTAAGACTTTAATAAAGGTAAAAGAAGGAATGACTTCCTTTCCTATAGAAAGGAAAAAGTTGTGAAGTAAAACAGAATTAACTATTTTTTTAAGATTTTTAAAATTTATTTCAGAGAGAGAAGGCATGCCTCTATTGTGAGGGGGTTGGGGAGAGCAGAGGGAGATAGAGAGGGAGAGGGAGAGAATCTCCAGCAGACTCCACACTGAGCATGGAGCCCACAGAGGGCTCAATCCTATGCCCCTGAGATCATGACCTGAGCCAAAACCAGCAGTCAGATGCTTAACCAACTGAGCGACCCAGGTGCCCCAAAACAGAATTAACTATTTTTTAAAATTTATTTATTTGACAGAGATCACAAGTAGGCAGAGAGGTAGGCACAGAGAGGAGGAAGCAGGCTCCCTGCTGAGCAGAGAGCCCAATGCGGGGCTCGAACCCAGGACGCTGGGATCATGACCTAAGCCGAAGGCGGAGGCTTTAACCCACTGAGCCACCCAGGCACCCCCAGAATTAACTATTGATGTGAAAAAGAAACAATGAGAAATATTAAAAATGAAAAGTATCATTATTGAAATGAATTCAAATGGAATAAACTCTAATCAGACACATTTGAAGAGACAATTAGTGAATTGATAAATATTCCTGAGTAATTCACTCAAAGAGAGAGAGAAAGAAATGGAAAATATGAAAGATCAGTTAAGACATAGTAAATAGATTGAAAGATTCCAATGTATGTGTAATAGAAATTCTAAAAGGACAGAATAAAGGATGTAATGGAGTTACAATATTTAAGATATGGTGACTGAGAGTATCTCAGAACCGAAAAGAATGTCCTCAGATGAAAAATACACACTAATGGTTAAAATAGGATAGTAAAAAATAAATCTCAAAAAAAAAAAAAATCTCAACCAGAAAAATTACAATGATAGAGCAAAGTGTCAAAGATAAAAAGAAAAATCTTAAGAGTTACAAAAGAATAAAGACAAATTACTTATGAAAGAATGCCAATTGAACTGACAGCAGATTTCTCATCAACAGCAATGGATGACAGAGGTGAGAGAGTAATATCGTAAACATGCAGAGGGAAAACAATCCAGGGTGCCTGCATGACTCAGAAGGTTAAGTGTCTGCCGTTGGCTCAGGTCATGATCCCAGGGTCCTGGGATCAAAACCCAAGTCAGGCTCCCAGCTCAGCAGGAAGCTGGCTTTTCCCTCTCCCCCTGCTCATGCTCTTGCACTCTCTCTCTCCCTCAAATAAATAAATAAAATATTTTTTTTAAAAAAGAAAAACATTTAAAAAAAAAAAAGAAAAAGAAAAGCATAATCAACCTCTCTCAATACACAGCTAGAGGAACATTGAAAAAGAAGAGCAAATTACAACTTGTTCAGACTTTCATAGATTAATAGAGTTTACCACCCATACCCTCATTGAAAGGATTAATAGAGCCTGTACTTCAGCAAAACAGAAAGTGAAAGAAGAAAATCACGGAGTCAGAAATTGGACAACTATATTGGTAAATATTAATTTCTGATCATATAATATTAATTTTTGTGAAAAACAGTATAATTAAAATTCTAGACAATAACAAGGAAGATGGGGGTGCAGGGCAGTTCAACTGGTAGTTACATTGTGTTAAAGGGGTTGTCCTTTTTATTTTTTTAAGATTTTATTTATTTGACACAGAGAGAGAGACATCACAAGTAGGCAGAGAGGAATGGGGAAGCATGTTCCCCACTGAGCAGAGAGCCCAATGTGGGGCTCGATCCCAGGACCCTGAGACCATGACCTGAGAGGAAGGCAGAAGCTCAACCCGCTGAGCCACCCAGGTGCCCCTAAAGGGGTTGTCTTGACAGGAAAATAGAGATACTGAATAACTTTAGACTGTTAAGAAAACACATAGTTAATGGGGCGCCTGGGTGCCCCATGGCTCAGTGGGTTAAGCCTCTGCCTTCGGCTCAGGTCATGATTCAAGGGTCCTGGGATCAAGCCCCACATCTGGCTTTCTTCTCAGCAGGGAGTCTGCTTCCCCTGCCCCCCTGCCTGCCTCTCTACTTGTGATCTCTATCTGTCAAATAAATAAATAAAATCTTAAAACAAAACAAAACACATAGTTAAATAAGTATGTTAAAACGAAAATAAAATCACTAAAAGAAAAATGACTTATAGCCTTCAAATAAGTGGGGAGGAAAAGGGATGGAGTTCTAAAGTCATCAAAAGTCAAGAAAGAAGAAAAAAAATTAAACTAACCACATATGCTCTTCACCCTGCCTCCCCCCACCAAATCTCATGGTAATAGGAAAAACACAAATAACACACACACAAAATAAGATGGCAGAAAAGAAATCCAAATAAATCAGTAATCACAATAAATGTAAGTGGACTAAACTTAGCTATTAAAGACAGAGACTACCAGATGAATTTTTTTTTTTTTAATCAAAATCCGGCTATAAGTAAGCTCTGTATAAGAGATACTATACCTAAGACAAGGACACACAAATGTTCCAAGCAGACAGAAAAAGATCTCCCAGGCAAATACTAACCAATGAAAACTGGTCTAACAATGGTTAATATCAAGCCAAATAGAATATAATGCCAAAAGCACTGCTAAGGATAAAGTGAGTCATTATATCCATGATGAAACCAAGAATCCCATCAAGAAGGTGAAAACTCGTGAACATAACACCTTCCCTAGAATTTGAATGGAATCCTTTTTCAGCTACACTTATTCAAAGATTGATGGTTCATTAAATGCAATCTTTGAGCAGGCTTAGGTCCCTTAATGTGGAAAGAGATGAGGCATGAGGACAATGGGAGATTAAAAAATGAGGTTGCTTACTAAATTATTAACCATAAAGCTATGGGCTAAATCAACATAACTGCAACTAGAACAATAAAGGCCTCGCACACCCTCAATCACTTGTGGTGCATTTGCATATTATATGAGAACGTTTAAGTAACTGTAGCCTAGAAAATGGTCTTTATTAAAATGTGCCCACAGTTAACACTTTCAGAAACGAAACTCATGTGGCTCCAAATGCAACCCAGCAAGCCTAAGTCACTCTTTGCGGGCAGGAGTGGACACAGTGAAAGGGCTGAGTTGTGGGTGAAGGAGATATTGCAGGCTCAAGAAAGCTGGGGCATTTGACAAAAATCACATTTGACAACCTTGTAGACAAGAAAGATGAATGAGCTGGACGAGGCACAATTAGGTAAATTTATCTTGGGCCCCAAAGGACAGCTGATTAATGGATGCTATAAAACAGGAGGAGAGTTCTTCATTGTAGAGTTCTGTAAGCCAGGCTCAAATCCTGGTTCCCTCATTTATTGACCAGCTAGGTGACCTTGGGAATTTTTTTAT
Organism: Mustela nigripes; assembly: GCF_022355385.1. Taxonomy (NCBI): domain Eukaryota; kingdom Metazoa; phylum Chordata; class Mammalia; order Carnivora; family Mustelidae; genus Mustela; species Mustela nigripes. The sequence continues at coordinate 119,622,561 of NC_081563.1, read as the reverse complement.
TTCTCTGAATATTAATCTCCGTAGAGAGAGATACTGCCCATTTCAAGGATTATTGTTGTTTTGTTTTCAAGGATTATTGTAAAAATGAAAGGGAATGGGGTGCCTGGGTGGCTCAGTGGGTTGAGCCTCTACCTTCGGCTCAGGTTATGATCTCAGGGTCCTGGGCTTGAGCCCCATATTGGGCTCTCTGCTCAGAAGGGAGCCTGCTCCCCCCCCCCATCCTGCCTACTTGTGATCTCTCTCTCTCTCTCTGTCACATCAATAGAATCTTTAAAAATAAAAAAAGAATGAAATGGGATAACTCATTAACGCACTCGACACATAATAAGCACTCAAGTGATGCTTCCCATTCTCTAGAATATGGAGACAGTTTAGGAGCCCTCTGTATGATAAAAATTTCAGATTTCTGGTGGCTTGGAGTTCAACGGTATAAAACAGCAGTTTATATATTGGGCTACAGTAGCAGGAGCATACTGTCGATATTGAGAGAGGTGATAGTTCTGCGTAATACTAGTCAGACCCGTGGCACCTGGGTGGCTCAGTGGGTTAAAGCCTCTGCCTTCAGCTTAGGTCATGATCCCAGAGTCCTGGAATTGAGCCCCGAGTTGGGCTCTCTGCTTGTCACGGAGCCTGCTTCCTCCTCTCTCTCTGCTTGCCTCTCTGCCTACTTGTGATCTCTGTCTGTCAAATAAATAAATGAAATCTTTAAAAAACAAAACAAAACAAAAAAAAAACCTCAAACTAGTCAGACCCCAGCTTGAGTAGTGGTTTCTTCTGGGGAAGCCATGCTTTTATAGGGACCTAGAACAGTGGTTCTCAAACTGTGGTCCCCAAGACAAGCAGCATCAGCGGGATAAGGGAATTTGTTAGAAAAGCAAATTATGGGGACACTCTCCAGCCTTCCTGAATCTGAAACTCTCAGAGTGGGACTTTGAAAGGTGTGTTTTTTTTTTTTTAAAGATTTTATTTATTTATTTGACAGAGAGAAATCACAAGTAGTCGGAGAGGCAGGCAGAGAGAGAGAGAGAGGGAAGCAGGCTCCCTGCTGAGCAGAGAGCCCAATGCGGGACTCGATCCCAGGACCCTGAGATCAAGACCTGAGCCGAAGGCAGCGGCCTAACCCACTGAGCCACCCAGGCGCCCCTGAAAGGTGTGTTTTAACAAGCTAATCTTAACAAACAGCATGATTCCGATGCATGCTGAAGTTTGAGAACCACTGACCTAGATCGACATACATTTTAGGGGTAGATACAGATCTCAAAACCATGTCTCCTGAGAACAGTTGAAGGACCTGAAGATGTTCAGCCTTTATTTAGATTGGGGCCAATCTAAATAAAGGTCAGAAAGAACGAAGGAGCTGACTTGTTTCTCCCTGTCTCTCCAATGATGGTCCTCATCAAGCATGGAAAATATGAGGGAACACAAATAATGGTAGGTTAAAGAAAGTGTTTTTGTCTGCAAGTCATTGACAAGTGACACAACTGGCCTAAATCATAAGAGACTTATTCACCTATGACAGGAATCCAGGGATAGGGAAGTTCTTATCTAACTAATAGACCAGATCAACCACATTCTCAAAGACCCAGGCTTTTCCCGACAGTTTCTTCTACATCTCAAGTGGATCAGCCACTCTCCACATGGTTGCCCCACGGAGGAAGAAATTCCCAAGCACACACGTTTAGACACTAAGAAGCAGAGGAAGCAAGTATGACTTCCTTGTACCTCCTTTGAAGAAACCTTTCCCAACAGGGGCTCCACTGTCCCTTCAGCAGATGTCCCTCAAATTTCATTGTGAAGGTAACACACCAGGTCACATGACACTTCCTAAGCTAATCCCCAGCTAGCTTAGATAACAGAATTGCCAGCGTTGGCTTAGACCAGGGTTCATCCACCTCTTCTGTGCCGTGGACCCCTTGGGCAGTCTGGAGAAACCTATGGACCCTTTCTCAGAAGACTGTTTTTGACTGCATAAAATAAAATGATGGGATTACAAAGGAAACCAATGATATTGAAATACAGTTTCTGAAATATATTTTTGAAAACGTGTGGTAGAGGAATAAACTCGCTTCTTTATTAGTGCATTAAATAACAAATTCTAGCAGCCGATCTAATAACAACCATAATTTCAAAGTAGTGATGAGTGTGAACAATGTTCCGAGATACTGTAATAACTTCTGTGATATGAAAACATTTGTGATTCCTACTGGGGACAAAGTCACAAAGTTACGGCTAACTGTGGTTTGTTGCTTATGTTCATAGCAGGAGGAAATGCTAAATTTCCGTTGGAGGGTAGTGAAGATGAGATCGATTATTACTTTCCCCCCATGCAAGTCTGTGAATCCCATGCACACTGTCCACAGACCCCTCACTGGGGTGAGCTGTGGACTCCCCGTGAAGTGCCCCTCGCTTAGATTAATCAAGATTCACACGGTAGGGCTGGGAGTGGGCAAGTCTTCACCGAGACAAGTGGCCTCAGACAAGTGTGGATTCCTAAGCTAAATCACGGCCAAGTCAAGCAAAACAGGAAGTGGGACTGGGGAGGGGATGGCGGAGCATCGTGGCAGAAGAGTGAGATGGCTATGGCTCCAGTGTTCCCTCCACGTAGCACCGGGGACTCCTTCAGAAGGAGAACCTCCTCACCACCGCAGCGAGAGACCTGGCAAGACCACTCGGACCCCACACGTGGCACATACCAGGATTCCCTTCATTTTATTTACTTAAAAAAAATTTTTTTTAAAAGATTTTATTTGTTTATTTGACAGAGAGAGAGATCACAAGTAGGCAGAGCATCGGGCAGAGAGAGAGGGGGAAGCAGACTCCCTGTTGAGCAGAAAGCCCGATGTGGAACTCCATCCCAGGACCCTGGGATCATGACCTGAGCCGAAGTCAGAGGTCCAACCCACTGAGCCACCCAAGTGCCCCCCGCTTTTTATTTACCTTTGTTTCCTCACTGGTTTTTGAAAAATATCTCTATGCATATCAAGTTATAGGTGGAACACTTGCCCTTTGCAAATATTCAGCCTACTGGGGTGTGTCCCTTTCATTCCACTCCTTAGAAGTGACCGCAGGTCTCAGCGTGGCGGGTGTCTTTTCAGACAACTTGCTAGCCACGCAGGGCATCCCAACAGCTCACAAGGGAGCCTGTGGGGAAGCTTGTGAGCAATGCAGATTCTTGGGAATGAAAGCAGCTTCAGTGTGCCAAATGCTGATTTCACGGTGTTCCCTTAAATTCCCCACCCCTCTCCGTTTTTTAAGTTTGTCAGTGTTGTTTGGGGAGAACAGTTTGTTAAACTGCCTCAGACTGAAAGTGTAGATTTCTCTACCTGGTGCCGGTGATCTCCCACACACCTGAAAAACCTCAGGTGTGCCAAGCAGGTCCTAGAACCATAGCTAGAGACTCATCACCTGTAACGGCAAATCACTAGAAATAACTTAGCTGTCCATCCATAGGGGAGCCCTTAGGCTAACTGTGCTAGAGTATGCATCCATGTGCTGGAAGGCTCTTTGGTTAGCAGCCCCAGACCGCGCTGATGAGAAGCAAGGCCTGTTGCATGTGGGTGAGTGAAACAAACACCCACTCTTATATGAAAAGTTTTTGGTTTTTTTTTTTTTTTTAAGTTACGTGTGTCTATCTCTTTAAGGGATCATATGGTAAAATTTTTCTCAAACTACCATCCATTGGCCACCTCCCTTGGAATCCTATGGGGCATACAGATTCTTGGGCTCCACTCTGGAACTCCTGGGTCAGAATCTCCAGGGACGGAGCCCCCAAACCTGGGTTGCTCACAAGCTCCCCAGACTCAGAAGCCCGGGTTTGGGCAAAGTATGGGCCTGGGCGGGTAGGAGACCCCACTCACTTCCAGGGTCCCTGGTGGGGCTCTTGAGTCCCTCCCCCTTCCCTTGGACCAGGCCCCCATCATCCCCTGCCCCTGACCTCATTCCTTATTCAGGTGCCGGGATGATTTCAGAACTGACCCCGGCCCTCTTAGTTAGCTAATCACATAGCCAGCCCTTGTCAGGACTAGGAGCATAGTCAGTCCTGCCCTGAACCAGGAGGGCCAACCCCTGGGTTGAAACCTAGTGGCTACACTCTTACCTCCTAAGTTGGGGCATTCCTGCCTCATACTCTGAATCCTGGGGTAAAGGACCAAGAAGGGGAAACAGAAGTCTGTCCTTACTGTCAGTTAGCCATCCCCACCCTGCACAGGGCAGAAAGAGAAGCTCTGGGACAGGGTCAGCAGGGGAGCCCTGATAGGGGCACACACTGGGGGGCGGGGCAGGCATCCAGGGTGTGGAAGGGGTTGGGGCCAGAATTCAGGGCCTTGGAGACCAAGGGAGCTGGGGGCTAGAGATGCAAGAGTTTGGGAGCAGAGCGAGTGTAGGGGAGGATGTCCCTGGTCAGGGGTCTGGTGCCTCTCAGGATCATGAGAACCACCTGGGGTTACTAGCTACCGACATGGACAGAGATCTAAAGGCCAAGAGGGGGCTGGGGACATCCGAATTTATAACAAGCATACCACCTCTCCATTCTTACAACGCAGCACAAAGGGGACCATGGCCCACAACTAACCTGGGGGTGTGCAGAGGTTTACCTGGGATTCTAGAACAGGATGAGCTATAATTTATATGAACTTCCCTGCCCCAGGACTCATGTTTCTCTCCTGTCCTTGAGGGGGAGGGTACAACTTGGCTCTGGCTTCCATATAAAAGTCACAGCAATATTAATGGGAGCCAGAATCCCCTGGGGGCCTCCCATGTACCTGGTTGGGGCCCTCAGGCACGGAGCTATAGTTAGGAGTACCCTCCTTTCCCTCAACAGATTTACTGAGATATAATTCATTCACCTATCCAGTTCACCCAGGGAAAGTGTACAAGTCAGTGGTTTTTAGGATTTCCACGGAGTGGTGCGTCCATCACCACAATCAATTTTAGAGTATTTCAGTCACCCCAAAAAGAACCCCATACCTACCCATTAGCCGTCACTGTCCACTCTCTTCTCCCCTGGCCCTGGCAACCAGCAGTCTGCCTATTCCTATTCTGGACAGTTCATATAAATGGCATCATACACTGCGGGACCTTTTGTGTCTAGCTGCTTGCTCTTAGAATAATGTTTCCACGGTTCGTCTATGGAGTAGCGTGTGTCAGGACTGCGATCCTCTTTATGGCTGAGTAATATTCCAGCGTCTGGAGACATCACATTCTATCCACCTGTTCTTCAGTTGATGGGTACCTGGGTTGTTTCCACTTTTTGGCTATTATGCAAAAGGTTGCTGTGAGCATGCATGCACATGCTTTTGTGTGGACAAAGATTTTCAGATGTCTTGAGTATATACACAGGAGCGGAATTGCTGGGTCATGCAGTAACTCTCTGTTTACCATTCTGAGAAACCCAGACTATTTTCCTAAGTGGCTGCATCACGTTATAATCCCACCAGGAGAGCATGAGGGTCCCAGTTTGGCTCCATCTTTGCCAATGCTTGTTATTATCTGTCTCTTTGATTCTCGCCATCCTAGTGTGTGCCAAGAGGTAACTCAGGATTTTGATTTCTATCTCCCTGGGAGCCTCCCCATTTTACAGAAGAGGAAACTGAGGCTCAGAGATATGAAGAGCCTTGCTGGAGGTCCTGAGGATGTCCCTCTGCGTGTAGGGACAGTGTAGGTGGTGTTCGTGGTTCCTGTAGGTGCCAAGGAGGGATCAGCTGGGTGTGAGGGGCTCACCTGAGAGCCCCAGAAGTACACACCCTCAGGCAGATCCTCAGCAGGACCATGGTGGGTGGGACTCTTGCCAGGGATGAGCCAAGGGGGATCCGAACCCAGGGCATGATGGGAGAGGCAGTGAGGTTCAGTGGGTAGGGGAGCGATGGGGGGGCGGTCCAGTTGTGGCAGAGCAGAGTTCAACAACTGGGTGACCTTGAGCAAGCTACTTAAGCTCTCTGATGCTGTTTCCTCGAATATAAGAAGGTGCTGGCAATCCCTGTTGAGGGCAAATGGGATCCCTAATGGGTCTTAACTCACCCTCCCGCCCCAGAAACACACCCCGGAATCTCAGGGTCGCACGCGCTGGGAGACATGGGTGAGAATGCCCTCAGCAGTGTTGCTGAGCAGATGGGAACACACCTTCTTGTCAACAGTAGGAAGAATCAGTAAGTTAAGTTGTGGGATATACATGCACTCATAAAAATGGACAAATTACAGACACGCAACAACATGGATGGATGTCCCCAGCAGAGGGGTGAGTGCAGGGATGGATGGGCTGAGTCCATGCATAGAAAGGTCTAAATGATAGACAAAACTCAACTCCATTGCTAAAGATGATGTATATTTAGGTAGTAAAGCTGTAAAAAGCACATGAAAAATGTGCCTCCCAAGGAAGTCAGGGTGGTGATTCCTCTCTGAGAGGCAGGAGAGGGTGTGAGCAGGGAGACACACGGGCTGGGCTGGGGGCTTCTGTTCTGGAGTGCTGAGCTGCATAGGTGACAGGCTCACCTTGATCTGCTTTCTAAGGTATTTATTGAGCAAACAGTGTAAACATGTCTTATGCACTCCTCTGTGTGTGTATCTCAAAATCTAAGAATAAATCAAGCACCCGGTAGCTGGACAAAGACCGGTTTCCCTTCGCTCTCTATCTGTGCCCAGCCAACTTCTTGTTCTGTGCTGGGGTGGGGTGGGGCGCCCAGAGCAGGAGTGAGAAGCTGCTGAGTGAGGCCGGCCCCTCCCCCGCCACACTGCTCCAGACACAAATGTCCCAGAAAGACACGGCCCAGAGGTTTCTTGAAACCGCTTTATTCAGGTTGGCTGGTAGTCATGGATTGGATCATGTGTACAGGTTACCCACACACCCCTGGGCAGAGCCCTCGGCCTCTCCCACATCCCAACTCCATCACTGAGGGGCGGCCAGAGGTTTGAGCCAGTTCCCAGGGGGTGGTGGGCCCAAGAGAAATATTTACAAATTACCAGGGGGTGGGTGTCCCCCTAATCAGAATTGTGAGGGGATTGGTATTGGGGGTCCTTTGGCTCCCAGCAGCCCCAGGCCCTTGGGTGGGTGTGGCATGGGCCCCAGGAGGGGGCTGGGATATAGGGGGCTGGCAGAGGGGGGCTCCTGGGAGAGCCTCGAAGACCCTTGAAGGGGTCCTGCTGGTGCAAATCTCTGCATAGGGCCACTGGGTCAGAGGGGAAAGGCCCTCCTTCGGACTTGCCATGTGAAGGGGCAGATTCCTGGTTCCCCCACCTCTGTGGACAGTGGGACAGTGAGCTGTTTCTTAGGTATAAGGAAGTTGAATGTGAAGAACCCCCCGACCCAGGAGGCCGTGGGGTATCTCCCTCTCCTCCCAGGATGCCTGTGAGTGACCCTGTTCACAGGCCATGGGCAAGGAGATCCAGGCTCTCCTGGGGGCTCTGTGCCTCTGTTCTTCGCCAGGGTAGAGGCCCTAGTTCTGCTCAGAAGATTCCAGTCCAAATTCGGGGAGGGGCCGTAGTCCACACCCCCAGGTTCAAGCGGAGGATGATGGGGAAGGAGGGAGAGGAAAGCTGGGAGGCCCCGGCTCGGGACAGGACGGGGGACAAGCAAGCAAAGCAAAACACTGGACTCCACGGAAGCTGGTGACAGAGAGGCAGCCTGGCCCCGGCATGGTGCCCGCCCCAGCATTTGGGGTGGTCGTCCCCTTGGCGCACAGAGCCACCTTCTCCGAGCCAGGTCACCGCAGGGGTCTGAAAAGGAAGGGTTGGGCAGGGTTTACATGCTGAGCGAGGGAGTGGTGGGCAGAGGGCCGACGTGGTGGCCACAGGCAGTCTTGGGGATGGGGAGGCAGCTGGACCCAGGCAGTCCCGTCCCCAGCGGTCCAGCGGCTCCTCATGCACTCTGTACAGCTGTAGGTAGGGGCGTGGGGCAGGTGGGTGGCCGGGTAGGCATCAGTCTAGAGGCTGCAGGCCTCCTCCTCCACAGAACGCTTCCGCAGCTCCTTGCCTGGCTTCGGCGGGGGCGGGGCGGGCGCGGCAGGTGGGGCTTCCGGCAGGTGCAGAACCGAGTTCTCTCCGGGCTGCACCCGAAGGTAGGCCTTGACCTTGTGGTGCCGGGCCTTGCCGTCACTGAAGTCGATGACACGGCACTCGTAGGTGCCTTCGTCTGTGGGCTTCACCCTTGACAGACGCAATTTGTGGGAGATGTTGCTGCCCACCACCTTGACCACCTGGGGAGGGGGAGAGAGAGACCATGACCTGGCCATCAGGCAGCAGCTGGGAAGATGGAGAGCATTGGTTCTGGGAGCCCACTTGTAGCTCAGGGGCCCCAGAGACACTCCCACAACGGCACTGAGAGGCTTGCGGGAAAGTGAGTCAAATAGCAAAAAAAGCAGAAACCACTTCAGTGTCCATCAACAGCACGAATAAGTAGGCGGTGGTTGATTGCATGAACTACTGCCCAACAGTTAAAAAGCCTCAGCTAGAGCTGGGCTCCCAGACACGCGGACGCGGGGAGGAAGATCTCACGGCACAGCCCCTGCGGGGCCAGGCCGTTTCTGTAAACAAACGCATAAAAACACTCGGTCCTGGCTTTGGAGACATGTGTGTGCAAGTGTGGAAACAGACTGGAGGGAATGCGGGAGTCCCAGAACAGGAGCTGAGTCTGGGCTGGAGCCTGGGGGAGGGCCGGGGAGCCGCGGGACATAGCAGGGTCAAGTCTCAGCTTTGTGTGAAAGGTCCTACTGCCTCAAACACAAAACACACAAAAAAGAAGGCTGACCGCAAACATATCAGCATGCTAATAACCTCACACCGTTCTCAGGGATCAAGAGTGTCTGTGCTAGTTGTCTTTGTACTTTGGCTCTTTGCTTCTTTATTTATTTGATTAGGTTTTTACATTTTTATTTTAAAACTGAAATATACCTTGGAGGCAGTAAAGAACATAGAGTTTGATGGAATTGTATCCATGCACACCTGTGGGACCGCTGCCCAAAGCAAAGCATGGGACACTCAGAACCTTCTAGAGCCCACCCTTGTGGCTCTTCCTCATCAACACCCCACCCACCCTGACTTTTGTCACTCCAGACTAGTTGGGTCTGTTCTTGAACTCTTTTGTTTGTGGCCACTTTCTCAAAAGGGAATATTAGTGAGGCTGCTCCGTGTTGTTTGCCCAAAACTCTGTGCTTTTTCAATGCTGAGTAATATTCCATCGGAGAAATAGCCCACAATTTGTTTATCCAGCCACCTGGGTGGGCACGTGTGGGTGGTTTCCAGATCAGAGCTCTTAAGAACAAACCTGCAGTGATTATAATGCTAAAAGTTTTTCTTCAATGAAAAGAGAAGAGGCAATTGGCCAGTTTTATAAGATACATGGCTGGGGAAGCCCGGGGAAGGGCACAGGGGACTCTGTGATCTATCATTGTAACTTCCTGTGAGTCCGCAATTCAACGTAGGAAGTTAGAAAGTGGGAAGGGAGGTGGTGGGCCTGGAGAGGAAAGGTGGGAAGAGGCTTCCATCCTTCCCTGGCCCCTTCTTATTTGCCACTGAAAGGAGACCCCCCGCCCCCGCCTCCTGCAGCCCATGCCCTGCCCACACAGAATGGGGAGATCGGTCCCCAAGCCCATGTCCCTGACCTCACCACCTGCCTCCCCACCTGGCATTACTGTAGGCTTTCCAGGCCCAGGCTGGAGCTGACTGGGTGTCAGCCCTCCAGCCCCAGCCCTGAGTGGGGGGCGGGCATAGAAAATCAGCTGTCGGATTCTTGCCGCAAGCCCCAGGTCTCGGAGGGTTGGTCCCTGCAGGTCACCCTTGCCATGAAGAGGCCGGGATGCAAAAGAGGACAGTCTTCACATCTGCAGTGCGGGGCACATGCACACTTGACTTACAATATCTCACTGACCTGCTCGGACCTCCGGGCTTCTTTCAACTCCTCCAAACGCCAAGCTCTTTCTGATCTCATGACCTTTGCGCGTGCTGGTCTCTCTGCCCTGGTGCTCTTCCCCACCTGTCTTCACCTGTTTGACTCCTGTTCATTTTCAACATCACCTCCTCCAAGAAGCCCTCCATCACAACCCCCTGTTTAACTTCTTCATAGCAGTCATTACAGTTTGAGAACCAATTGTCTTGTCTGTCGACTTGCTTTTTGTTTCTCTCCCTGGCCAAACTATAAACACCATGAAGGCAGGGAAGATATCAATTTTGTTCATCTCAGTGACCCTCCAGGGCCTTGTGCCCTATAAATGACAGCGACAACATTTGTTGAATGAGTAGATTCCCTCTAGGTCCTTCTCCTTCCATGTGAAGTGGTACCCAGATATCGTGCTTTCTAACTTGAGGTCACGTACACATGACTATACCCACTTTACAGATGAGGAAATGAAGTCTCGGAAAAGAGGAGAGGCTTCCTGCGGGCAGTGAGTCAGCGAAGGGCAGAGCTGGGAACTAAACCCAGGCCTGACTCCATGCATGCTATGCCTCCAAATAGTATGACCGGTTCATCCCTGGTCACCCAGGCTGGCAGGGTCAGAGGAGGCATGTCCCAGGCTCCAGAAGGGAAGAGGAAAAGTAGGTGAGCAGCGGCAAGGAGCCTGCCCGTCTGAGACCTCCAGCTGGCCATCACTTCCACGAAGCAGAAAAACTGTGGGCTTCTGGTGGAGCAGGAGGCATGAGGTGGGACACAGGCAGAGCTCCCGGAAGGAAGCAGCGGGAGGCTCCCCCCAGCCGCCCCTCTCGGCGTGGGGCTAAGGAGGACCAGCCTCCCCTGCCCAGCCATGGGATTGGCCCGGCTGGAGGCCACAGGCCCTGCTGATTCCATCACCTCTGACCAAGGGCACAGGGAGGCCCCGTGGCCCTGCCATGCTCTCAGGCGAGTTAGGAGATGCTGTTGCAAATGCACAGCGGGGAGCGAATTACCTCAACATCTGTTTCCCTCACGGATATTAATTATCCTTCATTTGTCAACCCTACAAGGCGCTAATGGAGTAATAATGCGAAGCACTGGGAGAAGCCGCTGCTAGGGAGGGAGCACCAGACGCAGCCCACCCCTCCTGCTCCAGACCCCAGGCGAGGCCCTCCCCTGACAGTCTGCACCCCACCCCCACCCCCTGACCCTGTTGCCCCCTCACCAGCAGACAAGGTGGCCCTCAGGAGAGGGGAGGAGGGAGTCAGGGAGGGAGCTGGGAGGCTGTGTCTGGCCTGACTAGTCATCAGCACCCAGGCTCCCCGGATGCGTTCTTCCTGCACGTGGTGGACATTCAGCAGACGCCCGCTCTAAGCTGGGTGCTGGGTCACTGCTGGGAATCAGCCAGACCCCAGCAACGCTGCATGGACTCACAGAGAGCCAGACCCCACGCTGAACCGGTACTTCGGGAAGAGTCAAGCATGAGACACGGCTCTCTCCGGCCCTGGTGTCTATCCCCTGAAGCACCATCGAGAAGGCAAAGAAAAAACCCACAGCAGCCGTAACAGCAACACAGGCAGCCGGTGTTTACCGAGCCCTCGATCGCGGAGAGGTAATGGGCTAAAAGCTTCATACATCTTTTTTAAGTCCTGCAATCACCCTGTGTTATAGGCCCTGCCAGGATACCCTTTGTATGGTGGGTCAGGAAACTGAGGCTCAGAGAGGTAAAGTACTGGGCCCAAGGCTACCCAGCTGGGGACAAAGATATCTGGGGCACCTCCCATGACCAATAAACCACAGGGCTACCTTTCACTCCCTCCTACCTCCTTCCCCAGCTCCCCAGCCTTCCTTGTCTTGGGGGAGCCCGGCCCATCCTCAGAGGCATATTCAGTGGGAGGGCGGCATCCTACGCCAGCTTCTTGGATGGGAAAGGAGCAGCCTCTTGGATTTCCTCATTCACACACTGCGTGGAAAACTCTATGGCCCAGCTGTCCAGGAAGACCGGAGAGGCCAGGAGGAGAGGAGACCCCGCACCGAGGTCTGGCTTTAAATCATAATCACCTGGGCACAGGCATCGACAGGCCTTCGCGTGTAATTAAGCACCTAATTATGCTGAAAGAGACACGGCGAGTCCATGCCGTGACCAAGCCCAGCCTCCTCCCTGCTCATCCTGGACCCGGGCCTTTCTGGGCATGGCAGGGGCACCCCGGGGCCCTCAAGGTTGGGGTCTTTCCAGAGCCAGGCTGGAAGGAATAAGTCATGCTGATATATGTTCGTGGGGTCAGACCTCTTTGACATGTGGCCTTATGGCTGAGACTGCGAGAGACAGGGAAGGATGGTCCCTGCCCCAGGCCAGGACCTGCTCTGAGCTCTGCCACTCCCAGGCCTCCATCAGCAGCTTCCAGACACTTCCACCAGCCCTCCCTGCCCCACACCATGTGTTCACAATCCAGCTCAGGGTCCCTCTGAATCTGCACCCCAGGAGGCCTCACCCACTCCAGCCAGACCCTTCCAAGTCATCTCTGCCCTTGCTCCTTGTGCACGCTGGCACAGTCTGATCCAGAATTCCGCGCTCTTCCTTCTCACCACCACCGGGCCCCTCTCTTCCCCTCCAGAGTCCAGCCCCCTTGCACCGACTAGGGACCCAGCTTCTCCCATCTGCTCATCATCCCAGCCTCCTCCCAGGCTCCCTAAAGCCACCGTGGTCCCTTCTGATCTGCTCTCCATGACAGCCAGACAGATCTTTACACATAGAAGTTTCATAAGAAGTTTTCACTCTAATAACCACTGTCATTCAGATAGCTGATCTCTAGGACTTCCCAGGGTACAAGGTGATCTCGGTACAGGGATGCGAGGTGCCGGCCCCACTGTGTCCTCAGCACTGCTGACTCGGATCCTTCCCAGGGTTACCGCTGCAGCCCCAACAGGCCACAGAGCCCTCCTATACCAGGCTCTGGGAAGTGGAAGGTATTTCCTCCCCCAGAGCCTGAGGTCCCACGGCACCCAGGACACCTCGCTAGTACGTGACATGAGCTCAGCTCCCATGGTGATTTTCAAAGTAGGTCCCAACAGTTTAAAATCAGGAGCTGTCCATCGTTATCAGGACTTTTAGAAGACAAGGAGTTATGGGGCCAAATTCCTGCCTGGCTCAGCTGGATCCTCCAGATACAGGGCCTGGGTTCTAGGCTCTCCCCATGAGCCACCTTGTGCCTTCAAGTCACCTGTATACATACGCATACAGGCATAGATGCATGGCGTGTTGGCAAGTCTGCATACCAAAATCTGTGTCTGGGTTTATACCACTGTTGGCCTGGGTGCCTGACAGTCATTCAGTTATTTATTGGGCACCTACTATGTCCCAGATGCTGTACTAGGCTCTGGAAATGTAACAATTACTCAGGCAGGTCCAGTCCTGGCCCCACGGAGTCTGGGGGTGACAGGGGACGGATATAAAACAAATTCACACATGGATGATTGCAGATAGAAATGCAGCCAGGACAGAAATGGGATGCCGGCTGAGCCACAGGGTTAAGGGAGGCATCCTGAGCTGAGCTCTGAAGGAAGAGAGGGGGACAGTTTTCTGGGTGGAGGAATTGCCCGTGCAAAGGCCAGGAGGTGGGCAGGAATGGGATGGTGGCAAAGCAGCCAGAGCTGGGAGGGGAGAGGGAGTTAGGTCAAGCAAGATGAGACAGCCCAGTGGGCAAGCAGAACGAGTTGAGCAGAGCCTTGAAGGCCATGGAGTAAAGTCTGAACCTTCTAGCCTGCAGGAAACCGGGCTGTGCATCTGTTTCCAGGTGTCGGCAGACTCCACGTCTGTGTATTTAAGAACTGCCGTGTGTGTGACACTGTCTGGACAAGGAGGTAGCCGATGCCTGTGTGTGAGTTTCCTCCCCAGACCCCCGGAGCCCCAGCTGGAGCAGGAATTGTGGGGGCTGCGGGTCGAGAGTGATTGCACCATCACGCGAGCACATTTATTTTATTTAACTAATTAGCATCTTCGCATTCCCCTCACGTGGGGCCTAGCAGCCTCGAATTCTAATCCTCTAAGTCCATTAGATTATTCTTCCCTTTGCCTGAGACACTCCTTAAACCCCAAACAAAATCCCAGGGGAGAGAGCTGCAGGCGTGTTAATGTATACACAGACCTCTACCCACCCAGGCTTAACCGCTGGGTGTCTGGGCAAGGAAGGGGGTATTGCCGATGGCTGTGCCCTTGGCAGAGGGTAAGGGGCAGGGGTGTAGGGGGAACTGCAGCTGTCCTAATCTGGAAGTGGCTGGAATTTCCAGACCCCAGCTGGGAAGGGCCTTGGGCAGACTGCACAAAAGTTGCTGTAAAGGCCCTTGTTCTCTAGTCTGCCCACCTCCTGTTCGGATGGTTGTAGGAGCCTCCCTGCCTCAGTTCTCCCATCTTCACTACCCAGCACGGAACCCCCTTTGCCTGCTGGGGCTCGGTCTTTGCGCTGTGACTTCTGCTCTGCGGCAAGGCTCTTCTGAACATCTGTGTCTCACTGGCCTTGGGGTCCGGAGCTCCCCCACAAACCCTTGAAAAATTGTGGAAGAATCAGCAGAGAAGAGTGAATTTGGAGGTCACTCCCTGCCCCATACTCACTCATACCCCTGTGGACACCTGCATTTCTGATGTTGTTAGTGGACTTACTAGCGACCTGGCGGACCTGATACCCCATGCACCGATCCAGTCCTCCTGCACAAAAACTGGCGCTCCCTGAGCCCCCTGGGTTCCCACATGAGGCCCCAGCAGAGTCTAGGGACAAGGAGCTCAAGCCCTGAAGACAGGTAGCTCAGACACATCATGGCAAATCTTTGAGCCCTCTAAGCCTCAGTTGCCCTACCTATAAAATGGGTGAATGCTTAGCTGTTCCCTACAGAGTTGTAGCAATGATAAAACAAGTGCATGTAGAAGACCTGGCCAATCCCAAAATCCTTCAGTTGTAGTTCTCAGCCCCAGGAGAACCTCATGTCCCATCTCAGCCCTGGGAGCCACATGACCCAAGTGACCGTGACATGACCCCAGTCAATCATGATGGGCCAAAAAAAGTCAGCTTGGTCCCATTAGACCCTGTTGGTTCCCCAAATTAAAAATGCTGCTGACAGAGCCACAAAGCATCCGGGCCACCCACAGCCTTGGTCGTGACAGGAGAGAATGTGTCTTCTCTCCCCCTGTCATTTTTTATGCCTGTCATTCAATGAACATGAAAAATCTGCATCTTTTAAAAAACAGAACGAAGCTGGTTTTTCCCCCCTTTCTTTTTTCTTCTCCATCTTCACACCCAAGCTCCCAGCTGAACTGGACCCTTTTTTTTTTTTTTTTTTAAATTACAGCTGTGTCCTCCATTAGAGCCCTTGCAAGAAGTCATTACCAAAACTCACACTTATTTTGGTGGCGTCCTTCCCTGTGTCTTCCTGCTGAGATGCTTTTAGCTGTCGGGAGGGAGCAGGAGGGGCAGAGAGAGCAGAGACAAGGCGTTAGCATCATGGGGCGGGAGCACGGACAATAGCTAAGATTGTAGCTTCCAGGAGGACGAGCGATGCTCAGGGGGTCCGGAGTTGGGCATGCCTCGGCTCTGTGTCACCTCGGGGTGGGCGTGGGGGGTGAGTGTGAGCCAAGGACGATGCAGAGGGTCCCTGTAAAGCTACGTGTGCTGTGCATTTAGATAGGTGGGGATCTGTGGGGGTGAGTGAATCTGCCTTCTGAGTCTGTTGGAATGTCTGTCTCTACACTTGGGTCTCTGTCTGTGAACGTGTTCGTTCCTAGGTGTATCATACCCGTGGTCGTGTGTTTGTGGCAAATCCCAACAGTGTCCTGCTCACACACTACTCCCTGCAGTCCGACCGCCCAAGCAGCCAACTGCAGAAAACCCACAGGCTCTCTGCCTCCGGGCTTCCTTGGACCCCCACCCTCCCAATCTGCCTAGTCCTCTGAGCCCCGTGAGGCAGACTGAGAGTGTTGGAGAGTCGACAGCCCCCAGGAGCAAGACAGAGTTTAATAGGTATTTGTGAGGGGCACCTGGGTGGCTCAGTGGGTTAAGCCTCTGCCTTCGGCTCAGGTCATGGTCTCAGGGTCCTGGGATCAAGCCCCGCATCGGGCTCCCTGCTCAGTGGGAAGCCTGCCTCTCCTTCTGCCTGCTGCTCCCCCTGCTTGTGTGCTCTCTCTCTCTCTCTCTCTAATACAGGCATACATAAAAATCTTTAATATGTATTTGTGAACAAATAGAGGCTATTTCATGAACACGCAAGCATATGTGAGCACGCCCATGTGTGCGCATGCAGGTGTGCGAATGTCCGTGCTCGTCGGGGAGCGAGCGGGCAGATAGGCACGTGCTCGTTCATTATCTGCATTTACCCCCGTGTAAGAATGGAAGGGACTTTGTTTGGGTTCCCCCAGAAGCAGACCTTGTGACAAAGATTCAAGTGCAACTGGTCTCCCCAGGAGGGGACCCCAGGGAGCATCAGGAGGGGAGTGGGCGGAAGGAAGTCAGTAGTGTGCGTGTTATCCAGCTGGGACCACCGTGGGCAGCCAGGACGGATTCCCACAGTTTCCTTCACCCTCCCCCACCGAGGGAGAGAATGTAGAACTCTCTTGTCACCCCGGCTTCGGGCGAGGCCGCTGGGGGATGCGGCCTCCAGCTCCGTCAGTCATTGCTGGGCTGCCTTGCAGGCCAGCGGGCTCTGTCACCCAGAGAAGATTCTGAGGCAGAGTGGCAGGGCTAGGGGTCGGTCGTGGGGTTGGTGGCAGGCGTGTGCACCTGGCACCAATAACATCCGCTCCAGGGAGGGCGTGTGCAATGATGGGGGTGCCTGCTGTGCCCGGAACCCTTGGCCTCAGTTTCCCCACCTGTACACTGATGGGAGGGCCTCTGTGCTCTTTGCAGGGCCCTCCATGCCGCCGCCACCCTGAGTGTTCAGCCTAGTTCTGCCTCCTGCTCAGAGCGCAGCAAAACGTCCGCACCCTGGAGGCCAGGGTGGTCCCAGCCCCGCTCAGGGGTCTCCCCAGGGGCTGTACCTGGTTCGAGGCCCATGCCTGCTTGTCCGTCCAGTCCCTGTGGCTCCGCACGTACCACCACTGGATCTCCAGCGAGTAGGAGGGCGAGCCGCTGCCGCGGAAGGAGCAGGCCATCTCCACGTCCTCGCCCGTCCGCGCCGTCATGTCGTGGGGCGTCTCTGTGAACAGGGCTGTGTGGAGAAGGGGGTGAGGAGTGGCTGGGGCTCAGGAAACAGCAAGGCCCGTCGGCGCTGGGCTGGCTGTTCGGGGAGAGGGTGGGAGCAGCCGGCTGGGAGTGGGAACGGCCCGGCTTCACGAGGGGCCCCTGGAGGAGCTCGGCGAGGCCGGACAAGGGTTGTGCGATAGCAGCTGGCAAGACATGGGTACGACGGGGCAGGTCCAGGGCCCTGAGGGTCCCACATGAGCTGGGTCTCTATCCCGGAGTCTGTGGATGCCACGGGAGACCCACGCAGGGCAGTGAGGGATCAGGGCAGGGCTGGGTTGGAAGGCGGGAGCAAGGAGACCTCGGAGGAGGCTGTGGTTTTCATCGATTCTTCCAGATTTTTCTAGTCACCCCCACTGGTCTCCCTTCCAGATTCTTCTCAACCCGAGGGCCCAGGAGCCAGTGCCGCAATTTTTGTAAAACCAAGTCAGACCAGGGGAAACCCCTGCTCAGAACCTGCTCTAACTCCCCACTGCCCCTGGGATAAAGCCCACCAGGCTGGGGTTCGGGGCCTGCCCACTGCCCCGTGCTCTCCTCTCTGTCCTGTGGGCATGCCTCGCTTTCCCCTCACTTTTGCCCTGACTGTGCCCAGTGCTGGGATGCTCTATCCTTGGTCTCTCTTTGCCCAGCTGGCTCCTTCAAGTCACTCAGGGCTCTAACATGACCCCTTTTGTCTTTGACCACCCAGAGCAGGAACCCCCTCACCCGACCTCCTGGCACCACCCCCCATCAGACCATATATCTGTTCACTGCATGCACTGCCTGCTGAGCTCCGTGAGAACAGGGACCTGGAGGGTTTGGGGCTGTGCAGTTCCCAGCACCCAGCAGGCTCTCCGTGACTAGATTGAACATTCTCCATCCTCTGAGGGCCCCCAGAGTGCGCTGGGAGCCACATCTGCCTCCTGTCCTCCACAAGGCCCAGCTCCCCAGGAAAATTCCGAGGCAGGTGGTCCCCCCTACCCCCCACCCAATGACCTAGCAGGAGCCCCGCCCCCCCCCCCCCCCCCACACACCACCAGGTAAATGAGAAAACAAATCCCCATTTAATGTGGCCCGTACCCCTCCCCGCCATATGTTCTGTCTCTCTTCTCTCCAAACAAATATTGTCCTGAGATGTAATGAGAATTCTTTCCTCTTCTCAGGAGAGATTATCTCGCCCTCGAAAGACGCCTGGCAACATGCAGGTCACCCGGGGAATGTGTGTCCATCAGTGCTCCCACCCCCGGCCCCTCCTGGATGCTTCAGCCTGCAGGGGGCCCGTCCTCCCCAGTGGCAGATGTGCCCCCAGCCAGTCCCAAGGGTCCCCCCTGTATGTCCCCTTCCCCGAGCAGCTTGGGGCGGGAGGAACAGGGGGCCCTGGGCTGGGAGGTGGGGGTCCTGCCCCGGGGGCCACTTGCCTCCTACCCCTCCCCAGGATTCTGAGGGCTTTGAAAGCATCAGGATGGACAAGAACCTCCGTCGGGAAGCTTCTGCTTTTTCTGCTCTACACGTGGGGTTTCCATGTGGAGCTTGACTCCAGGAACTGGTTTCTGGGCTAAGAGAAAGTTTGTGAGGTCCCTAACCCCTGAGGTTAAAGGTTTATGAGGCGCTTTCTGGAGGCTTCCCACATTCCGCGAGGCTGGGAAGGACTGGCCACCGTCCCATGGACACAGCCTGTTTAATGAGAATGGCTGAACTACTGAACACAAGCCCAGTGAGGTGCAAGGTGCCCTCACGTGCAGTCGATCTGAAAGTTGGGACTGTCCTTATTCCCACTGGGCAAGAGACAAAACCGGCCCATGCCCACTTTTCCCCGCTGGGTGCCCAGGCCCCAGAGTCATCCTCGACCCCCCTCACCCTCCCTTCTAGCCTACATTCAGTCTGCAGGGAGCCCTGGGGACGCCACCTCCTGCCCATAGCAGCGCAGTGGCCTCCCACTGGCCTCCCCACGGCCATCTGTCCTCCAGACAATATCTTTGCAACTGGTCAGTGAGAGTTACCTCCGCAAAACATAAACCGATGCCGACTCCTTCTTTCCTCAAAACTCTCCTACGGCGTCTACCATGAAAGGGAAGGGCTTCCATGTTTGGGTCCGTCCCCTCTGGTGTCAGCTTCTGCTTTTCCTCTGCTTATTCTGTTCCCGCCACCATGGCTTCCTGGCTGTTCTCTGAACATTCCAGTTGAGATCCTACCTCAGGACCTTTGCCCTTGCTTGGTATTCCCTTTGGCTGGAACACTTTCCCCTCGACCCCAGATTCCCACATCGCTCCCACCCTCCCCTGCTTCAGGACTCTGCTCAGACGTCACGTCCTCAAGGAGGCGTACCCTAACTACCTCATGTACATTACGTCTCTCGCCCAAACCCATGCTTCAAATTACTGTTCCCTTTTAAGACTTTATTGGTGCCGTCTGACAAACTTTCTGCAATGAGGAAAATGCTCAATATCGGAGCTAATCCAGAAACCACCAGGCACACATGTCTACTGAGCACCTGAAGTGTGGCTAGTGCAGATGAGGAACTGAATTTTAAATTTAATTTCATTTTAATTCATTTAAAGTTAAACAAATAGCCACTTGTAGGTAATGGCTACTGTACCAGACAGCACCGTGAAAACGCTTCTTTTGTGTTTATTGTCTGCTCTCCTGGGAGAAGGGACTGTCCCTGAGCCTGCCTTATTCACTGATATATCCTCAGCTCCTAGAACACTGCCTAGCACCTAGTAGGTGCTCAGTAAATACTTGCCGGGTGAACAAAAGGACAGATAAGACTGGGCGGTGGTGGAGCAGGGTCTAGAGCCAACAGGTCCCCACCTTGAGCATCCTAGGCCAGGCCCAGCCCCCGACACCTTCCCTGATGCCAACCTGCCAGCTCAGGTAGGACTGCAGGGGGCCATGGAGGCTCTGAGCCATCAGGAGGGACTGAGAGGGGATCACAGTGAGTGCTTGGCCCTTCTCCTGGAACAGCTGAATTTTGATCCAGACCCAGTGGCCTTTGTGAAGAGGGGAGGAGGAGAGTTGGATCCAAAGCTGCCAACTGTGAGACCTGGCTGGCTAAGGGACAGTGAGAGGGACACAGCTGTGACCTTCTCCAGGTGCAACTACTGAGCCACAGGAATCAGAATGTGCTCACCATTTTTCCTCCTGCACCTGGGTAAAAGGGGTCCAGGGCTGTAGGACAACAGATTAGGAAGGCCGGAGCCGGCCCTGGAACCCGGGCCTGTATGACTCCACCCCCCGCTTCTCCTCCCCTAGAGATGTGTGAGTGGAGGAAGCATGTCTGGCCAACAGGTATGTGGAGGGTCTCCTGGGTGGCAGGAAGGGCAGAAATGGGCTTTCCCTGGGTGGGAACTCCAACGGGGGACCTGGAGAAGGGCCAGGCCTTCATCCACCCTAGCTCAGCTTCCCCCGCCCACGGGCACCCCCAAACTGAAAACCCAATCCTAGACCACTGGTTCTTTTTACTGATGTATCAAGAAAGGCTCAGAGGGGGTGGGGTCTGGCCTGGCATCACACAGCAGCCAGGGGACAGCAAAGTCAGGTGCCAGGCCCTGAGTCCTTCACCAGGCCCTTTAACTCTCAAACACACTTGGGGGATGACCCCTTCACCCAGGGGGCACCTGTCCTCTCCCTTGTCCCAGTAATGGCCCTCTAGAGGGCGCTGTCCAACAGCCCAGAACGCAAGCCCAGAACTGCAGACACATGCAGAAATTGCCATTTTCTAGTAGCCACGTTTAAAAAGTTAAAAAGAAATTTTTTTAAACAGATGAAATTAATTTTAATCATGTATTTTATTTAACCCAAGATATCAAAAAAATTATTTCGACATGTAATAGAAATGATTAATGAGATATTTTACATTCGCTTTTGCTCTAAGTCTTAGAAATCCAGCATGAATTGGACACGATTACAGTACATCTCAATTTCAACAAGCCACATTCCCAGTGTTCAGCTGTCACAGGGGCGGGGCGCGTGTTGGCAGGTGAATCCTTCCTCCCCATCACACGTCCCCATTGCTCAAGAGAGGCAGCCAAGGCCCAGTGCAGGGCAATGACCCTTCCAAGACCACACAGCGGAGTTAGGATTTGAACCCAGGCCTGTCTGACACCCACGGCCATGTTCTTTCCGGGGTATTTAAACTCTGTCTGGCTGCAGAGGTCTTTCTTAAAAAGTAACAGTCTAAGATGGTCAGCCTTATAGGGTCCTGTGGGGCAGGCTGGGGTACACAAAGACTTGGAAAAAGCATAGAGGAGGCATTTCACCCCTAAGGCAATCAGGGAAGACTTCTCAAAGGAGGTGCTGTGCTCCCTGCCCACCCACCCCAGCTCCAGGTGGGGACATGGTTTGGGGCCAAGAGTGGGGAAGGGCTTTGGGGAGGAGGCAGGATAGAAATCTGGCTGCAAGGACTTCTGGA
Organism: Mustela nigripes; assembly: GCF_022355385.1. Lineage (NCBI taxonomy): Eukaryota > Metazoa > Chordata > Mammalia > Carnivora > Mustelidae > Mustela > Mustela nigripes. The sequence continues at coordinate 119,601,092 of NC_081563.1, read as the reverse complement.
GCCAGGTGAGTCATCTGTGTGTGCAGAAACCAGCTCCCTCCCCCCACCAAAGTAGACTCTTGTCCCAGGGTCTCTCTGGTCCCCTCAGATCCTGCTAGGAACTGCTTAGTTGGGATGGGGGAGGGCCCTCAGGATCCCGTTGTCTCCCAAATCAGTGATAATAGGGGCGACGTGTCTGCAAGACAAGTGGGGAATGAGGTTCCAGGCATTTGAGGGCATAACCCGAGTCTCCCTGTCCCCGGGCCTGTCCCAAGGAGCCCCTGATGGAGAAGCGGCGTATGCCAATGAGCATCCGGGCCACAGGGCTGGAACCAGGGATGGAGGACTGAACCTCTTTCTGCCAACGGAAAGGGCCGTGTGGTCTAGGGAGTATCTCTCCCCTGTTCTGAGCCTCAGTTTGCTCCTCTGTTCAATGGGGGTGGGTGCTGAAGATCCGAGAACCCCACCAGCTCAGACAATCTGGGGGAGAAGGTGATGTACTAAGAGCAGTGTCCTGGGCACTGGGAAGGGGAGGGGTCACTGCTACTTGGGGGAGGAGGAGCATGTCAGCCGGGCCCTGAGATGGGTGAATCCTGATAGGCGGAGGCAAGGAGAAAAGAAATGGTGTGAGCCAAGGCAAGGGGGAGGGAACTCCAGGAAGCTTTCTCATTATTTTTAAAAAGAATCCATACCATTTATGAAGCATCTACTACATGCCTAGCACTATGCAGGCACTATCTCTAAGACTCTCTAATCTGCTAATCCCCATCCGACAGATGAGGAAAATGAGGCTCAAAAAGGAGGCAGGACTTGTCCGAGTTCACACAGAGCTGGGTTTTGAACCTGGGTCTGACCAGCAGTTGGGGCCAAGCCCCGGGGCTCCATCAGCCCCCATCAGGATTTAGTCCAAATTATCAGGAAAAGGTCAGCCACCAGGCTCCACACCTCTACATCCCACTTGCATACCTCCAGAGATGGGGAGCTCAGCTCCTCACACCTCCACTAGAAGCAGGCAGCTCTAACCACCAGCAAGAGGTTCTTACTCCCTGTCCCAGGTCTGTGAGAAAGGGTACCCCATCAACACCAGAAACTGGAAGGCGGCCCGCACTAAGTTTGAGGATGATGATGGCACGGTAATAACGTCGAAGAAATACAGAGTACTTGTGTCAGGCACTGTGCGAAGCTCTGCACGGACATTTGTCCCCACCAAAATGTCCCCACCACGATGCTGTGGGGGCGGGGGGATCATTATTATCCCCATTGTTCAGGTGGGGAAGCTGAGGCCCAGAGAGGTTAAGGATTTGCCCAAGGCCACAGAGAAAGCAGTTGCATTTGAACCCAGTTCCAGAGCACTTAAGTGTGGAGCCCATAACTTCTAGACCTTGCTCCAGCGGCCCCTCTTGCTATCCCCTGCCCTATGTCCTTCCCTTCAGCCACCCAGACCAACCCCCCCCATACCCCGCCCATCTCCAGTTAGCATCCCTGCTGAGCTTGGGACATAAAATCCATCTCTTCTCTTTGACATCCCCCTGTCCTGAGCCCTGCCCCCCTGCTCAGGTAACTCCCCATAGCCGTCTCAGGGGAGGCTGGTATAATTATAGATTTTTGAGAAGGAAGCAATTGCGTTCTCCTGCCCCAGGGCCTGAGCAGGGCTGAGCTTGCTGGGAAGACAATTAAAACCGATGTCCACAAATTAGGATTCTGCAAGAGAAGGAGAAAGGGGCTTGATTGAATGCAACTTCTTCTTCCTTTCTGCTTTTAATTGGGGGAGCAATGTAGTCATTAACCCTAAGCCTGGTAATCAGGGCATGGTCTGCAGGAAACAGCTCTGGGGCCCTGGCCCGAGTCAGTGGGTTTGGCTTCTGGTAAAGGCAAAGGAGGAAAGATCTGGAAAGATCTTGTCTGCCCAGGACCAGGGCCTGACCTTCTTCCTAACCTTCCAGACCCTGATTCGATACCACATCGAGGGCTCTGTCTTCAGGCCTGGGTTCGAATCCTGTTTCTTCTACTCCCCAGCTGTGTGACCTGGACAAGCCCCTTTGCCTCTCTGAACCCCAGTTCTTCATATGAGAAAAGGAGAGAAAGAGAGGGGAGGATGACACAAGACAGCCCGTGCCTCATTCCTGGCACAGAGTCGGTGCTTGACAAGCATCATTCTCTTCGCTCACATTCTAGCTCAAAGTTCTGTCATCGCCGGAAAGATTGTAAAGATGCTTCCTCTTAGCTTCATCAGATCAAGCAGGAGTACAGTGTCTCTACCTCCCTCATGCCTGGACCATGTGAAACCTCTTGTCCACCAGTCCTGTACCTCTGCTCCTTCCTCATTGGCTCCCGACAGCCCCCTGCCCCGTGGCAGCCGGTGACACACAGGCAGGCCACAGGGGACTTGTCCACCAGAGGCAGCCTCAGCCCAGCCACCCCCCTCCCGGCTCCCTCCTCCTCTGAGGCCAGAGCCCATGACCCTCTGATCCAGCCCCATATCTCCTCTCTCCCTTCACACAGCCTTCCTTGCCCTTCTCATCTTCAAATCTCTGCTTTGAGGCCGCCTCCTCCATGAAGCCTGCAGGGACTGGATCCTAGGCCACCCATCAGTCTCTGCCAGAGTGAGAGCAGGCTCCCCGTGGTCCCCGCTCAGCCCATCTCTTGCCAAGTCCTACTGTGTTGTGGCCCGTTCCAGCGATGAACGGATACACAAAATGTGGTTTCTCCGCACAACCGAATATTATCCAGCCTTAAAAGGAGGGACATTGAACACGGACGAACCTGGGGGATGTGACGCTGAATGAAACAAGCCAGAAGCAAAAGGACAAATACCATCTGATTGCGCGAGCCCCGGGGGCAGCCAAAGTCAGAGACAGGTGGCAGGGTGGCTGCCCCGGGGCAGGGGGAGAGGAGGAGGAGGACGGGGGAGCAGTGAATGGATGGGAGCACAGCCTCAGCTGGGGAAGATGCCAAAGTTCTGGAGACGGATGGTGGGGACGGGTGCACAGCAACCTGAATGTATTTGACGCCATAGAACTGTACACCTAAAAACGGTGAAAATGGTAAATTTGATGTTGTTTTACCACAATTTTTTTAAAAAGCCTCTTGGGCTTCCCCGGCCCACAGCAGTGGCTTTCACACCACAAGCCTCTCCGTGGACTTTGTGCCGGGAGTGCTCCCCAGTGCACGGTGGCGGGGTGGGGGGGGGGGGGGGGTGGCGCCAGGCGGGGGGGCGGGGGGGGGGGGGGGGGGGGAGGGTAACACCGCCCTCAATTCTTAGCTCCAGCGTCACTGCCTGAGTCTTCCCTACCCCGTCTGTCTGCCTCTTCCCTACTTCACGCTTTTCCCTTATCACTTAGTTCTCTCTGACTTCCCTCACCCGCTAGCCCTCTCCCACCCTGAGTGTAAGCACCCCCAAAGGCGGGAGATGGGAGTCGGCTTTGTTGACCGCTACGTCCCGGCTGACCGCTACGTCCCGGCAGCTGGGACACCAAGCACACCAGGCATGCGGTAGGTGTTCGCGGGACACTGGCTGCTGTGACACCAGACACACACAGTGGCTCTGGCAGAAGGCAGAGAAAGGATCCCTTTCTCTCTTCTCGGCTCTGGGCCACCTGGGAGCTCCAGGAAACCCTCATACTCAGGATGCCCCATGGGAAACTGCCAGCTCTCAGAGCTAGAGTCAGGCTCTTGGGCTGGGCATCCAAAGTCTGTGGCTCTGGTTCTGCTGGACCCCAGCTGTGTCGGCCCCTCCTGTCTCTCCCGACACTTCTAAGAGTCCATAACTGAACCACCCGCCCTGCCCGCTGGGCGCAGTTCCCAGAGTCGTGGCTCACGGGGGGGCCCTGGGCCTGGAGGTGACTTCCCTGCCCAGGCAGGTGTGGAAGCCATCGTTGGAGCCCCGGATGGCCCCCCTGGAGCGTGTCCTGTGACGGACACTAAGGTGTCTGTGTCTCCCCTTGCCTGGGAGCCCCCCCAGCTCCAGCACTGCCCAGCTGTCCTGCATGTGCTGAAGGAGTGAACAAATGCACGAAGGGAGGAAGTTCACACAAAAACCCAGAGGAGTTCAGTTCTTGGAACTATAAGAAACAAACCGAGAGAGACAGACATCATTCATTTACTGGGCACCTACTATGTGCGAGAAGAGAGTGGGGGGGGGGGGGGGAACTGTGCCCAAAAGAGCAGGGATAGGCACAGACAAATGAACAATGTGGACACAGGCATCCTGGGAGGCCCTGAATGGGGCCCCAGCGGCTGGACCCCTCCCCACCCTCCCTCCTTCTGGCCTGGCCATCCAAGCCCAGCCTGAGCGCCCCGAGAGGGCCCCTAAAGTTGTCATATGAAATGTGCCCAGAAATGAAATGGGGCAGAAACACAGGTCAGCAGGGCCAGGAAGTGCTGTGGCGGCATCACGGGGAGCTCTCTGAACCCTTGAGGCCCAGGGCTGGCACCAGCCCCCCTCTGGGCTCACCTTTCTCATCGGGAACCAGATGAGAAAGGCACCCGACAGCTGAAGTGTCTGATCCCACATAAGCCTCAGAGTGACCCTGCAGGTCGTCTTTGACTCTTTACTACAGGTGGGGAAACTGAGGCTCACAGAAGGTCACGGTAGGTTGAGGAGGCGGGATTCAGACTGAGGCGTTAGGAACCCCAAATGCCGAGTACCCTCTACCCCCACCCCATTCTAAGCAGGAAGTAAGTCCACATGAGGGCTCTCGCAGCGCCCCCTACCCACCCCTTCCAGCCATCTGAGCTTTTTCCAATGACTTGAGCAACATCACTCGGAGAACCTGGGGGCCTGCCCCAGGGACCGCAGGAAGCAAGCCCCTCCAGGCACCGTGCACAGGACCCAAGGACTTGAGGAGGTGGTGTTCTTTATCACCTGCCCAATCTCACAGAGGGAGGTAGCCTGGTTCAGAGAGGGCGTGTCAGGGCCTGAGGCCACACAGTATGACGGGACAAAGCCAGATGTCAGCCCCAAGGCTGGCGGAAGGGATCTCCCATGCAGAAGCCCAGTCCTCCCTGGGCTCTCTTCTCCTTCAGCTTTATGCAGTGTGACTCCTTGGGGGTTATTTCCAGAAAGCCTGCTCTGTGCCCAGCTCAGCTGAGGGTCAGAGCTGCAGAAGGCCCATGGCCACCTTAACTCTCGGCTGGGAGGCAGGACAGGGAAAGGCTGCAGAGGGAGTGTTTGAGGAAGCCCCAGCTCACCCGTGAACCTCACCTTGCTCCTAAAATCAGGAGATGTAAAATGTCCCTAAGAGGAAAAACCAGATAAACTGAATGACAAAGCCCCTGCGGACTGAGAAGCCAGGCTTGTAGAAGGAGCACTCTCCTCCCTGGGGATGGGTACAGCGTCTGCTCTGGGAGGGGCAGGGCCCGGGGGAGCATTCTGGCCAGCTGCCTGGAGGGAGAAGGATCGAGGTGTGAGTCGATGAAGGTTGTTTGATCTTGGAGTGGACAAGTTTTCCTCTTCTCAAGAAGTGCAAGGGGCCCGTTTGTACAAAAGCTTGGGGAATTGCAGTGTGCCTTGGTGGGAAGATGGCAGCCTGAGCGTGCAGAAGGACCTCAAGTCCTCCCTGCAAAAGCAATGAAGATCAGCCTTCATGGACCCGTCCCTGTGCTGGGCTTCCCAGGATGCACTGGCCAGGCTCTGGCCCTCAAGGGGCCCAGAGTCCACAAGAAGGGCAGATACACAGACCTATGACCACTGTATGGACAATGACTGGGACTGAACCTGTATCGCCATGTACAGTTGTTCAGGGTGTGCACCATTCACAGAGCCATGAATCGTGGTCTCCCCTTGTCCTCCCCAGAGATATGCAGAAGCTCAGAATGGAGGTGCAAGTGTTAGGGAAGATGAAGGCATGCCCACATCTGCCTGGACTCAGGGATAACTTCTGGAAGGTGGGCCACGTTTGGACTTGAAGGCTGGCTGGGATTGGCACGGTTATAAGGAGCTCTGAACAGGAAAGGGCATGCCCGAGGGAGAGAGTCTCACAAGTCCAACCTTTTGTGGACACCCCCTCACCATTTCTGCAGGATCCCTGAAGCACCTGCACTATTATTTACTTAATATTTATTTTCAAAGCACCTTTCCCTTTTTACTTAAATAAATTCAGCTTAAAAGGAGACTTTTATTGCTGCCATAAACGGAAAATCAGCATCACTTGCCATAAATAGAGGGTAACTGTAAAAATAAACACCATGAGAACCATACAGTGTCTGTAAATTCCAGCCAGGGAAGGCAGCTTGCTGAAGGCTATGGGTCTCATTGTCCATTTTCTTGCAGGAACAGGGGAGGTTGGCCAGAGTTGTGCATTAAATTCAGGGGAGGACCAGGTAGAGATGCTTCTCAGTCAGAAAGGCTTGGGATGCAAGGCTGCTGAGGGGCGGGGATGCAGGGCTGCTTAGAGGTGGCCTGGCTTTGGCTTCCTCTGCTATTGACCCTCTGTCACCTTCATCCCCCGTCCCCACCTCCCAGCCCTGGCTTACCGAGAGGCCCAGGAACTGGACCCTCCCTGCCACTCACCTGTCACAACCCTACCGATCCCACCAATCCTGCCCGACGGGGCAGCTTTCTGTCTGATTTACGGCGTCTTGCACGTGGGGAGGACTGATGCCCATTTCAGGCTCAACGAGGCCCGTAGGAGGCCTGCTTGCAGAAGGAGGGAACAAAGAAAGGAAGGGCGGATGCCCTCACGGTCTCCGCTGCTTAAACCAGGGAAGCGACCTCCTGAGGCGTGGATCCCCGCCACCGCCCCAAATGGGGAAAGAACATTATTTTTGTATTAAAACAAACATAAATATATTATGAAATAGAATACGGAATTCATGAATTTTGAATGACACAGGAGAACATCAAAGAAACGTTGCCCCTCGTGGGGGTACTGTTCGCTCTGCCTCGTGGGCTGATCCCCCCAAATCCATGGCCCTCTGCCTGGTCCAGTCAGAGGCCTCCTTTGTCTCCACCGCGGGAGTACTGATGTGTCCCTAAGGGGGCAGATGGGGGAGGGGAACCAGGAGGAGGCAGAGGGATGGGGGGGTGGGCAGTGAAACCTAGGACTTACGCGTGGGCATGCAAGCTGCGGTTCTGCCCTGCCTTGCTGTGTGGCTTCGTGTAAGTTGCCTGCCTTCTCTGAGCGTCCGTTTCCACGTGGCTCATTGTGAGGATGAAATGAATGCAGGTGAAGAGTGTCTGCATGTGCGGGAACCAGGAGAGCCTCCTTACGTGCCGTTCTCTGGTGGCAGCTGCTCACTGCTGAGTTACATGCGCACACGTGCACACACACACACGCATGTGTACACACACACATGCAGAAGGACACACGCCCAGGTTGGGGGGGGGGGGTCCTTGCCCTGACCCACTAACTGGGAAGGAGGGCCGCCTCAACCAATAAAAGTCAAATAGCTGGGCACCTGGGTGGCTGAGTTAGTTGAACGTCGGCCTTCAGCAGGCCAGGATCTTGGAGCCCCAGGATCAAGCCCTGCATGGGGCTCCCTGCTCGGTGGGGAGTCTGCTTCTCCCTCTGACCCTCCTCGCTCTCGTGCTCTCTTCAAATAAATAAATAAAATCTTTAAGAAATCCAAATAGCTGACATTTTGAACACCTGCTGTGTGCTAAGTGCCTGGCGGTGCTGTGCCTCGGTTTACTCATCTGTAAAATGGGGATGATGGTAACAGCAACCTCACGAGGCCCCTGTAAGGATTAGGTACGCTGACAATTATAAAGTGGCCGATCTTGGGGCGCCTGGGTGGCTCAGTGGGTTAAGCCGCTGCCTTCGGCTCAGGTCATGATCTCAGGGTCCTGGGATCGAGTCCCGCATCAGGCTCTCTGCTCAGCGGGGAGCCTGCTTCCTCCTCTCTCTCTGCCTGCCTCTCTGCCTACTTGTGATCTCTCTCTGTCAAATAAATAAATAAAATCTTAAAAAAAATAAAAATAAAAATAAAGTGGCCGATCTGGCACAGAGGACTGCTATAGAGATGGGTCCTTTCTACTTAGTTTGTCACTGAGGTAAAATTCACACCACAAAATCGACTGTTCTCACGTGACCGAGCCGGGGGCCCTGAGGGCATTCCCAGTGTTGTGTCACCCACCTCCCTCTAGTCCCCCACATTCTCATCCCCCGAAAGGGAAACCCTGTGCCCCTGAAGCAGGTATGCTCCCTTCCGCCATCCCCTGGCAACCACCAATCAATGTCAAGTCTCTGACTGGATCTGCTGTTCTGGAAAGTTCCCACAAATGGAAGAATATAATACGTGGTCTTTGGGGACCGCCTTTTTTCACTTAGCATCATGTTTTCGAGATTCGCCCACACTGTCCCATATATCAGATTGCGTTCCTTTTTATAGAGATGCTCCTTTCATCAGATAAAATCTCACACTGGTTCCCCACACAACATGGGAAGTAGCCACTCTGACTCTCCTCTTCTTGGGGACGAAGAAACTGAGGCACAGAGAGAGTGCGGGGGGGGGGGGGGGGGGACTGGCCCGGTCCCTCGCCCAGCCCTCCTGACACTGCTGGGCGGGCAGTGCCGTTGGCTGCAGCTGGGGGCACGGTGCCTCCCAAGGCCACGGGCACATATTGAGGGAGACAGCAGTGGAATTACAAATCTAGGGAGATTTAAGGAGAGTGAAAATATTCTGGCACTTGCAGGATGTGGGAGCGGAGCAGGTTTCCCCAGTGGAATTCCCGCCTCCTCTTCCCACACATCTGGGCCACAGGGAGAGAAAGGGTTGGGAGGGAGGGAGGCACGGGTGGGAACCCACAGGAAGGCAGGGACAGGGCCGGGACCGGAATGGGGGAGCAGGGGACAGGAGAAGGCCAACAGGCATCCTGATGGTCGTGCCCACGGCAGGTCTTTTTCTCCTCACCTGCACAGCCTGCGAAGCCGGCGGGGTGAGGCCACTGCACAGACGGCTAGTCAGTCTTGGAGAGCTCGAGGGAACTCAGGATCTGAGCCCTAGAGTCTGACCCCAAAGCCCAGGCACGCACTGTCCTTACTGCCTGCCAGAGGCAGAGAGCGGGTGAGTGCGGGAAGCAGCGGCAGGTTGCAACAGCCACAGCGGAGCAGCTGCCTTGGAGCCCAGAAGGGAGCATCCCCAGGTTCACTGAGAAGCAGAAGGCAAGGGAGAGGGGTGGGGGGCACCAAGGCAGGGGCCAACAAGCTCCAGGGCCATGAACACCAGAGCAGAAGGGGAGAGGGCACAAGAAAGCCAAGCACAGAGACCAACAGGAAGGGGGAAACTGAAGCAGACTCTGGCAGCCGTGTCATGTCCCCGCGACCTAGTGTGGGGCCAACGCAGCCCCACTTGGGACCCAGGGCCTGCCCTGCCCCAGCCTTCCACACCTGCCTGGCTGTGTGTGGGAAATCCAGCAGCCCAGCCATTAACGTATGAACTCTGGAGTCAGGCTGACCCCAAAGTGAACCTGAACTGTACCTCCTTGTGGTGGGCAAATCACTAAGCATCAGTGTCCTCACCTGGAAAATGGGTATTGTGGGGACTCAAGAGGATCACCCACGCCTGTAAACATCCAGCACCTAGTGGGCTCTGTGAAGCATTATTAGACTCTCACAGGCTGGACTTTTCCAGCTCCTCTTTCTCCAAGGCTCCCACCTACCCTTTCCTCACCTAGAAGACTAAACTGGCCTGGCCTCTTGAAACACAAGGGCTATTCAGGAACCAGAGAATCTCTAGCTGAAGGGGTTCTGGCCCACCCCAGGGCCTTTGTACTTACTGTCCCCTCTGCTCCGGAGGAGATTTAATGGAAAGCAGAAGGGCCAGGATGGGGCTCAGGACTCCCAATGCCTAACTGGGTTAGGGACCACTGCTGGGGCCTCTGGGGACACAAGGAGACCAGCTGGTGAATCTGAGGGCCCCTGCCCAGAGGTCTTCCATCAGCTGTCAGCCAGCCTGCCTTCCCCCTCCCTCTCCTCTGCCTGCCAGGAGACCATTAGTGTAGGGTTGTTTTGAACGCAATTTCCACTACCATGCACTCTGGCCTCCGGGCCTCCATTAGGGACCCTTTCCTGGGGCCAATGACAGGCGGCAAACAGCTCCCCAGTGAGCCAGCCCTAATTGCTGCTGCCTCTGAGGCCGGAAATAGTTTTTTTAGAACCTCACAAAGCAAAACAGACACCCTGCAGTCTGTTCGCACCTTCCCTGCCCTGGGCTAGGAATCAAGCCCAAGGGCTGTGAGAAAGGGGGCCTCGGTCAAGATCCCCAACCCCAAGTTGGCTAGTGAGGCTCAGAGAGTCTGAGTGGGGGCCGGGATCTGAACCCAAGAGTGTTTGACCCCGAAGCCCAGCCAGGCACCATCCCCTAACACCTTAGTGCGCGTGGTTAAGGAAGAGAAGTTTGGGTTCTGCCCCCCTGGCTTTGGCCGAGGTGTGGGCCCTCAAACGACTGCACCTCTGAAGCCTGTCTCCTCCTGTGCAAGATGGGCGTGTTGATGGGGGCCGCAGGGTGCCTGCTGGGGTCACCATTGTCAGGCTCTGACAGGTGGTGGGGCCCCATGAGGAGGTCTGCAGAGCATGGAGAGAGCCAGAAGGTGGAAGAGGTGGGGAAGAGCCTGCCAGTCAGGTGAAATCGCTGGGCTGAAGTCAGGAGGGATCCTGGAGGTGGTGAGCATTAGAAAGGAAGCAGGGTAGGTACACACATGCGCGCGCGCACACACACACACACGCGCACACACACACGCACACACACATGTGTGCTCAGCTCCTTTCTCCTGCCCTACCCATGTTTCCTTTAACCCCTCTGCGGCCAGCCCCAGCATCCTGCGAGCCTGCAAACTCGGACCTAGTCCAGGAAGCAGCCTCTCCCCCTCCCCCTCCAAGAGCACCCCCCCAGTCTCCAAGTCCTGTTTGACCCCCACTTCAGTCCCACCTGCACGCCAGCCACACCCCGCGCCTTCCCCTTCAGAGCCCCCCCGGGTTGTGGGGGCCGCACCAAGCTTGGCCTCTGCTTCGCCTGATACACATGCACGCTCTCTAGATGAAGCCCCTGCCAGACCCAGGAAGCTCCTGTAGCCTCTGGAGTCCCCACTCAGCCCCAGCAGGCCCTAGAGACCAGGAGCCCACTTCCCCCAGGAAGTCCTCCTGACTGCACTGGGACAGAGCCACCACTCTGGTGAGAGAGACCCCTGCGGGAGAGTTCACCTGCCTGAGCCACTTCCAGGGCTCCCATCTCTGGTCTGCTGTGTGGAGTTGTTGGGGGGACTCCATACCCGCTCCTGGCTCTGCTGCGCACTGACCCTAAATCCCTGGGGCCCGGCCTGGCTCCACCCTGGGCCTCAGTTTCTTCGCAGATGAAATGAAGACCACTTCCCCTGGAGCCACAGGTGAGCCCTGGTGGCCTCCCCGAACCTGCTGGAACGAACCCGAACCCATGTAGCATTTTTCTGAGGCAATGGTCCAGTTTTCATCAGATGCTCCAGAAGACGGCTACCTCCAAGAAAATTAGGAACCATGTGTCTAGGCAAGCTCCAGGGCCCCCTGGAGCTCCTCCCCCTTGGTCATTCATTCCTCCACTTCATTCATTCACCTGGCATCTGTCGAGTGCCTGCTCTGCGTGGGTGTCACGATGACACACAGAACAGACGCATGTGTAATCCTGAGGTGTCACCTGGAGAGAGGAGTGTGTGTGTGCGTGCGTGTGTGCGTGTGAAGACAGAGAGGGGGAGGTGGGGCGACAAGAAGAGGGAGGGAGGTGGATGCAGCAGACACAGGGAGAGGGACAAAGAAAGATGGAGAGTTTGAAAGAGGGAGAGAGAGAGTGAGAGAGAGCGCGCGTCTGACCCTGGGAGAGAACACTGTGGCAGAACACTTGCCACAGATGGGCACTGCCAGCCCCCTAATTGATAGCTCTGAGTGAACCCCCCCTCCAGCTCCAGCTCTAACCTTCCAGATGCTCCCAGAGCCTCCATGCCTCATGTCCCACGGGCACCCGCTTGCAGGGGCTGGGGAGGCAGGTCCGCATGCCGCACGGAGCAGAGGGCCCAGTCTGGCCCTCTCGGCTGGGACGGTACACGGCCACCCAGGTTCCTTCCCGCCCACAGTTCCTCCACTGCACATGACCAAATAGCCGAACACATACACTCCAGACACACGGTCAGGCAAAACCACCAGCCCCTGGCAGAATACCCCAGCAGGTGCACCCAGGGCCCCACGCGTACTCACAAGGTCCCAGCACCCCCACCGACACGGCTGGGCTTGGATCCAGGAGCCTAGGCTCTCAGATCATGCTCGTGCAGCCAGACCCAGGCCTTCCCAGCATTTTGGCATCCTGGACCCCGAGAGAATCCAGTAAAGCCAGAGTGCCACTCCAGAACAAAGCAACCGTCCCCACGCCCTCCAGGCTCCGTAGCCAGGAGCGGGACAGACGAGCAGGAAAGAACTCCAGCCCTGCAGCCCCACAAGCTGGGCTCGAGCCCGGCTCTGTCATTCAACAGCCGTGTGGCCTCAGGCCGATCCCAGAGCCCCCCCCCCCCCCCCAGCCTCCATGTCCTGGTCTCTAAAATGGGAACATCCTCCACATGGGCCTGCAAGAGGCTGAACGGAGGAGGTGAGGAAGATGCCAGGGAGAGAGAAAACGCTCCGGGGATGCTGTCTGGCATCTTGGTTCTTAGAGCCCTGAAGGCCACTGAGACTAAGCACCACGTGCAGGACAGAATCCCTCTCCGCTCCCTCTGCACCTGTCGCTAAGAGGACAAAGGAAAGGGTCACAGAGGGAAGGATTCTGGAGGCTTAGAGCCTGGGTGAACTCACCATTTTCAGGGGTCACTGAGGCAGGCCCAGAGGAGGGCAGAGACCCGCCAAGCCTACCCAGGTAGGCAGAGGCCGAGGGAGGATCAAGGCTCAAGGTCTACTTCTCTCGCCCAAACTTGGGCACTTTAACCCGGAGCTGAAGTGAGTCACAAAGGAGCCACTGCCCGCACTTCTTCACACAGAAGACAGCAGAGGCCCTCACCCCTGCCATGGCCTCCCTGGTTGGAGGCGGGGTGGCCAGGCATCCTCTGAGTTGGGAGCTCTGCCCCTCAGGGCCCATCACTAAATTACTGTGTGACAGATTGCTATGAGCACCCACAGTGTTCTGACTCCTCTGCCCACTTCACCAGTCTGTGCTCCTTGGGGAAATAAAACAGGGATTCTTCCATAATGCCCCCAGCTAGTACATGGTGGGCTCCGGCTTGCATCTCTCGTATGACAGGGAGCTCACTACCAGTCACCCTCGCTGCCTCGGGAGTGCCTTTTCCGGGCTGAGCGTCATCTCTGCTTCTTCACTCTTATCACAACTTATACTTATATATTTTTTATAGGTTTAGTTGTCTGAGCAAGAACCTTATCTGTCTTCTTCGCTGATATGTCCCCAGTGGCTAAAAGAGCCTGGTACATGGCAGGTGCTCAAACACTATTTGTTGAATGAATGAAGGAATAAATGAATGCTCACTTCCAATAGCTGACAGCAGCCTCTGTTAGGCCAGCAGCTCGCGACAACAGCACAGAGTACGAGGCAGGAGGGGCAGCCCCTGGGCCAAGAGCCCCCACGTCCAGCCATTCCTGCCCACAGACCTGCCTGTGTACTGTTCTGTCCTTAATGTTTTCCTATAAACCAACCTTCTATTTTTGAATATCCCTGTTAGTATCCTCCTAAGCAATCATGTCTGCGAAACCACAGTTTTGATGTGCTGGGTTTATTTTTCCAATCCACATTAAAATAAATGCATAACTATTAAAATGTAAGAGGTTTTGTCTGGGTTCTGCCTAAAACCATCTCTCAGGTAGGACCAAATCCTGCCGAGGGTCCTGGGGGTTCTTAAAGAGGGGTTTCCACTGGGTGTGATGGGGCAGAGTCTCAGAGACTCCTCTGCCCACTTCTGGGATGGGGAGGGGGCCCAACCGTGGAAAGGGCATCCTGGAGGAGCAGGAACCTCTCTGCTTCCCCAACTGCCCCCCCTGCCCCACAATTGAAGGTGCACCAGAGGGAACTCAGGGTTGCCAGCAGGTAGAGGGGTAAATTTCCACCCTCTGTGAGATCATGGCCCATTTTCCTCTTAGAAGATTCTTGCCTCACCAGGGCTGCGGAGAAGAGGACAGACCCTAGAACCCCATCACCTTAGGATCTTAGCATATCATATGCGCTCCAAGGAGCTGGGTCCAGGTCTGCCCACTGCAAAGTGAAGTCAGCCTTGCCCACCCCAGGGTGTCCTTGTACTGGTCCCTAAGGATAAGGGAGGGGCTGTGATCTTGGGATCATTCCACTAAAAACATGGATTCCCTATGAAATTAAAATCATGGGAATGTTTAAAACTATAATAACTTGGAATACACAGAAGTTTTTGCATTTGGACCTCAGACTCCACCCCTCCCCTCTCCAGGACTCAGCAGCATTGTGAGCCTGGGCTCTGGGGTCACGTTCCTGGGATCGAATGCAGGCTCCAACCCTTGCTAGGTGAGTGACCTTGGGCAAGCCTTGTAACCTCACAGAGACTCAGTTCCCGCATGAATGCTGCAGGCCAGGGGAAGTCCCCTCCTCTGAGGGTTCTTGTGGGGGTCAAACGCCATTTAAGGCTCTGGCATGACAATAGGTCAGCATTTGCTTCCCTAGATCTCTCACCTTATTTGCACAGAGTTGAATAAGGGGACACCACAAGCCAAGCGCTGGCCTCCCCACCAATTTGGGTAAAATGCACCCTTGCCTAGGACCTCCGTCTCCTGTCCTGGTGGCTGACCACTCTCCCTCACCCAGACCCTGCCCACTTGTTTGTCACCAGGAGACTTCCCCCCAGCACCCCTGCTGTCACCGTGTCACCGTGTCACCGTGGAGATGAGCTGAATTTCTGTCCTGCTGGCCGCCCACGGCTCCCGTTGCTCCGGGAAAAGGCCGCCGGAGCCGCTGATAGGCAAGGTGTCAAAACCAATTGGTGTGAAGGACTCGGGGAAAACCGCTTGTGAGAGCCAATTCCCCACAGGAGGCCGGGAACCCTCAGCCCAAGGCTGAGTGTTTACGGGCGTAATTGATAGAGTAATCACCAACACCCGAGACAACGCGAACACATTTTTAACATCATAACCTTCGGAAGACAGCACTCAATTTTCTCCATCTTCCAGCCACCAAACTGGCTGCCTTATTGATGGCGAGGTACCCACGGCTGGGTAAAGAATGAGAGAATGCCGGGGTGGGTGTTCGGAGCACGGGCTGTTGGCCAAACGGCCTGTGGCCCCCGCCCCTGCCTCCGCACCCTGCCGCTCCCTCCTGGCAACGGAGAGAACCTCAGGACAGCAAATCACTCAGTGGACAAAGCGCAGGGCCAAGCCAGGATCTGTGTCTGCATTGGGGTGTATTAATAATTGAAGGTGCTGGCCGAGGGGTGTGTGTGTGTGTGTGTGTGTGGACGGATGTTTGCTGCAGTGTAAGGCTTCCTGGGGATCCTCTCAGGGTCCACATGCCTGCTCCAGCTTGGTCCTCTCCCTATCTCGTAAACCAAACCAACCCAGCATCCCCTGGCACCAGACGATGTTCCATCGCTACATGTGTCCTCTGGCTTGGCTGAGTGTGTAAGGCCAAGGCTCCCAAACTCCAGGCTGTGTGGGAATCATCTGGGGGAGCTTATAAAATGCAGATTCCAGGGTCTCATCAACAATCATTTTGGCCCCTGGGTCTGGGTGGGAGTTTGCTCCCTGGGGTTTGCATTTTAACAAACCCCCTGGTGAGTCCAAGGCAGGAGGTCTGCAAAGATCGAAAAGATCCTGCCTTCCGGTCCCCTGCCCTGGCCAAGATCTGGAAAACGGACCTGAGAAAGAGTCCAGTCCAGCTATCTTTTTCTAACTTGCATGTGGCCACAGCAAGATCCCCTCTAGCTGCCGGTTCCTCTTGGGG
The DNA here is from genome assembly GCF_022355385.1 of Mustela nigripes. NCBI lineage: Eukaryota > Metazoa > Chordata > Mammalia > Carnivora > Mustelidae > Mustela > Mustela nigripes. The sequence continues at coordinate 119,585,252 of NC_081563.1, read as the reverse complement.
CCCCCCCACAGCTTTACCAGTTCTCTGGGGAGCTGGAAGGAAGCGCTGCGATAGAAAGAACAAGTCCTGTCACGTCACCGGCCAAGCTTGCCTCGAGGTCATCCTAGAGGAGGCAGGCACAGCTCTCTGGCTCTCTGTACAGACTCAGTGACCTTGGGCAAGTCACTGGCCCTCTTTGAACCTCAGTATTCTCTCATATGCCCAACACCAGCCCTGCGTGAATAACATCAGCCTTAAGGAATTTAACACTGGCAAGGGGTTTAGCAGCACAAAGCACACAGTAGGCAGTTCATAAATGCTAGCCCTGCCACCTGACCCCCCCCAACCTCTGCTGGGCTGAAGGCAATGAGCTGACCCTTTCTCCTAAGGAGTAATCAAAACAGCTGCCATTCATTGAGTACCTAGTAGGTACGAACACGGACCAGTGCAAACCCAGCCTCCAATCCCTTATGCCTCTCCAAGGAGCACGTACCACTCACCCCCCATTCATTCCTCATGCCTTTAAAGGCGCTCTGAGAAGTGGGCTGAGTGGAGATAGCAGGGAGGCGGGAGGCGAGCCAGATGTCCTTGCCAACCCATCTGACCACGGGGTCTCCCTGTGACAAGTCCCGGGCGGGCACAAGGCATCAGCCTGGCTGCTGGGCTGGGATCAGATTGAGCTGGAGAGGTGAGGCGCCACCAAGTGGTTGGGGTTCATGGGCTCCTCTGGAGGAGCCCCCACTTCCAGCCTCCCATCCTCACCCCAGACACAGACACCTTCCTAACCCGGCCACATCTCCTGAATCAGCTGAGGACACGCGGAGCCCAGGAATAATGAAACGATCAGGCTCCAATCTGCTAAACAGCAATTTCTGGGCTTTTTCAGCACACACAGCTTTTATCAAATTGGTATTCTCCTCCTGAACACAAATGGCTTATTAGACATGACCCACTTATTCGCCGCTTCTCACTATCATTAATAACAGTTTCTTTTTGTGATTAAGTGAGTGGCTCCAAAACCTTCCTGTGGTCGGGCGCTTGGCCCAGCAGAGGGGCAGCCATGGGGGCTCCTTGGCATCCACTACTTGGTGACTTTGAACCTGGCAATGGTGGGAGAAGGCAGTCTGGCCCCTGCAGAGCAGCCTGGTCTCCTCGTTTCAGGAGGGACAGAAGGAGCCCCAGAGGGCTGACCCACTTGCCCAGAACTGCACATGGGGTCAGTGAGAGAAGTCAGGTTCCTCTGCAGTCGATGCTGCAACTTCTCTGTCCAGCCCCTCTTCTGGGCCTTAGCGGGACCTAGCTAGGGTTCAGAGGCGACATACAGCCGGCAGGGCAGAGCTGTGCCCCTACTAAGCACACCTGGCACCAGGGGGCAGACAGAAACTACCACGCAAAGGGCAAAACCTGATTTCCTATGAGGGGGCCCCTCAGGGCCGCAGGAATGACAGAATAGCACCCAAATCCTTGGGGCCTGCTGCTCCAGGGACAGGATGACCATAAAACTCAGAGCCCCAGTCCTCGTATCTTTTGGGACTGCAAACTCAGGAAAACCCTTCCTTGGAAAACCCTCCTAGTCTAAGTTTTAACCGTGCCAAGGAACTGAGCAGAGCGAGGAGGGGAGGGAAGGAGGAATTCCCAGTTTCCTTTAAATGGGAGGGAATCTGACAGGGAGATGAATATCCTGGAAAATGATCTGCCTTTACCCAACAGACCCTGTGGCCAGTCCCAGCTCAACCACTCACTCACTGTGTGACCTTGGACAAGTCCCTTCACCTCTCGGAGCCTTGGTTTCTCCATCTGTGAGTTGAGGGTCAAAATAACCCTTCGCCTGTTCACCAGTGCTCCAGCCAGGTCAGTAGAAATTCGATGAGGGATATGAAAGATTCAGAGATGAAACACAGAGCACTTACACCAAACGTGGTGAGGCAGAAGGGTGCAGGGAGTTAGGCTTCCCCAAAAGCAGAGACCCTGAGAAGGGGTTTGGAAGCACCCACACCCCCTGCAACAATCCTACTCGTGCGTCAGTCCCCATCAAAGCCTCCTCTAATTACCTACATCCCCCCACTTTCCCATCAAAATAAATCACACAGTTCTCTGCTCTTTGTGCAACCCCCCCCCCCCCTGCACCCAGCTCTGGGCTTACAGCGCCCAACCTTGGTCCTGCAGCCTCTCCCACCAGACTGGAAAGGGACTGATAGAAGAAAGGTCTCCATTTTCATTTATGCTCTGGTCCCCATTCTGGAGCCTGGCTCACAGGGGTAGGGGAAGCCCCCACAGCTCCCACCTCAGAAGCTACAACTCTGCTGCCAACTTGGGCTCCTTTGGGGCTGAACGGAGCTTCTGACACTCAGGCTACCCATGTGGGATTGCTTGCTTGCTCCCTGGCTCCCATGGTGGCTGAGTTGATTTTCCCACCTTTCCAGTCCTCAGGGCCAAGGATGAGGAAGGGTGGGTACCCGGTAGAAGGATGGCAGGGTCCTTCTGTCCACCCCCAGAGCCGGACAAAAGCCCCTGGCATCCTTCTTCCCCTTTCACGCCCGTGGCTGGAAGCAGCACGGGAATTGCACGGGAATCAACTATTCCAATGTCTTTGAGGGGCTCCCACCAAGCTTTCGTCACCCACCCTGCAGGGACACTTGCAGTCCTAGACTACTGGTTCTCAATAGGCAGGGTTTGCTCTCCCCCTAGGACCTTTCCCAGTGGTTCCCAGTGGCATAAGGGGCAGGGGAGGCGTGGGAGGGGATAAGGGCAGCTGCAGGGTTAAGCCCACAAAAGGGAAAGGCAGATGGGGAGAGAGGAGTGGGCGAGCAAAGTGTGTTCACAAGTGTGTGTGTGTGTGTCTGCAGGCAGAAGGGCAGGCAAGAGTTGTGCAGAGTGTGTGCGCCTGGGCACCAGCTGGTAGGGTGTGAGCCCCCAACCGTAGTGCCTGTGTGTGTGTGTGCAGCGGGCATACGTGTGAGTGTTTATGAGTGAGGAAGGGGATCTGGAAGGTGTCTGGAGATGTGTGAGGGCAGGAGTTGTGAGTGTGAGAACAGTGAGTGTGCCCCTGGCTGCAAATATCTGTGTAGTCCTGGAGGTGGGTGCATCGGCGCGAGTGTGTTGGGGAGTAGGAGGCTCTCCGCGAGGGCGGGATCGGATTGCACACAGGGTGCCCCCTCCTCTGCAGGGGTGGTCGGGGTGCCAGGGTGGGTCCATGGACCCGGCAGGGGGCGCCACTGGACTCCCGCCAGGGCCGGCGCGGGCTCCAACCCCGGGGACGGGGACGGTCAAGTTGGAGCAGCGCAGTCCGGGGTGGGGTTGGGTGGGGAAGTCCGCGGAGGCGGCGACCGAACTCACCGTGGCCGGAGACGTGGTTGTCCCAGGGCGCGTGGCCCGCGGGCCGCGTGGCGCCTCCGAGTTGCAGGAAAAGTGCCAGGTAGTGGAGGGCGCCCAGCGCCACGGCGAGCGGGGCCCCCATGGTGCGCGCTCGGGCCGGGGCGCCGCCGCCTCACATCGGGGCTCAGGAGACCGCAGACCCCGCGCCCGTCGGTCCCTGCCCGATGCGGCCTGGCTTCCCAGCTCCGGCCGCTGCCCCTCGCCCGCCGAACCCGGCCCGGCCCCGGCCCCAGTCCTCGCCCGGCTCCGGCCCAGCCCCGGCTGCGGGTAGCGAGCGCACGCCCAGCCGGCCGCCTCCGACTGCGGGACTCTTCCCTTCCGCGGAAGGCCACTCCGCTCGGTGCCGCTGCCGCCGCACCCCCTCCCTCCCACTCCCTCCCGCCCGCCCAGAGGAGGCGGCGGCGGAGGGATCTGCCGCTTGATTTATCATCAAAGTTTTGCCCAGGCTGGGATTTTTAAAGCGGTACCCGCAACTTCCCCTGCCCGAGAGTGCAAATGGGAGTGCGAGACGGGGTGGAGGAAGCCCCCCTAGGGACCTAGTTCCCGCAAAGCATAAGACAACTGGCTTCAGAAACAGATATACTATCCAGCGGGATAAGGAGAAAAACCACTCCACCTGCCGCCAGACCCAGCGCGCTCAGAGGGCCTCCCAACTTTGCTAGCAGCGCGGTGTTGGGGTCAGGGGGTCGGAGGAGGTGGGGGTGAGGTCGGGCAGGAACCTGGGCTGAGGCACAGGGGACCTGGTGATAGTCTTTAGTTCCCTGTGCGGACGTGTCCTTATGTCTAACCCCGTCTGAGCCTCAAAGTTTTCATCTGAGAAATGGGAAAAGCAGCTACCTGCAGGGGTCCTGGTGAGGATTTATGAAATCGTGTATGTTAAAGCGCTTAGCATAATGCCGTCTTCATGGTAGGAGCTGGATAGATTTTACTTTTGTTATCCTCTCTGTGTCTCAGTTTTCCTGTCTGCATAATGGGAGTGAGGCTGGCCAGTTGCTCGGGCTCCTTCTAGCTTAGAGATGCTGGGCCCTACGCGGTGGATTGGATCGCCCTCTTCTGGACTGTAAATCTCCGTTCCTCGGACCGATGGGCCTAGATGAAATGTTGGAGAGGCGGGCAGGTAACAAAGACACTCCCATTCCCAAGACCAGGAATCCAACGAAAGCCTCCGATTCCGATTCCTTCCCTAACGGTTTTCTTGGAGCTGTTGGGACAGACCTTCAGTAGAGACAAGAGGGCCGACCGGTGGCCTCCTTTAAATTTAATTTAAATTTAAATTTCATTTAAATCGGAGAAGTAGATTCTCCGAGGTCCCACAGAGAGGTCCTTTCCTGCCCTCATCCCTTATCCTTCCTCAGGCCTCTTTCCCTACACGTCCATGTCCGCCGCGGTTTCAGCACTACGGAGGACGACAGCGTCAACTCCGACCCCCATCTTTTTGGCCTCAAGTACCTCGCCTAGGCGGGCTTTTAGATTCGAGGATTCAGCACCATGGACAGACCTTCCAGTTTCCTCTCCTGCCCCGCGGAATGGGAGTGAACGCTGCAAACAGACCACTCCCCTCTCCACAGACTACAGGTGGATCCAGCATTGTAGACAGAGCCCCAAGTTTGAGAATGAGGTTAGAACCCGAGGGACAGCTCCCCGCTTCCCAGTATTATGGTGGGCAGCACACTGGATGGGGCCCCTGGTCGCCAGTAGCAATCCGGTTCGTTCACATCTATGGACAGCCCCTTGAAGTCCCCAATTACAAATGCTATGTTTCAACACAACTGAGCCCCAACGGGAAGCTACTTTCAGCACTGCGGACAGATCCCCGCCGTTGACCCACCGCATTCACTAGAGGAAGGGGTTGGTTTTGTCGGATTGGTCCCCTTCTTTTCACTTCCTTCCTACACAGAGATAGCACCTAGGTTATCCTGGGACGGCCAGGTGTCTTGGACTCTACAAAAGTGTTTTCTCATTCATTAACTTGAACCTCACTCCCAATAGAAATGGGCTCCAATGCCCCCATTATAAAGATGAAGGAACAGAATCTTTGAAATCACATAGCAGCACCGAGACTGAAACCCAGACTCTAAGTTGCAACCTGAGACCTCTCCAGGACAATGTGGTGGTAGAAGTCAGTCTCAAACTTAGGGCTTTCTCCTCTTAACCTACAGATTGTAGGTGGGGGCGGGGGCACAGACAAAGGGACAGGGAGGGAGGGGATTAGAAGAGTGAAAACAAGAGACTCCACTTGGGGGCTGCCAAGGAAGAAGGCCCACTGCTGCTCTGACAATAATCCATTGTTTGACCCTCAAGAATCCTTTCTCCTCATAGTCTAGAATAGGGTTAAACACAGTGACCTCTAAATCTCCTTCAAGGACAGATATCCAGGGATTGTCTGACTTTGAAAAGGCTTACACTGTGAAGACTCTGCCCAAAACCTTCCAATGGCCTTGTTTATTACAGAAATCCCAGCTTCTCTAGCTTGTATTCCAGGTCCCAGCCTCACCTCCTGCACATGCCCTTGGTCCAAATACCATTTCTGCCACATTTCCTCCCTCAACAAGCCTGATCTTCATTATGTCCTTACCCTTCTCAGTGCTTCCCCCTCCTCTTGCATGCCTTCCCCTCTGTCTAGCTAAGTGTCCCATTGACCAAGGCCCAGTCTAAGTCCCCCACAGGGAGAAACGAATTTTCCCCGCCCCCAAGCCTCTGTTGGCTCATCACTTGTACACACCACTGTGCTATGAACTTGACTTATCCCACTTAATCTTCAGAACAACCAGGCCAAATAGAGTAGAATCGTGTGGTTCTAAGTGTGGATACTAGTTTTGAATCATGCTACTTCCTAGTTGTGTGAACTTAGATAAGTTTCTTAGCCTTTCTGTGCCTGAACTTCCTCATCTGTAAAATAAAGACTGTAATACTTCCATCACAAGATTATTGTGGGGGCTAAATGAAAAGCACTACATAGAAAGCCCTTAGTGGTACAGAGTAAATACACGATACATGTTGGCTATTATTATTATCACTACTACTACTCTTATTTGCAGATAAAAGCAGATGCTCAGAGAGGTTAGGTATCTTATCCAATGTCACACAGAAGGCAGTTATACAGCCAAAACATGTTTGATTCTAGAGCCCATGCTCTTAGGCACAATACTGAAGCACCTCTAATGCAACCATCCTCTTTGAGGAAACTTAGGAAACTAAGACCCAGAGAGAGTAAGTGACTCCCTCAGAGTCACACAGCCAGCCATGACAGAACTAGATCCAGGTGCCCTGTCTCCCAGCTCAAGACTCTCCCACCATATCAGACTGTCCCTTCTGTATTTCCTACAGCACCTGAATTGTAGTTTATAAATCACATTCACATCCATGATCTCATATAATTCATGCAACAAAGCCTGAGGCCAAAATTATTACCTTCCTTCTTTTACAGATAAGGACACTGAAGCTCAGAGAGATGTGGTAACACGCACAAGCTGGCACAGTGAGGCAGGGCAGAAGCTGGAGGTGAAAGAAGACCCCCAGCCCCTACTCCACCCCCATGTAATTCTGTCTGTTCTGCTCATGGATTCAAGTGCAGGCACTGCGGAAGCTAGATGCTTGGTAGAGGAAGGAGGGAACCGAAAACTATCCCAGAAAATAGTGTCCAGGAATTCACTAGGGTGGGTGATTCTTGTCATTCTGGGAATGCTCCAGGAGAGAGTAAACGTCCCATCCCTGGAGGCAAGCATCCCGTGGTCACGTGGATGCCATGAGACAAATATCGTGTTTCCCAGATGAGACTCCGAAGGCAAACTTCATGTTGGGTATTGCAGGTGGGAAGGACAATCCTTTGATTTTAATACATATATTAAATAGTTATTACATATAATACAAATATATATATTTTATAAATATGTGTGTGTGTTTAGATCTTATTTATTTGCAAGAGAGAGAGCATGAGTGGGAGGGAGGAGGAGAGGGAGAAGCAGACTCCCTTGCTGAACAGGGAGCCCGACGTGGGGCTCAATCCCAGGACCCTGAGATCATCACCTGAGACTAAGGCAGACGCTTAACCGACCGAGTCACCCGGATGCCCCAAGACAATCTTTTTCAAGTTCACCCTAGGCAGGGCATCTTGCACTGTCCCCTGCCTCTGACCCAAGCTCCCTGGAGAGCCTCCACCCTCCCCTTGACTCTGGGAGGCCACCCTCTCCCGCCCCTCCTTGAGAGGTGTCACTTGAGCACCATAGCTCTGTCAGTGGTAACAGCGGTAAGATTTGTCCTTTTAATCCAGGATCAATAACAAATTTCATTTAAAAATAAATTAAACCAGGCATTGGAAATCATTCACCGTGTGGGCCAGGGCCCTATATAGCGCCGTCTAAATGGCTTCCTTTCGCTCATCTATCAATGCCAAGAGGGGGGAAATACCTAAGCTGCCTGATTCATGGAGAAACTACTTAAATGTATCAGCCCCTAACAATGAGCAATGTGAGCCCGGAGTTGCGCCTTTTAACACACCAATAACATGTGCAGCACGGCTTCATGAGAGCTTATCAGAGACCCCACGGTCACTGGCTTCGAGGGATCCCATTTATAAGGGGGAACAATGGCTTCAGTATGTAGCCGCCTAATTTCCAGAATGCATTACTGAGCTCTGAGAAGCACTGGAATTCTATTAGACTCTTATCTGCCATGGGAGGGTGTGAAACCGGCAGGGAAATCCGGACTTGGCATGGACATGCCCAGAAAGTGCGGGGCCTGACCCGTGGAGGTGGGTGAACAAACCTGGAGGAAGGGGGGAGGCAGGCGAGGTCCCGGATGTGTGAAAATATGTGCGTTAATAGAGCTCGGGTTTCCAGCGATTACGTTTACATCAGCGAATAAAACTTGGCAATAAAACATTGGAGCTGCGTCTCAGACAGCATTTCCTTTTACAGCCCGGTGTATTTCACTCATTATAACAGGAGGCAAGGAGCTTCAGGTGTCCCCGTTTCTCCCCCTTTAATTAAATTTCCTAAATTACTGCCCAAGATTTGGATAAAGCGAAAGACTTACGGCTCCGCTAATCGCCAATGCAAGCTCCCGCCCCTCACCGTGGTGGCCCTGACTGTACCAGGTTCCAATATTATTAAAGTGAAATACTGTGAGCACTGCCTGCCTGGGCTCTGGTTTGTAAAAGGAGATGGAGCCTCGGGAAAGAAATTGGCCTAAGCTCAGGAAAGAGGCCTGGGTTCCAGGATGGGCTTTTCTATCACCTCACTGTGTGACTTTGGGCAAGTTACTTCCCCTCTCTGGGCCTCACAAGTCCTATCCCCCTCCCCCCCCTTTCCCTAAACATCCATCCTGAGGCACTTAGAACTGACCTGGGGCTGGGGCAGCCCTTGAAGGCACACTGGGATGACTTGGGAGAGCTTTAACAATATGAATTCTAAGGCCACACCCCAGAGATACTGACACAATTGGTCTGGGTTGAGGTCTGGGTATCAGGCTCCTAAAACATTCCCCAGGTGACTGATGCCAGTGGCCAGCTGGGATTGAGCACCACTGGCCTTGACACCATTATGAGATGTTAGTGGATAAACGCCTCTGAGGAGTCTAGCTGTGCCTGTGGAGACCCAAGCCCCGCCAGGGGGCTTCTCTCTCAGTCTGGCTGGAACAGGTATCTGGGCCCCAGGGTGTATCTCCTGCAGGGATCCAGGAGGCTACAGAGAGGACTGCAATAGGGTGAAAGAATAGGGCCTCTTCCTTTCCTGTTCCTAGAATTGGGTCCAGCCAGCCTCTGGGGCCAGGAAGCCACCGCTCATCTGGAGGGTGGCACGGGGTGTGCCAAACGGTGACCCCCACCCAGGTCTAGGGGACTCTTCTCTTCTGCTGATGGATTTATCCATTCCCCACAAGGGTGGCAAGATCCAGGAGTGGCCTCCACAGCTGGGCCATGCGCCTGTCGTAGGGGCCAGCCTCCAGGTTCTGATGCCTCTGTCCACATGCCCCACCCTTGGTGCCGACTGAGGTGCCGTCTGTGCGGGTTCAGAGCCTCTCTCTGCGCTCTGCCTCTCTCGGAACCCATGTTCCAACTAGGACAGGCTGAGCGAGCGCCAGGCCTGGGCCAGAGGCCTGGGGCAGGAGGATGTCGTCCCGACAGACTGCGTAACCTCATGAAGACCTGTGGGGCCCCTTGGAGGTACCCAAGTGCACCACACAGAGTGAAAGCATCATCTAGAACCTAGAATTTAAAATGTCACCATTTTTTTTTTTAACAGAGAAAGGTCATCAAGGATCAGCCCCCATTTCTCCCATTGTAGAGAGAGGGGAACTGAGGCCCAGAGAGGGATGATGACAAGCCTGTGATCTCACAGGGAAGAAACAGCAGAGCCAGGCCAAAGACCGAAACCCCCTGACTCCAGAGGGGTCTTTCCACTGTCATTGCCTGAGGAGGGCAGAGAGGGTCCAAAGACCTTCTACCCCATGACTTCCCATAGGGGGCACCTCTCTGAGGTCCAGAGAGCACTTGTAAGCTCTGACCCTCACATTGTAACCCAAGCCCAGAAGTTGGGCTCTACCAAGGCCAGTAAGGTGTGCACGTGGTGTGCGTCTGTGTTCTCCCAGCGGGAGGCCTAGTGATAATCTCCATCAAAAGCAATTAACTGCATCAGAGAGACGGGGTTCCTGGGCCCTTCGCCCCGCAAGCTGGGTGCTTATTAAACACGACGGGACAGCAGAGGCTTTGCCAATTCGAGGCTCTGCTTTGTAGGAGTGTTTTTTTTTAAATGCTGAAATGACTTTGATGGCACGCTTCACGCCAGTCTAAATATTCCACGGCTGTGACTAATTAGCTAGACCGACACCACCCAATGGAAAGCAAACGCAGCCTGCTGGTGTAATTTTAAATTTTCTAGTAGCCACAATAAAAAAACAAAGTAAACAGAAATAGGTGAATTTAGTTTAATAATACATACATACATACCCCAAATATCGTCATTTCAACACGTGACCAATATAAAACGTTAGTGAGATATTTTACATTTCTTGTATGTACCTCGTCACCAGAATCTGCGGTGTATTTTATACGCGGTGCCTCTCAGTTTGGGGGGCCCCACTTTCAGGGCTCAACAGCCCCATGGGGGGCAGGGCCTCCCCAGCAGACCGCACCGAGCTGGACCACTCCAAGGGGAGGCCTGGGACGAGTATGTCCACGGATCCCGTGCAGGGTGTGCTCGGCGCTGGAATGAGACCCTGGGGACCTGGGACTGGCGCCATCCAGGTGACTCATCACAGCACCGTGACCAGGGCACTCGCCACACCTCATAAGAACCATCGTGACCTGGGCTGGACACCTCCCATTAGTCTGCCCTTGGCTCCCCTGCTGTCCCCCTGCCCCCCCTGCTCTGGTTACCCTGGCCTCCTGGTGGCTCTCCAAATGCCCCAGGGCTTTTGCATTTGCTCCTCATGTTCCCTGAAACACGCTTCTTTCAGATCTGGTCTCTGATCAAATGTCGCCCCGACCATCTTACCCAAAATGCCCCTCACCTTTCTCTGTCTCAGCGCTTATCATTATCTGCCACTGTCCCTGTTGATATCTTGACTTTCTGTCTCTCTCCCTGCAGTGTGAACCCCATGGGAACAAGGGCTGTATCTGTCCTGTGCTCCTGCCAGGCCCCAGGGAACAGTGCAGACTCAACAAGTGATTACTGAAAAAAAAGTGATTACTGAAAAATCACAAGTGTGATTTTTGAAACTTGTCTGTGCCTGTCTCCCCCGCAGCTTGGGAGACCCTCGAGGGAGGGACCAGGCTGCTTCTGCTCATCCTCTTGTACTGCAGGCCCTGTCACATCCAACAGTGGCCATCCGACCAGTATCTGATCTTGGCTGGGGATGTGATGAGAGCTTGCCCATAGGGTCCAAATCTGAACCCACTGGAACCCCGGGCAAGTGTCCTCACCTCTCTGAGCCTCCGTTTCCCTGTCTGAGACATGTGCTTGCCCTTCCCTCCCCCTAGAGCTGTTGCAAGAGCAGAGGACATAGAATCTGGGCACCCAATTTAGCAAGTAGGCACCAGGCCAGCTCTCGGCATACCAGCTCATTGAAACAGCCCTGGGGGTGGGGGCCCGTGATTCTCCCTAGCGGAGACTGGAGAGGTCAGAGAACTTGGCCAAGGAGCCACATTTGCTTGTTCTCGCTCACTTCTACCCACACCCACTGCAATTTTCTCCCCATGCTCCCATCCATGCCCTTCCCCAAATACCACCTGCCTTGCCATGGCCCAATTTCCTGGGTCACTGGTTTGATTCAGTGGATATTCCCCAGGTGGGCTCCTGTTCTGGTCTGGGGAAGTCTGAGGAGTGAGGGAAGCTCACTTCTCATGGATGACCATGGTGCTGCCTGGAAATCACTCGCATCTCTTCCAGAACTGGCTCCTGTGTCAATTCCTGGAGGGGCCAACCGTCCCCCTCAGGGCTCTCCTCATCCCTTGTCCTCTCCTCAAGGTTCTCGGGGGGCTTCTAGCCCCACTGGCAACAATAGGGATGAGGCTGTCAGCTAGGCCATGTAGCCCCTGGTAGCATTAACAGGAGCATACAGCCTAGAACAAGGGAGGAGATGGTTTGTCCTATTCTTCTCTGTCCGGCTCTGGTCTCCCCTATCCCTGCCCCAGCCTCTTCTGCCCCTTTCGGGGAAGGGGGCATGGGGATGGGATGGGCCTGCAGACCACATGCTTTCAGCATCTGGAAGGACTGACCGGTCTGGCTCCAGCTGTCATCGGCCCTGACCCAGGCATCACCTGTCTACAGCATACCCCCTCCTGAACGGCCCCTCACATCCAACACGCCTCCCTCCAAGGCTCTGTTTTTGCCCTCAGTCCTGCCCTGCTTTAGGCTTCCCTGTCTCAGGCAATGTCCCCTTCCCAATCCCCCGCAGCTAGCCTGCCCCCCAGAGATGGAATCTGTCCTTAAGCCCCTCGTGGAACCCCTCTCGGCATGCACGTTCTCTGAGCTGACAGGTGGGTGGGCACCTCCTCGGTGCAGGAACTTCCCGTGTCCCCGGTGCCCACCCCTCATGCCACCAAAAGTCAGAGGGAGCCGCTTTGACCAATGCAAATCCCATCTCCCTCCCCCACTTAGAGCTCTGGATGGTTCCTGCTGCTTAGAATAAAATCCAAACGGCTTCCTTAGGTGACCTCACCTCCCACTAGCTCCCCCTCACTCTTGCTTCCAGCCATTTGGCCTTCTGGCGGTTTCTGGAATGTACCACGCTCCCTCTCACCACAGTTCTCTCTGCCTGGAACATGCTCGCACCTCTTCCAGAACTTGGCTCCTGTGCCAGTTCCTGGAGGGGCCAATTCTCCCGCTCGGGACTCTCCTTACCCCTCGTCTTTTCCTGCAAAGCGTTCCCACCCTGACAGGGCCATGAGCACCTCCACAGGAAGGTCAGATCTCTCTCCCTCTCTCCCTCTCACATTCTCTGAGACTGGCACAGGATCAGGCCCCAGTAAATCCCACTGAACGAGTAGGGGAGGGAAGGCATGGAGAAATGAAGAGCTGTAACAGTTCGGGAAGTGGAGGCTGTGGGCTCCCGGGGGCCTGATCGCTGTATTTCAGACATGTGGGGGGCAAGCCCCACTGTGACATCAGCTCCCTGTGCCACTCTGGCGTTTTGGTCCTCCTCTGGGCCTCAGTGTTCCCAGGAGGATGAGGGGCTTGGGCGAGACTTGGAAGGCTTCCCCGCCCCTTGGGGGTCTTTATTCTGGGATGTGAAGGAGGCAGGCTGGTGGCAGAGCCCTGGAGGTGGGGCTGGGGAGGGTTAGACTAGGTCCACGCAAGGGCAAATGCTCCCCTAGCCAGAGCTGTCTGGCCAAGGGACAGGCTGTCTTGGGAGAAAGTGAGCTCACAGGGCACTTGGATGGCTCAGTAGGTTACAGCCTCTGCCTTCGGCTCAGGTCATGATCCCAGGGTCCTGGGATCGAGCCCTGCATCGGGCTCTCTGCTACTCGGGGAGCCTGCCTCTCCCTCTCTCTGTGCCTGCCTCTCTGCCTACTTGTGATTTCTGTCTGTCAAATAAGTAAATAAAATCTTTAGAAAGAAAAAAAAAAAAGTGAGCTCACCACTGCTGGAGGCATGTAATCAGGGGGCCATAGGGAAGACCCCTGTATTGTCTAAGCAGTCGGACTTGTGACGGGGTACCCGGTCTAGAACTCAGAAAGGCACAGGCTCTGGAGGTCAGTCTCCGCTCTGTTCATATTAGCTGTGTGACCGTGGGCAAGTTGCTTCAGCTCTCTGAATCTCTCAGGGGGCATAATCCAGGACACAGAGGAAGAGCTTTGAACTTGCGATGTCTTGAGAAGATGCACGGGGCCACCCCGCCCGGCCTGCACGTCCAGAATGATGAAAGTTTGGGGTGCACACAGGACCGTTAGGCTGCTTCACCCCCGGAGTCCAGCAAGCGCCCGGCCCCCAGTCACAGGTAGTGGTGGGGTGCTCCCTAGCTGGACCCATGTGCCCAAGGGAAGGGCAGGCTTGAGCAGGCCCCCTCACCCTGCCGGGTGGCCTGCCATCCGTGGGCCTGTGAATGCCTCCTCCTGCACCCCTCCCCACTCCCCTCCGTGCAGGGAGCCCCCTCCTTTCCATGCCTCCCAATCACGGCGAACTGCCTCATCAATCATGTTCTCTCTAATTAACTTCTAATTTACCTCTTTAGTCAAATCTGTTTACAATCAGAGACAAGAAAACACGCAGCAGCTCGAGGTGCGGACGTGGGTCCCTGCTCCGGGGACCGTGGCAGATCAATCAGCCCATGACCGGGGGGTGGGAGCCTCGCTTCCCCTTCCCTCCAGGGAGGCCCGAGGGCTCTAAAGGGCAGAGGTGGGGGGGGGGACAGTGGCCCAGTGCCCTGGCATCCAGCACCCCTGTCCCCAGGGGCCACACTGCACCCCTCAGTCTCCCCACAGGCTCCCTTCCCTCTGGGCTTTCTGCCCCACCAGGTGGGGAGCTCCTCGTGGGCAGGCGCACGGCCACATCGTGGTTGTGCGTCCTCAGAAAATGCCTTGGCGACTCTGAACTTCTGTTTCCTTGTTTGCAAAGTCAGGGATCAAATACCATCCCCCTCTTTGCGTGTAGGCAATGAGTCCAAAAGGGGTCCCCATCTCCAGGCCGGCCCGGCTAGGCCTGAAAAACTATGCCCAGCGTGGAAGGGTCAGGGGCCTGGTTTGGTTGGGTTTTGTTTCCACATTTTGAACGTTTAAAATTTTTAAAAAATTTGAATTCGTCTTCAACTCAGGGGAAAGTTGCAAGCACAGCATGTGGTACACCACCGTCTCTGAATATTCTAGCACGCATTTTCTAGAACAAAGACCTATAAAACCATAGTACAGGCACCGGAATCCTGGAGTTTGTGTTGAAGCATCACTACCCTTTCATCTCAGCCGGGCCCTCTTACTGGCCGTGGGCCGAGCCACAGGACCCCGTTGAGGCCCAGTTCTGGCCTCTGTGAAGGGGGTGGAAGAGGTAAGAACCCGAAGTCTACCACGCAGGGCTGCTGTGTGACATCCACAGCCGGTGCATGGGAAGCAGCCTGGGGCAGGGGTGCGAGGTCCTGTCCATGCTGGAGGCGAGAGGGAAGCCCAGGGAGGCCAGGCCTTGTTCTAGGTCACGCAACATGATGGCCACAGTCAGATCCCATGGCCTTGAAGAGACAGAGCCCCGCGTTACGGGTGGCTCTTATGTTCTCCCCCCCAGGGATGGATCACCAGGGGCTCAGAAAGCCCCAAAGCTTGTCTTCAGGCTCCGTGACCTACGCAGAGGACGCAAACTGCTGCCGCGCAAAGACAGAAAAGCAGGGAGGGAGGTGAGGGGTAACGATTATTAATGGCACACCAATAATACTAACAATAAATAATGAGCAGAGTCACCTTAGAGGAGGTCCCTTGTGGGGGTGGCATCTGGGCTCGCTGCAGTGGGGAGGGCCCGGCGCCCCGAGGAGGGAAGAAAGGGCACTGAGGGCGCCGTGCCCTGCCTGCGGGAGACTCTCAGGGGAGCCTGTGACCCCCTGCAGCGGAGAGCGAGGGCACCCCGTGGGCTCTGGGCCTGTCTTCCCACAGTGCACCCCCTTCTGCCTCCCCTCACTCGTCCACATACCCACGCACTGGTTCGTTTGACTTGCAGTCACCTAGAATGTCCCCCCAGCTCTGCCCTTGGCTGCCCCTTCTCATTGTTCAGGTCTCAGCTCAAGTATCTCCCAAGAGAGGCCTTCCAGAAGCATCTTATCTCCAGGAGCCCCCACCCCCACCCCCACCCCCGGGCTGATTTGATTCACTCTTCATTCCATCACCTTGTTTCCTGCATCTCACTTATTTCTACCCAAAGTTACATCATTTAATTCTCTTCTTCTAATTGGTCTGGCCTTGCTCAGTGTCTATGTCCCCCAAGCTCATGGGTTCCTCCCGAGCAGGGGCCTCTGTTTTGTTCATTCCTGTCTCCCCAAGACCAGCACGAACACAGCGAGGATAGGGCAAAATGAATCCTGAAATTACCCAGTCGTTACTGTCTGCTCCAGTGCCTCTTGATGTGGGGGACATGGAAACAGGATCACACAGGGCCCCTGCCCTCCCTAGCTTACAATCCTGCTCAGTATAAAATCACAGGTTATCACAATGGGGGTGGGGGCAGCCGAGCCCGGCGCCTGCACCCAGCACAGCCACAGGGACAGAACCTGCTCGGACAGCCCTCCAGCTGGGAGATGGAGCCCTAGTTCCAGGCCAAGCCAGCACGGCTCCAGCCCAGCTCTGCCCCAGCTTGCTGTCCTGCCTGCTGGAGGCCTAGAATGACACCTGTCCCCCACGGGTCCGGGTCCGAGGGGGCGCTGAGACAGGCTCCTACCGACACGCTCCTTTGGCATGGAGCCCTGACTGGCGGCAGCAGGTGGAGTGTGGGGGGTTCTGCCAGGCTTCCTCCAGCTGGGGAGCCCCTTCCTGGGAGCGGGAACCTTATTCAAGGACCAGGAGTTGTGCCCCGTCCTCCTGTCTGGAGGCCTCAGGGAGATGACAGCTTCTGGCGATGGGGAGAGCGCTCTGCTGCCGGCTGCACTGTTTGTTCATATTCCTGTTTCCCTGCCCATGTTTCTCGTTCCAGACTGTGTAATTAGGTGTCCAGGGGTGTCTCTGATTCTGTTCCGATAGAATTTGCCTTGTTTAATCGGTAACAGGATGGCTGCCTCTGACAGCTGTTTTTCCTAGGAAAAAAAAAAAGGCTGTTAGGGATGGGGCAGGTTGGGAGGCAGGTGGGCTGGTATCCGGCTCCTTGGCTTGAATTTCCCTTTGTCACCGACTTGGGCGTGAGCCCGGGGCCCCGTACTGTCCCCTTCCCGGGCCTCGGTGTTCTCACTGGTGGAACGACGGGAGTGGGACCTTGCGATCCCTCCATGGTGACTCTGAAATGGGCGGGTGGGCCGTGCACCCACTGAGCCAGCGGTGCTGCAGCGGGGGGTAGGCTGAGCTCATGGAGCTCATGGAAAGTCATTTGTGGATCCATTTAAGCCCAAGGTGGCATTTTTATCACTGTGTTCTTAAATGTAATTGCCATTTAATTAGATTAATGGTAATTAATAACGCTAATAATGTACTGTCCTTTGGGATCATGACATTGCAAACCCACCTTCTGGAGGTGGAGCTGGGCCGTGCCGAGTTCCCGTGATCCCTTCTTCTCTCCCCACTCCCTCTGATCACCTGTTCTCCGCACGCTGGGTTGGAAATGCCTCTTGTCACGGTGGTCTTCCCATTAGACCGAGAAGTGCTCCTGAGGGCCAGGGACCAGCACAGGCACGTCCGTACCCTGCCCCCCAACAAAGACAGGGACTGGCCCAAGGCAGAGACTAACACATGCTGGACGGAAGGAAGGAGAAGTCGTGGGTTGGTGGCCAGGTGGCCAGAGAGGTGGGTGAATGAATGGCTTTAGTCTCTGGCCAGGGGAGGTGACCGAGTTAATTGACGCCCTCGGGAATGTAACCTGTGCTCCCCCGCTTCCATCCAAGCAAGTCGGGCCCACTCTAACTCCATAATAGCTTTCAAATAGGCTCTCTCCTCCCCATCCTCAAGGTCACCACCAAGGCCTGCCTAGACTACAGCACCAGCCCTCTCCTTCAGCATGAAACGGGAGGGTCATTCAGATTCGCTCAGAGCCCTTCCAGGGCCCCACTGTGTCTTCGGAATAGAGTACCACCACTTGGCCTTGGCCTTGGCCTGGGAGCGTTTCCAACCTGACTCCTCTTCACCTCCCAGTCCCGTTTTCTATCTCCTCTCCTCTGCAACCTCCTCCCCACCCATCAAATCTCACCACCCTACATGGTTGAATTCAAATGCTACCTCCATCACAGTGAGCTCCATGATACCCCAGGAAGAATGAGCTGCTCAGCAATGCCTACAGTGTGTGTGTGTGTGTATGTGCGTGTGTGAGTGTGTGTGTGTGTGTGTCTTTGACAGTATCGTCCCTCCTGCCTGCCATGAGGACTCCCAACCCTCACAAGAGTGTTGGGATATGTTTTATTGAGGATTCTTGGGCTTTGAGGTCAAGATTCAGCTCTTGCCCAGAAGGGTCGTGTGGCTATCCAGCCTCTTCCCTTTCCCAAGCCTTGGTTCTCTCATCTATAAAATGGGGACAACAGCTTGCCCTTCACAGAGTTGTGGTGACAATTAATTGGATTTGGGTCTGTAAGGCCCCCAGCTCAGATCTGGGCTGTTTCCTGCCTCTCTGCCTCTGCCCCTCTCAGAGCCTTTCCCGGGAGACCCTGCTGTCTCCTTTCCTGGTAAAGTTCCTCCTGCCCTTTCTTCCCCAGGCCATTGTTGCCTCCTTCTGGAAGCGAAGCATCACGAACTCCCAAGACTCGGGTCAGATATTCCCAGAATCACCGCTTCCCACCCTGACTCAGGGTGCCTTTGTGTCTGTCGCTCTGACCACCACGAGCCTGGACTAGGTGCGACCACTCTAGACAGTGGGCCAGAAGAGACGCAGAGGTTAAGGACAGGAGGGACCCAGGTCCTGCTGCATCGGTGGCATCTCCTTCATGCAGGTAGCCAGCTGGGTCCTTTTCCCTTTGCTTTGCCATTCATTCCTTCATCCTCTCTTCCTTCACCCACCCCCTCCCATTCTCCCTCCTTCACTGGGTTGTTATATTCCACACACTCCTGGGATCATTTTTCCCTCCACTGCTTCAAACCCTTGCATGGTTTCCCACTGTGTGTGGAAGAAAATCCAAATTCCTCACTGTGACCAATAAGGGCCTGTTCAGCCCGCTCCCAGCCCATCTCTGCAAATTCACGCAGCTCTCCTCATTCACGTGGCACCTAGCTGTTCCTTAATATGCAAATCATGCTCCTGCCCCAGGACCTTTGCACTTGCTCTTCCTTCTGCCTAGAATCCCAACTTTCCTTGGCACCTGCTCTGCTTGTCAATTCTGTCTCAACTCAGCATCACCTCCTCAGAAAGCCCTTCCCTGACCATCCACACAGAAGGAGCTACTCTTCCTTCCTGTCACTCTCTTTTATTTTGTGTATAGCTCCCAGGACCACCTTGAGCTGTCTTGCTGGTTTGCGAGACAAGGAGCCTCGTTTGTTCTCTAACCCCACCGCCGCACATGGGGCCTGGCACATGGTAGGTGCTCAGAAAAGATTTGCTGAGGAAATGCTGCAGGGGCTCATGCTGAGCACTCAGCAGAGAAATGGAGGAAGGCGGCTCCTACCTTCAGGCAGCTCACGGGGCAGGTCAGGAGAAACAGGCTTGGGGAAGGCTCCCTGGGGATCTGGGGAGAGCAGAGAGGGGGTGAAAGAGGAACTAGGGGCTTTGGGGTGGAAGGCAAAGTGCATGGGGTTCTCAGGACCTCTGCTCGTCATGTTCTGGTTGATGAGGGGTGCATCTGCCTATGAGAACGGGACCCATGCTCCTGTCCCCAGGGAGGGCAGTGTCTGGCCCTGGGCGAGTCTTGAGCGACAGCAGAATCATCACAGAGCAGGAACACAGGGATGGACGAAGGCCTGGGGGGAGGGAGCACCAGAGAGGCTGTAAGCAGTGGCTGGGCAGGTGGTCAGGTGAGGCCCACCCACGCCACTGTGGTTCAACACCCCAGCCCCTTAGAGAATAGCTGTGGGGTATGGCACACTCACTCTTTGCTCCTAAAGGACCTTGGCATGGGTGTTTGCTGATAGAAGGACTGATGCCCTCACAGGTTTGCTCATTCATTCTGGAAGATATAAATAAAGATGAATCTGCTCCCAGTCTAGTGGGGAAAGGGAACAAGAAAATCCGCTAACATAAGGATGACTGTTAATGATGGTATGATCCTTGATCGGCACTTAACCATTGGTCAATGACTTTCTATGTATGAGCTTGTCTCAGGTCGAGACGGCAAGTAGTATCGCTGAGCACTAGCCCCATTTTACAGATGAGGAGGTCGAGGCCCAGAGTGGGGATCGCACAACTGGGGAGGAGCAGGGCTGGGTTTGAAGCCAGGGAGCCTGTCTCCAGCACTCATGCCCGGTGCCCACTGGTCCGGGGGCCAGTCCGGTGAAGCTTGCTTGCATATCTTTTCATCTTATTTATAGAGAGACACTGGCTTACAGCTGGTAAAAGCAGAAACCTGTCCTCAGGCCTTGCTCTCAGGAGGGCTGGAGTGAGGTGAGGAGGGAAGGCAGCTGGCCAGGGCCCTGTCCTGTCCTGGCCACTTAATGAGCTTAACTGATAACCACGGGCTTAGGTGGGTTGCCAGCTGTACACCACTGGTAGGGTGGAGGGTGGCCATGGGGCCAGGGGGCGGGGCCTGAGGATCCCCAGCTGTTTGAGCAATTAGCCGGTCTCTGTGACACAGCTGTGTGACCTTGGACACATTCTTTGACCTCTCTGTGCTTCCTTTGCTCATTTATAAAATGGAGGTGAGCATGGCAACATTCTTGGAAGATGCTCCCGGGACGCAGCCAGGGGCAGGGGACGATGGCCTTCAGTTTGGAGACTACCTGGCACGTAGTAGGCAATCGGTACATTTTCTACTCCAGTCTTTGGAAGGTCTCAGAAAAGAACAGAACATTTGCATAAAGGAGAGAAAGGCAGCTATGGTCAGGCCGAGACAGTCTCTCATCTGGCTGTCGCGGACACGGGCGGTGACCTGGATCCTACTTCTCTCTGGGCCTCAAGTGTTCTCATCTGTAAAATGGTACGGCGCCATTTCTTTGCCTCCTCCCTACACACTGGTGATGTGGAGACGAGTGTGGTGGTCTGTCATGGCATTTAGTTGGTGCTCAATAAAGGAGCCCCCGCCACCTTTGGGAGGGCTGGATCTGCTGACCGTGAGTGATCGTGGGACAGTCCCCTACTTCCTTGGGCCTCTTGTTTTCTCGTTTGTAAAACGGTCTGACCCCAGGCATGCTTTCCCTCAGCTCTGTTGTTTCTGGAATTCAGCAGCATTGGTCACTGTCTTCTCTGAAACCCACCTCAACTGCACTAGCGGGGAGGGGGTGAAGTCTCTGGGAGGGGCTGGAAGTGGAGAGGGGAGGAGGCAGGAATTGCTGTGTCTGATTCCCAAGGGGAGTGAGATCCCTGCTCACTGCTGCTTCTTGCCTGTTCTAGTGGGGTTGGGGGCGCTGCCCTGGGGCAGGAAAACACCAGACTTCTGTGGTGGGGTGGGGGTCCCAGGAATGCTCGGGGGAGGAGAGCCTGGGTCCGGATTCTCCATGGAGCGGGGCTGAGTGGGCCCAGCGTGGAGGCGGGGCCGGGGGGTGGGTGGGTGGGCAGATTCATTGCAGCCATTCCTCTCCCCCTGCAGCGCCTGCTTCTAATGAAATTTTACGGCAGGTGGAAATGATAGGACTCCGCCAGCCCTAAAAGCACTTCTATTTATTCATTAAAGATATTTATATACTGAGCGGCTCTCTCGGGCGGCCCCACCCACCTCTGGCTGGGCCATTAAGTGGCTCCCAGCCCTCGGTGCCTGGAAAAGGCTCTGGGGGCAGGGTCCCCTCCCTGCATGGTGACCCGTAGCTCTGCCTCAGCCTGTCCCCACAGGCCACCTCCTCCTGGCCCCCAGCACCAGCTTCTCCTCCTTGGGAGCGTGCCCCAGCCTCTTCTTGGAGCTCCTGCTCCTACGCTGTTGTCCACGACAAGTCCTCCATCAAGCAAAGGAATCTTTCCAAAACTCAGATGGCGTCTCTTCCTGGCCCAAACTGCTCCATAGGCCTCGGGGCCCTCAGATCTGGCCCCTGTCTCCCTCCCTGGTCTGCTGCCCCAGCAGCCCCTGCCTCATGGGGGGAACAGCCACATGGCTCCTGGCTCTTTTCTGGAGAATGATGGCCCTATCCCTTTCAGAACTCCCCAGTACTCATTCTTTGTTTACCTGTTTATTGTCTCTCTGTCTGTCCCAGGAGCTCCTTGAGGCCAGCAACAACACCTGTCTTGTTCCCCACACAGCTTACGGGGGTGCCCCGAGCTGGTTGCAGGTGGATTTCCACAGGCTGACCCCTCAGAGACCCTCTTGTTCAGAATGAAGGAGAGCCGAGACTCTCCTTGGAGCCGAGACTCCAAGAGGTGAGGGCCATGGTCTTGTCTGAAGGAGGCTGGGCTTGAGGCCGCAGTGTCCTGCTCTTCTGCTCCATGGCATTTCCAGTCTGGGACCCTCACTGAGGCCCCACCCACAAGCTGGAGCTTTCTCGGAGGTGGCCAGACTTAGGTCCCAGCTTCTGTAGCCCCTACCTCTGGTGCCTTTTCCCATCCGTGCCCTGGGGGCCTCCTGCAGCCTTCCTGCTGCCTTAGGGGCCGAGGCCTTGCTTGTCGCTCAGCTGTCACCAGCATTATCTGGGGCCTGGTTACTTCCCAGACAAACTTGGGAGGTCAGATCTTGCTTCAGGGGTCAGAATCTGTTTCTGCATCATTCGAGGACTGGGGGAGCCTGCAGGAAGGGGAGGCCATGCGTCCTAGAACAAGCTCTGTGACTAGACATGACGCCAAGCTCCCAGAAAGCAGAGGAATCCACATGCGTGTCATTCTGCCGGGTTCTGTCACGGCCAGGAGCTCATTCAGCCCTTGCCCTGGGACTTCTGAGCAGTCTCAGCATCCCTAAAGGCCTGTTTTACCTGGCCCCTGCCCCTTTGCCTGTGCGATTCCTTCTGTCTCGAAGGACTTTCTACCTCTTATTTTTTGAGACTCATGGCCCTCTTAAGAGCCCTGAATGTCACTTGAGATAACAGATATGGCGCACTGTCCTGGCTTTCCTGATCCCTCCTGTCAGATTTGGGGACCCTCTCTGTCCCTTGAGTCTCTTAAAGCTCGTTATCGCTTCCTTGGGACACCCTGTTGGGCAACATGGGGAGTTAACTTCAGGCTGGGGTTCACGCCCCCGTGCCCAGCATGAGGCCCCGTCCAGAGCACGTGTGCAGCAGACATGCTCTGGCCAGGGTTGGGGGGAGTGGGCAGCCGGAAGACATGCGCTGGGAGGTTACAGTGACATGTGACATGGGTTGGGGGGTGCATAAGAGGAGTCTGAGCTCAGTGGACAGGTGAGGAGCAAGTAGATGGGGGAAGGTACGCAAGGATCCTCACTACGAGCTGCTGGAACGTGGCTCCTCCTCCCCATTGCTGCAGAGAGAAAGCCTAACCTTCCAGATGTTTCTTGGACTTCCCCCTTCGCATGGTGGAGCAGCCAGGGCCACACTCAGGTGATTGCCCATGTCCAGCCAGGAAACCTGGCCTTGGGCCCCCCACCCAGGCAAGTGTCGCAGCCAGCTGCCCAGATGTGGGAGCGAGGGGCTCAGGGAGCAGGGGCCTGCACAGCCACCGTGGGCTCCCGTCACAAGGCCATCAACGGGCTGCTTCTGCCTCTGATGCATTCTGTATGGACAGAATGGGGGGGGCTCCCCAGAGATCTGCTGCCACTCTCCAACCTCCCTCGAGCCCCTTCTCTGCCAGTTGGTTGGGAGACAGGGCGGCTCTGAGGTCAGGAGTATGGAATTCAGAGCCAGTCTGCTTCTGTTCTAGGCCCAGATTTGTCACTTTGCAAGCCACAGGCCCCGGCGTCTCATGTCATCTGTGAAAGGGGGCTGATGACAATGGACTTACCCTTAGGAATGAGGGTGCCATGAACTGATTGGAGAGAAGCATGAGCTCACAGAATGGGCTCGATGAGTACTAGCTAATACGTCCATGTGCAATCAATTCATCCTTCTAAAACACTAGATGACTTCACTCCTGGGAGAAATGCAAGTGAAGACGCAACCACTGCTGCCATCAGAAAGGCAGAGACACCAGGGCAGGCGCCGTGCTCGGTGGGGGGAGTGTGTGTGGGAGGGTGGCCCAGGAGCTGTCGATGGAGGGCGGGCCACGTGGCAGCAGGTATCACAGTGAAAAACGCGCATTCTGACTCAGCAATTCTGCTTGGGAGTTTAAACTCACACGTGTGTGAAATGGCCAAGGATGTTCACTGCAGCATTTTAACAACCAAAGATTGGAGACACCCGAACGTCCCTGAATGTGATTAGCGGAATCACGTGTGCCCCGGCCACAGTCGAGCTCAGCGAAGGAAGGAGCGGGGCCGCTGGGTGTGTACGGAGGGTGGAGAGCGAACAAAAAGGCGCAGGACGGAGGGCATGATATGCTCCCGTTTGTGTTAAATACGTTTTTATTCACTTAAAAACACATCCCTGAAAGGACAGTCTGGCTATTCAGCAGTGGCTGCTTCTGGGGAAGGGCGCTGCAGGGGGTGGGGGTATCAGACATGAAATACCCTCGCGGACCTTCTCAAGTTTACACCAAGGGCATGCGTCACCTGATCAAGAAAAAGGTGGCGGGGGGAGCCCCTGTCTTTCCCGCAGCCCCGAGAACGGAGGCCCAGCGCTGGGACAGCAGCCACGTTCCATGTATACCAAGGAGGAAGACAGGTTGAAGACTGTGGTTCTGCTCTTAACCTTTGCTGTTGGGTAAGAAAATCTTATCAGGAAGTTTTTGCCTTTAGGAAAGTGAGTCTTGCCTCTCTGTCAACACTAAATTGACACTCTTGGTAATGGCAGAGGATGCCCCCCGGGGCATGGGTGCTCTGGTTGGGGGTGACCCAAGAAGGGTGGCTTCTAGCTCCCCTGACAAAGCGCTCCCCCCCAGATAAAGGAGGAGTGTGGCCTGCCTAACAATCTCTTTAAATTAGACACGACCGATCCCGCTGCCACTGAACTCAGGCGTGCGGACCAGTCCAGAGCAGCAGGCTGTGAGGGAAGAGGTACGTGACATCCTCGCTTCCCTTGTGAAGAAATTCTAATCCTGCTTAAAGGCTGCTTTACTGCCGTGTTTGGATAGGAAAAGGCGTACCGCCCTGCTGGGATGGTGGGTGCTGGCAGCACGCAGCTATCGACACAAGGATGGCCATGGGGGTTTGGCTTGAAGGGAAGAGTTTGGGAGCCCCAACAGTGGACAGACGTGGAAGTCAAGTTCAGATCTTCATATGGCATGGGCGGCCTTTACTGGATGCCCAAGAAGTCCTTCTGGAGGGGTTGGGGCTGCTTGATGAGGCAGATAGGGTCTCAGCAATGAGCAGACACAAAAGGTAGGCCCACACCCCAGGAGCCCATGGATTAGCAAGGTTAGTAATGAGTATCTTTACCTTGTTCTTAACACCTTTTCTTAGCCCTGTGCAGGGGGTTGTTACAATCAGAAAGCAGAGGGTCAAGATTTCTCCTCATTCCGTCTTCCCAGTCCCTGCAGCACCTCTGAACTACAACCCCCTTCTGAATCCTAAGGGTTTATATACCTCATGTCCCCACCCCCCAAAGCCTCCTGTCACAAAACTGATAGAAAAGGGGACCCACTTCCTCATTTGTAAAGTGAAGACAGGAGTTGAAACCTCCTTTTGGCAGAGGGACCTGTCAAACCAACCCCAGGAGGCACCCCCCTGTGGGAAGCAAGGCGGAGTGGAGCGACTGTGGTTGAAGTGGGGTGAGCGGCCCCGAGCCCGGCCCACCCTCTTCTGTGCTGGCTTCTGACGCGCTTCTGGGAAACCTAGAGCCTTGGGAGAAGGCGGGTCTAGGGGTCGGGATGTGGGAGAGGAGATGGCTGGCTGCCTACCTTTCTGTCGAATTTTGAACTTCCGTTCCGCGTACAAGCCTCACCTGGCTAAAAACAGAGAATTTAAGAAAGAGGACAATGCTGAAGGAATAATGCTCTCTGAAGTATCATCCTTAATTCAAGAAGTCTCTGATTCTGCAGGTTACATCTGGACATGCTTTATTCTTTGTGAATTCATTACACCACGTATCGACAGTGGAACCGATCGAAGTGTCATGTCAGTCAGTGATCCGTGGTGGTCTCCCAGTCGAAGCAGCGGGTGGAGGGGAGCGCACAGCCCGCACAGGCAGGCAGACGCGGCTGTGAACGCAGGTGCTGCTGCTTCTCGGGCCCAGGACCTCGCACAAGTCCCTCACCCTCTCTGGGACCCCCGTCTCCGCTCTCGTGAGTGGGGGGTAACGGTGCCAGCAGGGCTGTCGCGCATGTTAAAAGAATGGATGCACAGCAAGAAACACGTAACAGGTGTTCGATACACGGGCACTACCGTAGTTACAGGAAAGTGGAATAAAAACACCAAACACCTAAATCCAAAACAACACTATAAGGCCATTCTGATTCTGGCTAGGTCCTGGGGCAACACCCACCCCATGACAAGCATGGGCACGCTGTCCCGTTTCCCGCTGGGCTGACGAGAGCACCAGGAGGGCAGGGTGGTCTTACTCGATACCCTCCCAGCTGCCCGACACTGGGCATGACGCAGGTGCCATCTCATTCGGCGTCCCCTTAGACGGCTGCCCGGAATGGCAACTGGGTCTCCCCCGGCTCGCTGACTGTGGCCAGATGGTGGGGGCGCCCACAGCCCTATACCTGGGGCTCGGTGAGAAGAGCTGGGCTGCCTGGCAGTGTTGGCCATGGGCACAGGCAGGGTGTGCGGCAGCCCCGTAGCCTATGTGCTGACCCTGGGCCATTTTAATGAAATGCCGCTTTTCTGAATTGGCTCATCTTCTACCTCGCTCACGAGGACGCTTTTCTTTGGGACACGCTAAAAGCATGCTAACGGCCCGCTGACTTCTGTAAAGGAGGAGAGCCATTTTCTCACACTCTGTGTAAAATGAGTGGGACTCCAATGCTGAAGCCCTAGCATATGGGGGGGGGAAGGACAGGAAATCCTACTTCTAAGGTTCCCACTATGTGCTGCATGCTCAGATGACTCCGCTCACCCCCCCGAACACCACCCCTCCTCTGCAGAGGAAGGAAGGTAAACTGGCAGGTGCGGCTGGAATTTGGGCCCAAGGCCTGTTTACTTACTTCCGGCAGTGGCGCTCACCCTGACGCATGGAGCTGCCCAGGAGCTAGAGCCCAGCACGGCACCCGGCCATACCCCAGACCCCGACTCATCAGCCCAGGGTGGGGCCCGATGAGAACGTGTTTGTTCGTGCTCCCCTCCCAACCAGTGGCTCCGATGGATGCCAGGGTCCGGGATGCTGTTCCAAGGTCTGTGCTCTGGGTGGCAGGGGCCTCGCTGGGCCATGGAGGCTTCCAGGGCTGCTTCCACCCCAGCCACATGGCTTGTGTCACTGTTGGAGTCAGGGCTGGACCAGAGAGGTCAGCAGTCCATGTGCTCCCCTTTCCTGTAGGACCACGGAGCAGCTGTGCGGCCACGGTGCGCTGCACCGCTGGCTCACTGAGACGCTCTCTGGGCCTTGGTTCCCTCCCAGGGAGAGTGAGGCCCACCACCGAGCTTCCTCAGAGGTGTCTCCGGACAGCCGCTGGGAAAGAGCCGGGGAAAGAGCAGAGGGTACTGCCCTGCTACAAAGAATGCCAGCCAGGAATACCAAAACTAGCTTTAATTTGTCCAAAAGTCACATTGAGCCATGTAAAAACTTTCTGGGATGGAGGCCCAGAGAGAGTCCATGCTGCCTGAGGCCAAGGGGTTTCTAGAAGTTCTCCAGCAAGCCGAGGATGCGCTTCTGCTCATTCTCCCGGAACTCTGGGCTCCGGCCATCACCGATGTTCTCCGCATACTCTGGGGAGACAAAGGCAGTGTGAGGTGTGGATCCAAGGTGCACGGCTGGGTCCCTACATGCCCTTCCCTAAATCTTGCTCCTGCTGAGGCGCATGCCGTGCTAAAGACCCCGACGCCAACTACCACCCCGCCCCAGGGCAGCTGGGGCCAAACTCCTGGGTCCTGCATTCGAGAAGCTCAGTCATCAGGGCCCAGCTCTCCCGTCCTCACTCAGGGGCCTCCCCAGCGGCACCCCTCATCCACGCACGAGAAGTGGATGCCTGCAACAGGCACGTTCGTTCCGGCCAGTGTTTGTCAAGAGTGTGACCCGACCAGCAGCAGCGGCAGCAGGCAGCAACTTGTTAGAAAGGCAGACTGTGGGGCCCAACTCAGACCCACTTACAGACCACGCAGTCCGTGTGAACCAGCCCTTCAAGGAATGACGCACAGAAGTCTGAGAACCACCATTTGAGGCCATGGGGATAAAGCAATGATCAAAAGAGATGAAAATCTCTGCTCTTGTGAAGCCTACTTTCTAGTGGGGAAACAACCAGGTAAATAAATAACAGAGACGGGGCTGTCAGAAGGCCTCACAGACATGTGATGAAGACGTGCAGCAAACTCCTGTGGGGAGGTCTGCGAGCGAGCGGCAGAGGGCTGGCCAGTGAAGACTGAGTGGGGAGCTCGCCTGGCTCGGTGGCTCGGTGGAGGGGGAGTATGGAGGTCTGTGTGGCCCGAGCTCCGCATGGGGGACAAGAAGGGGCAGGCACAGACCACAAGGCCTGTGCGCTGCTGCAAAGACTCTGGCCTTTCCCCTGTGACCAGAGCTGTGGGAGGGCTCCACTCCAGCGGCTGTGTGGGAGATGCCCTGAAGGGGACAAGGGCAGAAGGAGGCAGATGTGATTTGATGGTGACCGGGACCAAGAAGGTCACAGTGGGGGCGAGAACTCTTCAGATCTTACATGCATTCTGAAGCCAGGCTGGAAGTGGGGCGGCAGAGAGACACATGGATATTGACACCACCAAGAAGTATGACTGAGTCGTGGAGAAGGTGACAGCAAGCCTCGAACTCCCCCATGAGGTGACCAGGTGCTGCACCACTAAGGAGGGGTCAGAGTACAGTCCCCTGATGTGAGATTCAAACAGTTGGAAGTTTTTCGGTAAATGGGGAGGTGGGAGAAACAATGGCGTCGAGATGCCCCTCCCCTGTCTTCAGTGGCAGGAGGATGTGGGAGAAAAGCACCACCACGGGAGAGGGGGGTTCCGGAGCCCAGGGGCAAGGAGAAGGCTCCAAGAGGGAGGAGGGTACAGAGGATGGCACTGAAGACAGATCTCCAAAGAACACCATCAGAGTGGCAACGTAGGTCACCGCGTGATCCGCTTAACCCACACACCCCAGCACAATACTTGTAGCTCTCCATTTCATTTTCAGAAGTATCCCCCCTCCAATTATATACTCACGCTGGTTTTAGGGGGTGGGGGCGTATGGTGCAGAAATGCTGTGGATCTTAGGGACTGGAGGGCAGGAAATGGGGGCGGGGAGTGGGCTTCCTATAGTGAGTCCCAGGAGGAAGGATACAGAATGTGCCAGAAGGGAAGGAAGGCCAGCATTCTCACTGCCCACAATCCCAGAGGGAAGATGGTGTGACATCGTGGGCTGGGTTTGAACCCTGTCTCCAACTCACAATCCTAAGTGACCTTGGGAGGGTCTCCTCTGAAAATGTATGGGAAGTACTTGGCAAATAACAGATGTTCGAGACACACTAGCTCCTTCCCCGAGGCTCCTTTGCTCAGGCCAGCAGAGTCACGTGTGGAGAGCCCACATATCCTGTAGGTCCCTCTTAAAGGCCATCTTCTTGGTGAAGCCTACCTGGTCCTCTTCCTCTGGCTCCTGTCGTCAAGCCAGGGTCCCCATCACAGGCCTGAATTCTAGACCACCCTGAACTTGTTCTCCTCTCCCTCCAGATGGGGAGTTTCAGGAAGGCAGAGGCATGTGCCTTACTTTTGGCTGAATACCCAGCAGAGTCTGGCTGAGAGTCAACTATCAGTGTGGCGAGGTGCACGAGCTCTCCGAGCAGTGGATTAGGGCGATGGCTTGCCTCTCTGCCCCACTCCTCACACTGGGCAGCTTCAGGTAGAACAGAGAACCCTGGCCAGAGGCTTTTATATAATAAAACATCTGCTGAGCCAAATCAGACAAAGATTGGGGAGAGAAAAGAAAGTGTGCAACTCCTCCCCTGCTCCCTCCCACCCCCACTGTGCTGGGGAATAACTCTGCTCCTGCCACTTCTTCATTTTTCCTCCTTCCTCTTTATTACTTTGGACATGTGCCGGAAAACGGGATTTGGGATTCAGACATGTGCCAGCTGTGTGTCTCCCCCTGGAAATCATCCTCTTCCGTTAGATGCATCCATCACCTCCAGCAGCACATGGTTGTGATGCCTTCTATTAAAGGCCCCTTAAAGAAAGGGCTGGGGTGATGGGAGAACAGGATCCGGGCTGCGGAGACAGCTACGGGGCCATATGTAAGTGTTATCTCTTACTCACGTGTGAATGATCTAGTATTTGATGCCCCAGGAGACAGAGAAATGACCATTATAGCATTTAATACCCCCAGAGGCATGGTCTGGAAGCAAGAGTCTTAATGGATTGAACTAACACTTTGCTCTCCTAATGTATTCTCAGACCCAGGAGGGAGGGAAGTGGAGAAACAGTCTGATCCTTTGGGGCAGTGATTTTCCAACTCAAGCCAGCTTCCCTGTAGGGACTTAATCTCTTTCTAGAGACCTACAAGGTAGAGGAAAGCAGAGTCCGTATCAAGGGGATTAGAAAACACCAAGGCCTTCGAAAATCCAAGCACACAGAGCACCCATCCCATGGCCTGTCTCCCGCAGCTCTCTGTGGGGAAGGAGGAAGCCATCGGATTCGCCCTTCTCTGCGAATGGGTGGTGAATGGAACAGGCACGATGTGGAAGAGGGGCTGTCTCCTCCGCAGCGCGTGCTGGGCGGGTGTGTCTGGTGGCTCATCTGATCTTCGCAGCATCACACAAGGGAGAGAAGCCATTCTGGTTTGCAGATGAGGAAACTGAAGCTTATTAGAGAACTGGAACAACGTGCCCAAGTCTGGGACGGTAGAGAGGCTGGGATTCAACCCAAAAGGTATAGGAGTTGGGAAAAAGGTACCTGAAGAGCCGGGGGCAGGGGAGCCAGGCCCCGAATTGGCACTGTCTTCCTTAAGCAATATGCTGCCTGGCCTGCTCTCCATCCTTTGGGGAGGAAAGTGCTCTGTGAGTGCTCCAGAGCAGCCCAGCCCCCTGGGGCTTCTGGCTACAAAGTGCTCCAGAAGGCTAAGACTCCAAATGCCATGTCCTGTGGTAAAGGGGCCCCAGTGGCCACAGGTGTGGAGCAGGTCAGAATGTCAGAACCAGCAGGGCTCTCAGAAATGTAGTACAACTCTGAAGGCCGGGTGACTGGCCAGCGCCCCACAGCAAGCCAGCCAGAGCCGGGCCCAGAACCAGGTCTGACGAGGCCCCAGTGCTCTTCCACGACCCCTGGCAGCCGGCACAGCTGTGCCATGTGCCCTCGCCCTCCACCCCCTACCCCTACTCATTCTTTGTTTCCACAGTAGAATCCTATTTAGAGAAAATCTTAGTGGTGCCAGCTACCTCTGGTTATTACAGCTGCTGCAGCAGTTTATAAATATTGAACAGATCCCTCCCAGAGGTCTTGGGGAAGAGTTCTCTTTGCTCTGTGCGTGTGTGTGTGTGTGTGTGTGTGTGCGCGTGCGCGCGTGTATGTGTGTGTGTGTAAGAAAGGAAGAGAGAATGCAGGAGAAAGAGAGATGCTAGATGAAGGGGGAACTAGGAGTGGGGGAGCTGGGGGAGACGGGAGAGAAGAAGAGGGTGAGTCGGGCTGGAGAGAGTGAGAAAGGTGGTTCGCACATCAACTCCCTTCTCTACTGCCCCAGCATTTTCAAATGCTCTTATAATAAAGGCTTTGATGGAGCTCAAAAACAGGCAGCAGTGCTGAACGCATAAATATTAAAGCAAACTTTAGACAGCAGGTTTACTATTCAGACATGGAATACAAGCTGTTCTGTTTATGTTAAACGGGAGAGGGAGGGGCCCCGGGGCTGGCGGAGGAGAACTATCTTCAGGGCAGAGACTTACGCTGCACTCATAAGCCTGGCTCGGACCCCTGAAACTGAAGCCTCAAATGCTCACCCTTCAAGAAATGCCGGAGGAAGAGGGGTGAGGGGAGGAGAAGAATGCCCCTCTCTGTCACACTGAAAACTTGGAAGACGCAAGAAACTGGGAAAGGAAAATGCATGTCTAACAGATTCCTTAATGACAGTGACAAGCCTGGAAGGTCTAGTGTCATACTTCCCTAGAAGGACATTCACCTGTAGCTACAGGACACAAGTCCATCAGAAATTCCATTGAAGTGACACCCATTTAAAGGAAAGGGGTACCATCTGCTTCTCATGCTAACAGGGGTCATGTTCCCATTGCCCCGAGGACGCCTGAGTTGCTGGGAAAACACCTTCCCCTCCCCTCCCAGGCCCCGAGAAGGAATCTGTCCGGGTGCTGGTCCACTGGCTTTCCTGCCAGCACCTGAGTCCAGGCTGCTGTCACCTCCAGGTCAAAGGATTAGGCTGAGGAAGCCAGGGAAGGAGGCTCCATTCGCTGAGCACATACTGTCCCAGCCGCCGGACTGTAATCTCGACTTGAGCCTTCCCAAGGGGCAATATTCACTCCGGGTCTGTGTTTTACCGAGAGGAAACCAAGGCTCGAATGTGTTATCTACCAACTTAGCCAAAGTTGCAGAGAGAGCCAGAATCACGCGTGTCTGTGCGTCTCCGATCTGTTTCCTGCCGGAGGAGATCACACATGGGTTCTAGCAGCAGAGGCGCTGACATGTAGCAAGCACGTGCTACGTGCCAGCCACGTGTCAGGGCTGTGCGTGCGGATGGCGCCTCCCTGGACTCTCACAGAACTTGGTGAGGCAGGTTATCTCCACCTCACAGATGAACGGCTGTGGCTTACGGAGGGTAACGAGCTGCCCAGGGTGAAATGCACGCCTCTCTCCAGGATTCTCTCCTGCCAGTGGTCACAGCAGCCATGACCTGGGGCAAGTCACGCACACATCAAGAGGTCATCTAAAAAGAAATCCTGTCAGCTTCTGCAGTTTCAAAATGGCAGAGGCAATGCTCAGGCTACCAAGAGCCCCAAATCAACATGGAAATACATGTTTATGAGCTTCTAGAGGAGACTTTAAGCCATAATGAAAAAACAAATCAAAGGGCCAGGAGCCAATTTCTGAAGGCATTTTGAAGTCTTTGGCTCAGTCTTCTTGCCACCAATAAAAGAGTCTGGGGTTAGTAATCCTCTAAGCTTTCCCCTGCACAACAGCCCAGCAGCCATGCGGTCTTCCGGTAACTTTCGCCAGCGACCAAAACATTGAAGAGACTTGCCAGCAGCTTCCACGGTAACCCCTGGCACAAGTATTTACACTAAACAGTATTTCCAGGTCACAGCTCCCACACCACATCCAAGGAGGTGACCCCTTGATGATGGGCATCTGTGCCTGCCCTTAAGAGGTCAATCATGTGCTTCCAGAACCTCCTTAGTCACTTACCAGCTTCACGGAGACAGAAAGGACAAGGGTGGCTGCCAAGAACCAATGAAATGGGGGGAGGAGGGACAGGGAGTGAGTGTTTAATGGGTACAGAGCTTCAGTTTTGCAAGATGAAAATTAAAGGTGTGGATAAGTGGTGGTGACGGTCGCAATGGTGTTACAATAGTAAATCTGACGTATATTTTACTACCACAAAAAGAAAGTACTTCCTCTGTGCAGCCCCCCTGGACCCTTGTTCCTTTTAATCTGCAGCAGAATGAACCATGCCTTCATGATTCCTGCTCTATGTCTTCGCACTGACTTCATGCTGCCTTGTATAGTGATCAGTCATTTCACCTGTGACGGGACTGTATGCTCCCAAGGGACAGGGACTCCTAAGTGTCTCGTTCATCTTAGGAGCCCGCCTAGTGCCCTGTGATGCCAACTCGGTGCTCCAT
Organism: Mustela nigripes; assembly: GCF_022355385.1. Classification (NCBI taxonomy): domain Eukaryota; kingdom Metazoa; phylum Chordata; class Mammalia; order Carnivora; family Mustelidae; genus Mustela; species Mustela nigripes. Next base: position 119,551,830 of record NC_081563.1, on the reverse strand, counting down.
AAAAGTGGATGCCCTCAATTTTCTTTCTTAAAAGACGGGAGGATTGGGGGCACCTGGGTGGCTCAGTCGTTAAGCACCTGCCTTTGGCTCAGGTCATGATCTGGGGTCCTGGGATCGAGCCCCACATCGGACTCCCTGCTCAGTGGGAAGCCTGCATCTCCCTCTCTCACTACCCCCTGCTTGAATTCCCTCTCACTGTTTCTCTCTGTCAAATAACTAAATAAAATCTTAAAAAAAAAAAAAAAAAAGGTAGGAGGACTGTTTAAGCCAATCGACAAAGTTAGAGGTTTCCTTTCTGCCAGATGAAAGACCAACTGTGTATAGTTCCGAGTTTTGGGTTGGTTTGCAACAGTGTTAGTGACTCACTAACTCACTTCTGCAGGGCAGAAGACTACAGGCAGGAAGACTGTCAGGTCCTCCTGGAGCACACGGTGTGGCCTGCCCTTCCCTGGGAAGAGACCACCCTCTCCTACGTGCGCGCCCCAGTGCTCAGGCCTGGAGCAGCTGCCAGCTCCAGGGAAGGCTGGACTTTGGGAGCGCCGAGTAAGCAGTCTGCAGAAAGAGGGACTTTAATGAGCCATCAATTATTCCCAGCTCTCTTGGCACCCCCCATCAGAAGAGGAGGGAGGAAAATGGTGAGAAAGGGGACTGAGATACAACGGGAAAAGTCCCCTGCTGGGCTTGCCTCATCAGCGTTTTCCTGCGACCTCAAGGGATACATCAGCTGTCATCCTGCCAGCAAAACTTAGGAAATATGTAGGCCATAAAATCAAAGAAAGAGCTTGCATCTAATTAGTATGTTAAAAAAAAAAAAAAAAAAAGGAAGCAACCCAAACTGAAAAACAAAATTAAAATCAAAGAGGACAGACTGATGAGCTGGTTTTCTTTATGGGCCTTTGTTTTCTCCAGTTTTTGATGGAAGGAAGGGTGGAGGAAGAAGGGGGAGGGAGTGGAGGCTTTTAAAGGGGAGGGCCTGAGCAGAGCCTCGTCATCCACCCTGCCGCCAGCGGGCCTGACCCCTTTTCAACACCAACAGGGCCCTGAGGGGCTTGCTGGCTGCAGACAGGCAGGCCACAGGGCTCAGCTTCCTGGCACACCACCACACGCAGAAGGGCTTCCCCGAGGTGGGAGCGAGCCAGGGCGGGCGCCTGCAGTGCACAGAGGGTCGATAACCCTTTGATGTCCTGTCCTACCCCTGGGTCTCCTCTCTCTCTGCCTGGAATGTGTCTTTACCCCTGGAACACTCTTTCCATTCCTGGGAGGAGCCTCTCCCCACAGGAATGGCCTGTCCCTCCAGAACTGCTCTTACCACTCTGTTAGCAGGCATTCACAACTTCAACCAGCACTTAGCATGCTGTAATTAGTTCCGAGTATCTCTCCCCACCAGACGTGAAGTCTCAAAAATACGGCTCATGCTCACTCTCTTTGCCTCTCAAGTCCTGAACCCAGAGCCAGGCACTCGGCAAATGCCAGCTGAGAAGCTAGCTGCTGGAGCATGTATTTCGCTTCAAGTATGGCTGGTCACTTACACACCGGTGTCCCCCGGATTATAAACCCCATGAGGGCAGGCGCCATGCAGCACTGGAGGATAGTATCCAGCACGGTGCTTAGCCCTGAGGAAAGTCTCAGCAAACATCTGCCAAATTCAACTTGCACAAAGGTGGGGCTGAAGTTAACAATATGTAAGATACTCAGTGGGTTCTCCTTCGGTGCCCAGCACGGCTCTGGGGGCTGAGGAGACATGGTGAACAAGCCAGACAACGTCCCTACGTTACAGAGCTTACATTTTCATGTGTGAGACACACAAAACGAGTAAACAAAGCCATAAATAAAAACAATTACAGATTGTAATAAAGGCTAGGAAGGAAATAAACTGGGTGCTATGATGGGAAGTAACAGATGGAGACAGCCGCACGGATTCAAGATGGAGTCTAGAGGCGGATCTGGCGGATTTACTACTCTGTGGCTGCACAGGGCGCGGAGGGAGAAAGAAGGGCTGGCCCGAGGCTCCGGCACAGCTGGGGGGGGAAGAAAGCAACAGCGGACAGGACCAAGAGTGGCGGGAACACAGGCGGCATCTGTGCATCAGCAAACAAACCTCCACTCAGCGTCAGTGTGTGCCCGACACCCCACGAGACCCTGGGGGGCTAGACGGTGCTCTGAGGGAGACAGAGCCCGGCTCACAACCACTGGAAACTCCGTATAACCTAAGGTATACATGTGAGGATTTCACAAAGGAAACATCCACCTACTCCGTGTCAGTACCCGTTAAAACACCTTTTCTTCCTCAGAAGATCACTGTTTTGATTGCAGGGACGGAGGTGCAGGAAGAAGTAGAAATGCGAGAGAGAAGAGCTGAGAGTGATAAAAAGTTCTAATTGAACAAGTGGGCGTTAGACGGAAATGCCATTTAAGAACCGGAGATGCAAATCACCACAGCTACACCCCGGGGAGGAGGCGGCATCGCGGTAATTCAGGTGAACGCGACGCCGAGAGGGGAAGGAGCACCCGGGATGCTGTCGTGGAAGGCAGGGTGCTGGGCTTGTTTCGTGAACGGTTTCCCTTTCTGCTTTCTCTGAGGGAGAAAACAAGATTCTAATACCTCAAATTCTCCATCTGCAAAATGGACACGATGGCGGTTCCGCTGGCACCTGCCCGGGGCGGCTGTGCTGAACACGGGGCTTCCCATGCCTTCACACACACCGTTCTGTCGTTCTGGGATGTCCTGGCCCCAGCTGCTAAGACCCACTTCGATGCCACTTTCACAAGACTTGCCATAAGACTGTAGCCATGCCTCACTTACAGTAACGATGACGACAATTATCACCATCGTATTTCATAATATTCATAACAGCTAACAATTACGGAGAACTTATTAAGGGCCGGTATTTCAATCTATCATCTTATTTAATTTTCTCACCCATACTATGAGATCACATAGCAAATGGGTATCTCGCTCCAGGTGACACAGTAAGTAACAGAGCCAGGATTCAGTTCCAGGAGGCGGATCCCAGAGACCATGGCTCTTAACTTCTCTCCACCTTATTATTATAGATACCATTTATCTTCACATTTCATCCCCCCTGCCTGAACTGGGAGTTATAAGCCACTTACAGGCAAACCCTTAGAGTAAACCTAGCCTACTCCTTCACCTTGTAAATGGGCAGAATATGGGCCAGAGTGGGAGAATGAATATCTGCTCATAGCGACCAGTCTGTCCTGGCTCTCTCTGACCTCTGGCAGGAGCCATACCACGAAGTCCAATACGAGCATCTATACTGCTATGTGTGTGAGTCTGTGCTAAGGGGCCCACGGGCATGGCCGCAGAATCCAGCTCTGGTATCCTTGTGAGTGCGAGCCTGCTCACCACTGCAGGCCTCATAAGCCACTCCAAGCTGAGGAACGTCCCAAAGATGTCACGGCATCTGAGGGACTCCCTGGGGTAACTGAGGGCAGGGGGGAGGCTCACCTGACCAAGCACTGTCTGGGTGGCAGGCACTACCTACCACTGGGCACTAGACTGGACGCTGTCATGCAGTGTCTCCTGAACCTTTGCAAAAGTTCTAGATCACACTCACACAGCTGGGGGAAGGCAGGGTCAAGGCTGGACGGCAGGTCTGCTCTTTCTGCCACACTACACTGCCTCAGATTCACTTCCTGCGGTCTTGCATGATTCTGGGGATTTCCTGTTACTTCCTTGGCTTTTTTTCTCCCAAAGAAAGCCATTTCCTTCCACTACATGTAGTTTGCAACTGGATTTTGTATTTGTTTTGTCTTCTTTCTTTTAAATTCTTAACAAATATTTCTAAGCCTTGCTGCCTCTCGTGTGTTACACGTTCTTTAAATGCTGGAACGGAAGGGTCAGAGGCATAGAATGAATACCTAGGCTAGTCTTCGGCATCCTAACAGAGATGATCTGGACCCACAGTGCACGTGACAACACACTGAAGCCTGCGGTGCAGAGAATGCTGGGCACCAAATGCCGGGAGCCTCAGACACAAGCAGCACCAACTCACCCTTGATAATGTGTCTGACGATCTTGATGGAGCTCCCCCGCATGTTTAGGATCTGGTGAACCCTCTGGCGAATCTACGAGGAAGGGGAAGGGAGGGGAGAGAAAGGGAAAGCACCGTTTGTCCTGGCAGACACCAGCATCCATCCTGTGGAGAGCATGCCCCGCACACCCACCCCTGATGGAGCGGGCCCACACAGAGCGCAGGGAGGCAAGGAGAGTGGATCCCCTTCTTTCTCGGAGTCTCCGCCCAGGCAGGGGCTCAGGAAGGAGGCAGGCGTGGACAGGCCCGTTGGGGGCAGCCCCTCCTACCTGGGGCACGTTGGCATTGCAGATCTCCGCCATGATGTAGCAGATGTGCTGAAGGACAAAGAGCCCCGCGTCCAAGCGCCGGAGGTAGAACTCGTCCTCCGTGTCGTTGTCTATGATCTCCCCGCGCCGGACCATGTCCTGCAAGCAAATGAGCATTGGGGACAAATGAGCTGGCCAGTGAGCCCACAGTACACAAAAGAATGGCAACTACAACAACAATGACAAGAGCACCAGGAGACCATTCCATTGTGGTCTCCTGCTCCGCCCATTATCTTCTAAAGTCTCCTCCTTACCTTTTCATTTTTAATAGACTAGAGGCCCAGGGAGTCAGATTAAAGCCCCCTTTTTCCCTATGCAGTCAAGGCCATATTCAATCTGAAAAATAAGCTGACAGGGACACAAATCTCAGCTCTATCTGCTTCCAGCCATTCTTCACTCTTTGTTTCTGGCCCCCGTACATCACCTCTCTGGAAGACCTGTGGATCTCTTTCCCTTCCCAGTCAGGTGGAACTTGGGAGGAGTGGTCCCGTGTCCACAAGTCTGTCTTGCTGCCCTGGTGAGGCTGAGGGCGATGGCACAGGCCGTACGCGCGCCCCTCGGGCTCACACCACATCAGCAGCAAAACGCCACCACCCCTTCTGTGGCGCTTCACCAGCAGGCACTCCCCTAGGCCGACACCCCGACAAATGACAGGAGTCTCCTTCCTCAACCGCTGCAACTCCAGACCTATCCGTCTTGCTGTCCCCAGATGTATTCCTCTTTAGCAGATTCTTTTCTTAAACAGCTTTACTGAGATACAATTCACATACCACACAATTTGCCCGTCTAAAGTGCACCGTGTACCGGCTTCTGGTGCGCTCAGAGCTGTGTGACCGGCACAATGGTAGGACAAGTCCACCACCACCCCTGAGCCCCCCAGCTAGCAGATTATCACCGCCTCTGCCATCAGAGCTCCTCTTCCCACCTCTGGGCCTTCACTGCCTTCCCTCCTTGGGATCCTGGGGTATCTCTGAGGCCAGTGCTGCCTTTATGCTACCTCCACCGCTCGCCTTCCCTGGTGACAAGGCTAACACTGCTCCTCTCCACACGCCTCTTCTGCACACGACCTGCTCCCACACGCCATGCTCGCACGGATCCCCACCGTAACCCTCCTCCGTTGTTAACGCCCTGTCTCCAACTCCCTTCATTTCATAAGGGTGCACTATGAACTCTGGTAAGGCAGGGACTGAATTCTGTCTTCATGTCTCCACTCAGTAAACATCCACACACTGAACAAAAGGGAAAAGACATCTCTGTTTCGGGCTGTCGGCTCTCAGGAGTAGGAACTGGGAGTCGGACTCGTTCCATGTGACTGGCAGACTGGCTTGAGAAGACAGGTGCTTGACACATGCTTTTGATGACAACGATCCATTTCTTAATTCTGTCAGTAGTTTTATGGCTGCGGTTCCCTCTGACAGCTCGGGCTCCTGTCACTGATGGAAGCCCCTGGGACCCTGCTTTCCACTCTCCCAAACTTGGAGGACTTACTGCTTGGTCATCAATCTCCAAAGAGAACCCTTAGAGACTATTTAGACGCAGATAATGCTCTTCTTTATTTGCCCAAGGGGCCGGCCTGTAGCAACACAAGGCTACTTTTCATCTCGCTCCTAAAGGCCTCTGTCTGAGGCAAAGGACGGCTGTACTGTCTGGCAAATCAGCACCACTAATTCCTAGCTTCATTTAGTAGCAAATTCCTTGGTAATCTGGTAATGGTGTTAATGTTCATGAGGTAGTCATGGAGCACTGGACTGATGTCCGAGGAGTTTAAAAATAGAAGGGTCTCTTTACTTTCTCATTTACTCATAATTGTAACTTCCTGCTCCAGAACTCCTAAGTGTTCAGCAGCTGGGGGCACAGGAAGCAAAATCACTCCAGACTTCCACTCATGCAAAGAGCATTTGCTGCTAATACTTTACATTTCTATAATGCTGTAGAGTTTAAAGTGTCATTATATCTACGGTTCTGACTACCACATTGAAAGAGAGCCGGGGCGGGGGGGGGGGGATTATTAATCCCATCGTACAAATCAGAATCAAAGGCACACAGAGGTTAAGTAAGTTGCCTGTAATTACATGATTACCAGTTACTAGAATATGGACCCCCTGGGGATAGGAATCCTGTCTGATTCACCTCTGAGGTGGAGAAGATGAACGTTAACACCAAGAGCTCAGATAGCAGCCCAGGTAAGCACCCAGCAGCAAGGGTGCCATTCTAAGCATTGACTTAAGGCAGAAAAAGAATGAAAATGGAGGTAAGGGGATGCTCTGGTCTTAGTCATGGAGGGGCCGACTGTCTGGGGAGGCCATAGGGACCCAGGAAATGACCAGAGAGTAATATGATATTAAAGATAATGACAGGTGGTGGGTGCTGATCAGGGTTGGCTAAGACAGGAGGGCACCCAGGAAGAAGGGACTCCCGGGCAGCCTTTCCAGCTCCTGAGAGACAGCAGAATGAAGGCCTTCAGGATGAGGCCTTACAGGGGTCTGAGACCTTGTGCGGCTCATTGCTCTCTGCTCACCAGCAACCCCGCCCCCTCAGCCCCCCTGCCTTGCACACAGAACAGACAGGCCTGCCCTCTGCTCTCTGCCTCTTCACCGTTGCTGGCGATGTTGGTACTAGTCCCACCCCCTAATCTCTATCATAATATAGTTAAAGCCTATAATGGGATATTGCTTTCAAAAATTTTCCTGAGAGTTTTGAAAACTTTTCAAAGTTTTCCAACTTGTAAACTTTTCCAACTACTAGGATTTTTCAGTCTGGAAAACCCTCAAGACTTTGATTTATCCATTTACGGCGTCTCCCATGACCCGCCTTCCAGCAGTTATTCCGATGTGTGCCTCTCACATGTAGGCTCCTTAGAAGTAAGAGCTGTGTTTCAGTCTTCTTTGTGCCCTAGAAAGCACCTCACATACCACTTTGAGCACAGCAGGCTCTTGGAAAGCATTTGTCAAACAGGACTGGGAAACGCAGCTAGAAGTTCAGTGCTGCTTAAGGATCTGTGTGTGCTAAGACTCCCGTGGATAGGGAGAGGGGGAAGCATCAGACGTGGTGAGGGACAGGACCATGGTGGACCAGCTGATGGGGGCCTGAATGCTGGCGAGAGAACTGAGACACAATGGGCTGCAGGCTGGGGCGTGTGGGTGGCTCAGTGGGTTAAGCCTCTGCCTTCAGCTTGTCATGGTCTTGGGGTCCTAAGATCGAGCCCCTCGTCAGGCTCTCTGCTTGGCAGGGAGCCTGCTTCCTCCTCTCTCTCTGCCTGCCTCTCTGACCACTTGTGATCTCTGTCTGTCAAATAAATAAATAAAATCTTAAAAAAAAAAAATTAAAAAAAAAAAAAGGGCTGCAGGCTGCCTGTGCAGGAAAATGTCAAACAGGGGAACAGGCAACTCCTGTGTGACAGACATGCCGGCTCACAGCCCTGAGAGGCAAGCAGAGTGCATGGCTGGGAGGCTGCAGTACCAGCCTCCGTGAGGAGCTGATCAGACGAAGGAGAGAAGAGGTGACGAAGCCCTTAGAGGTTTGCAAACATGGAAACTGGGTGAGGAACACATTTCGTTTGTCCACCTGATAAAGATTTCCTGAACACCAAAAGGTGGGCCAGGTACTGGATGATGAATTAAGAGTCCACATCGTCAAGGAGATTAGAGCCTAATAACATCGCCAAATTATTAATTTTTAAAAATGTAATAATGCCTATGATCAAGGGCCTCTCAAATGGTACCACATGCTGTGGGCACCCAGGACACACTTTGTCTGTCTGGAGGGGTCAAAAGACTTCATAGGAAATGTACATTTGAGGTGGACTCTGTAGGAGTCTGATAGGCTGAAAAGGGCATTCTAAGCAGAAGGAGAAACAGCATGGATCAAGGCACGGAAAAGTCAGCTTGGCTAGGGTGAGAGAGATCAACAGTGGAACATCAGTATCACTGAAAGAAAGGTTAGAAAGGAAGAAGGGAGTGTGGTTTTTTGCTTATAAAGACGCTGGCTGTCGGCAGATGATATTATTTTGATTGATTGCTACAGATGAGGCACTGTGGGAGGCCGTCTGAATACAGACCTCTGCCGCCACCATCCATCCACCTCAGAGGGCCAGCCAGTGTTTACGGAGGGCTCGTTGCGTGTCAGACTGAGTCTAAGTGCGTTTAAATTCCTTTGCTTCTCACAAATATTGGAGGAAACGGGACTCGGCAGAGCAGTCTCCCCAAGGCTAGTGGGTGGCAGAACTGGGACTCAAAACCAAGGCTCAAACCCGAGTTTCATGCTGCCATGTTTGCGTGGGTGCGGGTTTCGGAGCTGTTTCCGAGAACAAAGATGCTCACTAATAGTGGTAGAGGCTCAAGAATGGAGCACAGCAAAATTAAGTTTCTTCCTTCCTGGTGCTTTTTCCTTTTCCACACTCTCCCCTACGATCTCATCTTCTTTTAACCAGACAGGCACATACTGTACCTTCCCGTTTCTCTAAATACTGTCATCCAGAAAGGACGGACCCAAGAGACCAATGCCAAACTCCATTTTTGTCTCTCTCCTTAGAACTTCAAGACTCTGACAACGTTCAAGTCAACATTCTACTTTTAGATATACGGCCAGATGATTTGAAAGGGAAAATTTCAAGTGTAGATCTGAGATGCGGCTTTAGCTCATCTCCAAGAAAGGCATCACCATCGCTGGGCTGAACATGCACGAAGATGAAGCAGAGATTGGCTTCTAAGACGAAGTCTCTGCCCTGACAGTTTCAGAAGCATCATAGAAACCAGCAAGCAGAGAAGGTGACTGCTGTCAGGATAGCACCTTATCTAGCCTGGTACGACTTGGTGGCAGGGAATATTTACTGCTGACTGCATTCAGAAAAGTTGAGCGGAAACGTGTACTCAGTGTTTAAAGGGAAATAAAAGAAGCAGGATGGTTATGTATCATTCTGAGAGCAAATAAGAAAGTTTGGGGAGGGGCGCCTGGGTGGCTCAGCAAGTTAAAGCCTCTGCGTTTGCTCACGTCATGATCCCAGGGTCCTGGGATCGAGCCCTGGATTGGGCTCTCTGCTCAGCAGGGAGCATGCTTCCCCCCACCCCCTGTCCCCGCCTACTGTGATCTCTGTCTGCCAAATAAATAAATAAAAAATCTCAAAAAAAAAAAAAAAAAAAGAAAGAAAGAAAGTTTGGGGACAGTTCTTTTGGAATATCTTCTCGAGTTTTGGTCTGTCTTAAGAAGAAGGAGGATCATATATAACCTTTATTATAAATGGATTAATGAATTTCTGCCTCCTTTCTGGATTCTAAGATACCAGATTAAAAAAACTGATGTGTTGGGCGCCTGGGTGGCTCAGTGGTTAAGCCGCTGCCTTCGGCTCAGGTCATGATCTCAGGGTCCTGGGATCGAGTCCCGCATCGGGCTCTCTGCTCGGCAGGGAGCCTGCTTCCTCCTCTCTCTCTCTCTCTGCCTGGCTCTCTGCCTACTTGTGATTTCTCTCTGTCAAATAAATAAATAAAATCTTTAAAAAAAAAAAAAAAACTGATGTGGACATAAGGAAGTGGACCTAACCGTGGAAAGACTTCTCGGGGTGTCTGAGTCTCCAAGATAGTTGCTGGTACAACCCAACTCATGATCATCTGGCTAGGATTCAGTCTCTGAAGTAATAGAAAAGTAACATTAACATTCTAGCATCACCACAAGCTTTTCCCTACTGTCTTATTTTCCTCACAGAAGGCTCTGGAAGAACTGAAGGAGTCCGATTTAGAAAACTCTGATGGTTACATACTAGTAGCACATAAGTAGACTTGCCTCACTAGCGGTAGGGAGCAAATGACTTCTGCCCCATTGACCAGTGAGACATCCTTCAAAGTGACTGACAAGGAAAAGAGTGAGGCTGGCTGGCCCACGCAGAGATTAAACCTGCAGCTCCCCAGCCTCAGCACGTGGGCACCAAACCTAGTAACATGAGTATAACAGGCCCAAACATGAGTATAATAGCCCCATTCTAAAAAGATACCTAACCTCCCTTGCCTTCTTTCCCTCTTAAGAGATCCTCTGACATTACAAGAAGCATTTAGACACTGGGTTTTCTGAATGATGATGTATTAATTCTACAAACAGGTTCCTCTGCCAAGATTGGACAGAGTACTAAATAAACTAACACTTGCTAACTTACTGGTGTCCTTAGAGAGGTCATCTAACTTTTCATGGCCTTGGCTTCTTTGCTTGGAAACGAGAAGCCTGCCCTGGATCAGGGAAGGAAAACAGGTTTCACCTGGAGTGCCCACTCTCATGCACCTCAGTGGTGGTCAAGTGCTCAACGTGGAAAAGGGCTGGGGGACTAATGGGAGCTTGTGCAGGAGGAGCCCTGAGACCAGTTAAGCTGTATCTGCGCTGACGGCAGGGTGGGGAGTGGCAGGAGGCGCCAACTGTCTCCCTGATCTCGTGCTCTAGATGGCTCCTTTCAGCTTTGATAAACCAGGGCAAATCTACAACTGAGCCACCTCCATCACCAGACAGGATGGATTTCTGCCTGTATCTGGGTGTGGGTATGGACGGACTGAAGCTGTTGACTGGTGGTGCTCCCAGACAGTCAGAAGAGCCACTGTGACAAAGGCCTCAGGTAGGAGACAGGGAGCATCACCCTGACATGACGTAGTGGTCAGCACTGACAACGAGCTCATTCTCTCACAGTAAATTAGACTTCCTCGTCCCAAAGAGATGAGCCCTGGATCTGCTGCTACATTGGACAGGACATCTTTAAACAATCTAGACATGAAAATCGAGTGTTCTTCAAATGGCAAGACGATTAACAGAGATTAAAGAGAAATTCCAAAAATCCAGTAACTTCCTCAAGTATCGTAAACATATCTACTTTAAAAAATTTCAGAGTGACTGTCTGCCTGTGCTTGCTCTCGCTTCTCTCTCTATGACAAATAAATAAATTAAAAAAAAAAGATTTCAGAGTGAAAATGTGTGTGTACACTAAACTACATCTAAAATGAGACAGGTGAGTTAAGATGTAAAGGAAGTCTTCCACAAATTCATTCAACTCTCACCGCTGTGGCGAGTGAAGGTGATGGTCCTCTTTGTGAAGCTATGACAACTCGACATCCACTGGAGTGCTTTCTACTTTTGAGAGCAAAGTATCTTCATTAACCTCACTTGCTGTCTATGCCCTGTGTTGGGCATTTCCAGATTTCACAGATGGAAAAACTGAGACAGATGTCAAATGATTGTCACTGAGTTTCGGTTAAAGACTCTGGTGGAACATGATTTCCTAGTCCAAGACCTTTTTCTATTTGTCCTTTCACTCTGGCAAGAGATGGGATGTAGCACATGGAAAATGACAACAGCAACCTTTCCTGAGTCCTCACTGTGTGCCAGGTGCTGGGCTAAGCACTTTCATGGATTTTTCCTCATGAGGAGTTGGGAACTTTGTGTCCGCCTTTCAGATGGGAAAGGAAGGCTTATAGAGGTGGAATGTCTCCTAAGGCCACAAAGCTCATGGTTGAGTAAGAGTTGAAGACAGGATAAAACACACACAGTTTGGCTCCAAGCCTGTGATACCTTTCACAGTCCAAAGAAGGAAAAACTTTGTTTTATAGACCTTTTCCATTATTAGCATATGAACAAAGAGCATTTTTTTCTTGATGCCCTATCTAGGGTCTAATGCAAACCAGCTATATTAAATGTGTGGTCCTCTTGTGTCTTCCTGGGCCTGTCTTTTCCTTGTAAATTAAAGAAATTAAAAAATAAATAAATAGAAATTTAAAAAAAGGCAAAGGGGGCCTGGGGGGCAGGTTAAGTAAGTGTCTGCCTTCGGCTCAGGTCATGATCACAGGGTCCTGGGATTGAGCCCTGCATCAGGCTCCGTCCTCAGAGGGGAGTCTGCTTCTCCCTCTCCCTCTGCCACTCCCCCTGCTTGTGCTCTCTCTTTGCAAGCATGTTCTCTCTCAGATAAATAAATAAATCTTTTTTTTAAAAAAAGGTGCACGTGTGTGTCTGTTTGTGTGTGTGTGTGTGTGTGTGTGAATCTACAACTAGGCTAGCAAATTCCACATGCAATTTGGAAGAGTTGAAAAAAACGGAAGACACTCAGAAAGGTTTTGTGTTGCTCATTCCACGAGAGAAGGCTAGAATAAAAACTTAGATGGTAATTCAGTGAATGGCGCATTAAGTAGAACAGATTGCAATTCACAGCAGCATAAGCCTGTTTGGGGACTGCTAAAATCAACAGATTCATCTCCAAAGATACACAAGGAGGTGGTACGTGTGGTGTCAAGGTGCCATTTCTGCAGGGCTGTGTGTTGTTTTCTCCTCCCCCAGCCATATCCTCACTTTAAATGTTAATCTGTCGTCAGGAGCACTACCGAATCACCACCTTTCCACGAGCCTCTATCTCTCGCAGCAGGCAAGTCACAAGCCTCCAAATGAGCATGTGGATGCCATTTCTAATCTGCCCCTGACAGGCAGCGAGCTGCCCCTCGCTGATGGAAGGAGACAGTCATAAAAGAAGCTGCTATGTAGCCAATAAGAATTCCTCTTGCCTTAATAAGAGGGGACGCGACTCAGAGCCCCGATGGGTCACAGTTACGGTCTGTAGTCATGGGTAAGAACGCCCCACCATTTACAAAAGGCCCATCTCTTTTTTCTTCAAAAGCAAGGGAAGAGTTTAAGCCACGGGAGAGACAGGTAAGTGGAGCTGTGTGTGTTGAGGTGTGGGGGTGGGGTGCGCACAAACACCAGCAAATGAAACCTTCTTCTAAGAGCTTCTAAAATAGGGCAGACTATTAGAGAAGGATCCTAGAGACGGCCAGTCATTTTTAGCTGGGGAAACCGAGGCTGAAGAAATAACAAACAGGATTTTGGGGGGAGGGGAGAATGCGTAACTAACTGGCAGAAACTCTCATAAGGGTCCAAGAACCTCAGGCCAGACCCTTGTCCACGGTGGAGAACTGATTATGTGTTAGGCCAAACCTAGCACACATGCATGTGACTCGTTGCTATAAACAATCTCATTAATCTTTAAAATGGCAAAGTCACTGTGAAAACTAAAACACGCAAAGGACAAGTCATCTCCCCCAAAACAGAGGTCGTGTGTGGCTGAGCTGAGATTCAACCTTGGGCCGCATGACCTCAGGATTCACGCTTCCTTCTAGCTACCATGTCTCCATGATGCGTGTGTCTTCCATTTCTACATTTCTAAATTTACTGAAAAAACAAAACAAAACAAAAAATACCCATGACTGCTCATCTGAATCTTGACAACATATAAGCCAGGCTTGAGAGAACCGGAGCTTCTGCGACAGCAGATACAAGAACACAAGGCCAGAAAATAACAGTCCTGTTGGAGGTGCCGAGGAAGGAAGATCAGGACAGGCTTGTGGAGCCTCAGCTTTAGAGAGAGAGAGACAAGTATACAGGCCAAAAACACTTACAATAATAGCTACCACTTATGGCATACTTGCTTGTGCCAGAAACTGTTCCAAGTGATTTCTGTATATTGATCTATTTCATCCTCCCTGTAACCCTTCAATATAGGTATTACCATTCTCCCCCTTTTCCTGACGAGGAAACTGAAGCAGAGGCAAGATTTGGGTCTACGGCTTGCAAGCTGCTGCGCACAGGGAGCACAGAGCACAGGGGTGGGGGGAGCAGCATGGGGGCCGGGACGCTTTCTGCAGGCACTGGCCCAGCAACACTAAGCAGCATGCTTGGCACATGGTACACACTCAACATGCATCTATTGACAGACTTTTCTGCCAAAGCTCTTGAGGATACAGAGGAATTAGCCAGCTGCAGGAGATGGCTGTGGGAAACATGGTACGGAGAGGTATTCTGGGCAGAGAAGAGAAAGGTTAGGAAGGCACAGGTGGTACAGAGCTGTTTTTGCACGTCACAAGGGGAGGGGCGGTAAGGGATGCAGCCCTGAGGTGGGGAGGCAGGGGCAGGCAGGGGCCCCGGTGGGAGAAGCCTAGCAAGGCTTGGAAGGAATTTAGAGCATATCCTGCAGGTAACACAGAGCCAGTGTGTACTGGGTTTGGGTAGGTGAGTAGCATAGCTGCATTTTCAGTTTCAAAAAAATCTCTGGTTACTGTGTAAGAAATGGATCGGAGAGGAAACAGGTTAGCGAGGAGGGTGCTGCACTCCTACAAGAAGAAAAGATGCTGGCTGCCCAAGTGTCCACGGTGGTAGTGAGGACAGGGAACATGAAGAGGATGCATAGAGATCAGAGGTAAAACTTACCAGACGGACCCAGCAGGCAGAAAGGAGGTAACAGATGCAGCGCAGGTTTCTGACCTGGTGACACTGGTGACTGGCCCCGGTGCGGTGAAGGAGGGGAGGGGATGATACACGGATAGGGCCACAGACCAGGCTTTGGACTGGCTGAGCCACAAAAGCCTCTGCGTGATGGCCCGTGGGAGGGGCTATGAGAGTCAGCAGACACCCGGGAGTCCCTGGCGCACAGCCCTAGAGCCTATGAACCCCGCTGGAACAGGAAGGCAGGGAGGATGACAAAAGCCAAACAGAGCACGCAGGGCCACACTGCGAGGTAAGTGGGAGTGGCACAGGATCAGAACTGAGCTCCTCTGACTTCCCCTCTACTGGCAGAAAGGATGACGGACTGGGAAGGGGGCAGGCAGGGGGGTTACGGAGGGTAAAAGTGCACATCAGCAGGCATCTAAAAGAGAGGAAAAAGCACCAGGACACACCCTCCCCCACCATCACTGGCTTCTACTGGCTATCAGCTGTGTCCTGGCAAATTCTTGAACAGAGAGAGTCTGGGAACGACTGGCTTAAAGAACAGCTGAGGAACTCTCAGCAGGATTCTCTTTTTAAAGCGCATCCCAGAAGCCTGACGCCCAGTTAGCAGAAGAATCAATGGCAGTCTCCTACTTCTCCTGTCTACATCCTTCCCCAGTGCTCTAGGATCACGTTCTGCACGCATCCACTCCTGTGCTCCCCCCGCTCTGTACAGATCTTTAAATGAGTTTCAAATGCTAAGGAAATAGTCCAAGTCTGTTCCAGACATCAAGTCCTGTGGATACTGTTTCATTACAAGGAGTCCATCTTTCTCTTTCCAGGATAAAGCCTAGAATGATTTAACTGTGGCAAAATTAGCATGCAATTTGTAAGTCATTATAGTGCAAAGTATGTGGTGAGAACACTTTATTGAATAAACCTGCTGAGTATAATTTTCCCAGGAACTAAAAAAGGGAAACCTCTCTCCAAGGCTCTCTTCCCTCTTAAAATCCCTGCCAGTACCTATATAATTATGTCTCAGTCTGACAGTCAGAAGCCAGGCATCTCTGTACATTTAACCAAGAGAAGCCAGAAGGAACCAACGAGAAGTCAGGACATCTTCCCAATAACAGGGACCTTGCTGTTTTCCGGGCTTGGTGTTGGTTTGGGAGTCAGGTGAAATCTGCTGAGACAAGCATCCTGAATATTTACAGATCACGGAGAAGTGAGGCTCACTAGAAGAGTCTAAGAATTACATGCCCTTTAAAAGTTCAGGTCAAATCTTGTTAACCAGGAGCCCCGAGGGCATGTCCAGATACACTGTGGCCCTGAGTCGGGCAGTCACGGAAGACATACCAATGCAGTGGGCCACAGCCCCAGACGTGGAAGTCTCTGCCAGTCACAGATTATTGCAGTAATGTGAATGTGTATACAGTTACCAGCTTGTCCTGTAGACTCTTCTAAATAGGCCTGTTTCACCTTACTGAACACCGCCACAGGTAGGCCACAGAACCTACAAAGAGGTCCTGAGATACTTTTGATGATAAGGCTAATCATAGAGCAAACCAAAAAAGAGGGTTAAAAATGAGAGTTAAGGAACAATGTAGGAAAAAACCCTCAGACCTTCAATTTTCCTTAATACTCAGGGACAAATACTAATTTCATCTCGTAAGTGATGGTCCTTCATTTAGTGCATGTCAATCACTATGTAAGCCCTGAGAAAATGATGAACAAGAGAGATTACAGCCCCAGAGACAGAGAATAAACAAATACTGAGAAGTGATGAAGGGCCCTGGAGATTGGGGTGATGCTACTTTACGCACAGTGATGACCGAAAACTCTCTGACGGGGTGACATTTAGGCTGAGACCTGAAGGTGGAGGGAAGCTCCAGCAAGGGAAGAGACAGGACAATGGGGAGAAGCAACTGCAAAGGTGCTAAGGCAGGAAGGAGTGCCCAGGTGCGGGAGAGGACACTAAAGAAACGGGGGGCACCCGGATCATGCGAAATGTTGCAGTCCTAGGGGAGTTAGGAAGTGTGTGTGTATGCAGGGTGATGGGGTACAGAAGTCCTTAAAGAGACAACGAAAGGTTCTCTGGCCACCGGCTATGTGCCAAGCCCTGTGAAAGAGCTTTCAGGTGTTAGGTCACCAAATCCCTTCTGAATGCACCAAGGTACACAGGTTGGGACATACACCTTAGAAAGAAAACACTATTAAGCAACAAAATAAGGCTGAGAAGTTAAGCTACTTGTCCGAAGTCAGAAAGCAGAAATAAGCCGGGCTCTAGAGCCCACATTCTCCCGTCTCACCCTCTTCTCCTGGGGTTTAACTTCCCACTCACCCCCCCAAACTCGGCTCTCCCTGCCCCTCCTTTGCTCCTGCTCCTCTTCAGTTGGAAATGCCCGATGCATCTCTGTCTTCTAACGTGCAGCTCGTACCCTGCATCATACATAAACAGCTGAGGGTCCTGCAGGGTGCAGTCCACAGCTCCCATCCTTGGGCTTCTCTAGGCCTCGTCAGTAGCACCGCTCCTGGGGCCCCTTCTTCCATGGGCACTTCCAACTCTCACCCCCTGCCAGTGGCTGGCCCGGTGCCTCGCAGAGAGCAGGCGCCTGAGAAATATTTGCCAAATGACTGGATTCTGTCCAGTGACTCCTGGTCAATTGCAAACCACGGCCATTCGCACCGTGCCCGTGGATGTCTGAAGTGTACAGGGAAGATGGGGTTTCTGAGACACTAAAGCTGTCAATACCTGACCTGCCTTATCTGGGGGCAGTCCCCGACCCTGCTATCTAAGTTTTTTTTTGTTGTTGTTGTTGCAGACTTGGTGGAGTGTGGAAGTCTGGGAGATATTTATTCATTACTGATCTGACCGTCAATGTCATCAAATGCATGAGAAATAAGCATTCAATTCGAGTTAACAAATATTTGCTGAGCTCCCAAGGGGTGTAGGACACCTGAGTTTAACAGAGATGGGTGGGGTGAGGCAACAAATTGCTTATGACTTAAGAGAGAAGAGTGCATGAAGGAGAGGTGAAAAAGAGGTCGTTCTGTTCCGAGTCACTCTACACCTGCCAGGCGGCTGCACCTGCCAGGATGGAGCTAGAGTGCTGGCAGAGAGCACTGCTCGCTAATGCATCCCTCGCCCTAGCACCCCGCCCTGTCTCTCTGAGCAACACTGGGGCTGCTGAGCACTAATGGCCTTGGAATGTTTGCCAGTGCCCAGCAAAACGGCCTTGGCATCAAGGAGACAGATGTTTGTCAGGGAACGGCAGGAGCCCCGGTGCCCGTGGTACACAGGCGCTCTGTGAAGGCCGGGGGAGAGTGGCTGTGGCGATTACTCTCCGTCAGTGCTAATCAATTTCACACCCTCTTCAGCGCTGATAATAGATAATCTTGCGGGAAGCGGGCCAAGTTTCCTAACGGCTACATGCAAGCTGCTCCCTCACGCCCCACAGCTTACTCGGTCGCCTTCAGAAAAGCCATCTACTCCAGCTTCCCCTCAAACGAAGTAGATGATGGGGCCAACACTCTGGTCTGTTAGGGGGACTCCTTCTGGGACAGATGGCAAGGAGGATGCCCTCAGGAGAAGGGCCGCCTGGCTCACTTTAAAAGCTGCGCAAGAACGAACACCAAGCAGCAGCAGCTCTCAGAAATGTAGCGACGTGCTTTCTGTACTTTATGCTTCCTCTTTATAATAACCCCCAAAGGGAAGTGTTATTTCCATTTTACAGATGACACAACCGAAGTTTAGAGAGGTCAACTCATTTGTCCAAGGTCTCAGAGCTAGGACGTGGCAGAGTTGGAATCCAAACCCAGGGTTCTGTGACTCCCCACTCACCCAATACTTTCTCGGAGGCTGCCGCTCCTCTGATGAAGGGCCGCGTGGTCACCGATCACCCCCTCCCTGTGCTCTTACTCCACCCCACTGCTAGAAGCCGGCCCAGTGACCCACGGATGTGCGCTTGAACCTGAGGGGCAACACTGAGTTGGAAAGATCTGAGAGGTGTTTGCTGATACCACATTATAGCTAAGAAGCTGGCTACATGAAGCATGGTGACAAGCCAGGGCCACACAGTGATGGAGAGGGGTGCCTGCCTAAAATTCTAGGTCCCTCAACTCCCAGGTCTTCCCTTTACCCCGAAAATCTCCTCTTGCAGATAACATAGGTCTTCAGTCAGAGCTGGAGTTCTAACTGTCTTGTGGCTGTTTCCCCACAAAAGTCTAGGGAAATTTCTTCCAATTATCATTCAGACGAAGAGAAAGAAGACATTACTCTGCCACTTAAACAGTCACTAAGTGTCCACCATGCACAAGTTACTGTAAAGGGAAGAAAGGATGGAGAAGGAAACCCCAGTCAAAAATAAAGGGGGTGAGAGGGCAGAACAAGCACTGCGCGTGCAACACGCTGACTTTTGCAGTCCAGCCTCAGGATTCGGAGCCTCTGCCTTTATCTTGTAGGAGTATCACTGCATAAACAGGAATGTCCCAGTCAGTCAATTCAATCAATCAACAAACATCTGAGGACTTACTAGGGGGAGGGAGATCCTGTGCACCCATAGCGACCTGTCCCCTGGCATTCATAAAGGAAGGTATAGCTTATGAAGTGGGGGCGGTGGTTACGAAGGGGTGAAGAGAAACAGGACACAGACAAGAGGGTCGCTGTCTCCCCATAAGCTCGGGGCCCTTACCCTGGCCTGAGGCCTAGCTTGGGGGCAAATGCCAGCGCAGTCCCCTGTGCGCTGGGCTCTGCCCCACAGCTGCGCTGCTCCACCACAGATGGGAGCTGGGGCCCAACTCTGGCTCTCCCACCTGTGCGGCTCAAAAGCCTCCAGTATATCTTTAAGGCAAGAAGAACAAAAGAGAATGGAACGATAGAGCAAATCAAGATCACAAAGAAAATGAAGTCTATTAGAGACTTTGAAAAAAAGCAAGGCAAGGATCCTCTGGCAATGTGACCGAAGACTGAGGAATGTCTTGCGGGGAGGAGACCAGACATTAAACAACACAAATGCCTGCCCCCAATGAAGGTGACAGATGAGAAAGGTAGAGGCCAGAGATGGCAGAGAACAAAATGGAAGCAGGTGGAAAGTACAGAAGGCAGGGTAGCAGCATAGCAAGCACAACTCAAGAAACAAACCTGACAGGCTTCACTTCCCTCAGCAGCCATGAGGGGAAGAAATTAGGGTCAGTCCTCTGGAACCTGGTACACAGGCTTTGCTGCAATACCTCTGAGGCCCTTTCTCCAGGTCTCCAGTTTTTCTTATGTCAATGAGTGACCTCGACCTTTCCTTCCAGTTCTTATCCCATGATCACCCTTCCCTCGGACGCTTCCCCTATGACTACAGAAGCCAGCAGGGTGTGAACCAAGATGGACTCTGCCAGCTCTGCCAGCGTGGAACCAAGTCACTACACCGCACTTTGGCCAGATGTTTTAAGAGCAGCTCATGTCAAGGGTACTTGTGCTATCACCCAGACCCCCGGCTGGACAGGGATCATTCCGACACGTCCTCCCTCTTAAAGGACATGCACTCCTATTAGAAGATCTAACCACTGGCAGACTGTCACCTGCTCTGCTCTAACAGGTTAGGCGGCACATGAGGGTAGGTGGTACCTCTGCCCTTTCCTGTCCTATGGGGACAGAGAAGGTACAAAGGGACCCAAATGAAATGCCAAGTCGACGGTCGGCAAAAGACAGGCAGGGATACGTACGTGTTTCTCCCCTTCAATCTTCTTGTCCGCCACCTGCATTGCATCCAGATACTTAAAATGCAACTCCATCAGTCTGTCAACCTGAAAGAGAGATATTTCAGACATGAGTGAGAAGGAAAAAGAATACCAAGGCAAGAGAACAGTGGGGATCCCATTCATCTCACTGTCACTCCGTACAATAGGAGACCCACTCTCCCACTTCTGACATCGAGGATGAGCTCTGCTCAGGAACACAGCAGGAATGGATTGAAGAGCCGGGGCAGAACAGGCCAACACCTAGGATGGGTGCAGTCCGAACACACCCATTCCTCAAAGGGCACTGCATTCCGGCCTTCGAGGGCTCCTGTGAATTCGAGTTGTTAAAAACAAACAGATAAATAAAAATTCAAGTCCCTTCTTGCAAAGAGAAGGAGCCTGAAGTTACATACTTGGTATTCACTTAGAACTTTATAGAAATTTCTTTCTTCCATCTGAAACCTTTCATGTTCAGATTCTACCCCAGAGCTGATCTTTTTTTAAAAAGGTCTGAGTAAAATCTCTTTAGTTGCTTTCGAGTTAGAAGAGAGTACACGAAAAAAACTCTTTCAGCAACTTAAGAAAAGGCCCTGACTTCTGCTCAGCAATAACTTAAAAATCAGTTTTCAACTTAGCAAAAGTCATGCTTCAAACATGGCCCAAGGAACACTTGGTGGGTTTGAAAAAGTTTCATTTTTCCCTAAGACTTCCAAAAGACTGAACAAACACCGTGAAACCAGCTTAGAGTTCTAAACTATCTCTTTACTAGGATGGCACCACCACGGCTCTTGGCAACCCTGATATTTACTCAAGAGCTTATAGTGGTTAACACCAGATGGTGCTTCAACACGCCCTCAGAGTCCAGGAGGACTGTACCCAAATCTTCTCTGGATAACAATGACGACCCCAAGATCTTATATATTTCAGTTGATGGAGTATCTTCGTGTCCATTATTTCCTTACACCTTAAAAAAAAAAACCCTGAGAACGTAGGCAGGAAAGATAGTGACCCTAATTTTAGAGACAAAAAAACTGAAGCACAGACGTTAAATGTCACCAGGGTGATATGTCCTCTAAGGTGTTCTGTGCCTAACCTCATGGTGGCCTCTTCCCCATGCTACACAGCTAGCGAGGCTAGAGGAAACGGTCAGGCGCAAGCTCAGAGAGACAGCCATAAGCCTCCCTCAGAAGGAGGACAAACTTTCAGCCTTTCCTTGGACACAGAAAGGAATTATGGTAAGTTATAAAAGGGGTTTGGGTCTTTGATTTCATTCATCTAGAATGATCTAATTCGTAACTAGCGGCACGCCCATAGTAGACCGTGATCGTGGGCAAGCAATGTAATGCCTTCAAGCCTATTTCCTAACCTGCAAATGTGGATGAAAGCCACACAGAAGGTAAACCCCACGGTGCTGGGAGGATACATGAAACAATGAAAGGGGCCTGCTAAGCCCCCCAATCATTAAATATATGCTGACTCTTAAAAAAAAAATATATATATATATATAAAATAAAATATATATATATATATATTTTTTTTTTTTTCTTATTCTCTTTTCCCACAGGACATGGAAGACAGGCTCTCCCTTCTCTATGTCCATAACAGAACCTTCCATACTGCCACCTAGGAAGGCCACATTTAGTCTTCCTTTCCTTGACTGTTGAAGATGGGAATTAACATGTCCATTTCAAAGACAGGAAAAACAAGGCTCAGAGTGGTACACATGTTGAAAATAGCAAAACCAGGTTCAAATCCAGACGTCTGAATCTACAGCCTATGGTTCTTGATGACTTTGCCCCAATCCAAATCCTATTACAACCCCACTCTCACTGGGTCTAAAAATCACCCTGAGGTACTAGCTGCTGCCACCCCAAGGTGCTACTACTCCCAGAAGGATGGATCTGGAGAGGAGAGGCAGAGTCACAGAAAAACCCGAGACCCAAAGCTATGCTGGAGAAAATACTTTAGGGCAGGAGCGCTCAGCCCAGCACCCCCTAGATGGCATCAGGTAAAGAGCTCTTCCAGCCCCCCAGCCCTAGGCCCGGCCTTACCGTGCAGCAGGCACACCCACCTTCTCACTGTCATTTTCAGTGAATTTATTCAGAAGCCGGGTTCGCTGCTGCCCTCTCAGGTTCCGCAGGAGGGAAGCCAGGATCGAACAGACATGCTCTGGGTTGGGAAGGAGAAAAGGGAACATGCTGTGATCAGAGCGGTAATTATTACCTCTCTTCAAGCCTGATCTGGCTCTATTGGAGGAGGAATAAGTAGGCCTTCCCTGACTGCTGCTATTGATTAATAAGACAAGAACTTAAATTATGTCATTGGAAACCTGTACTGATCTTGAAACGCTGCACAAGAAACATATTCAAAAGGGATGATATCCTCAAGGACAACTTGAACGAGTGAATCAAAACTAAGTCAGAACTTCTAGTCCACCTGGAATTAATTGATTTTTATTGTTCACAACAGAACCTTAAACTAATCCCCCATTTACAGAAATAACCTGTGAACACAGTATGAATGTCCGCTATGAGAGGAGTATATAATGAACAAACAAGACGTGTTCTATCAAATCCTCAAAATTCCCTCATACCTTCCCCAGGTAAATATCCTGGAATTCAGTAAGAGACGTGACAGGGCACCAGGGTTATCACTGCCATTCTGGTGCAGCTAAAACTCCTTCAAGTTTGAAAGCAGTTGGCCAGTAAGTACTTCAAAATGGTAACGATGCTTTTTGAGTTCATGTAACCCACAGGCTTCTATTATGAGCTACTATTTTTCTACCGTGGGAAGAAGAGGGTAATTGAAGGGTATATTATAGGCTTTAGCTGTGAAGAGATTCTTTTCTTTAAAAAGAATTTTTAAAAATCAAGAATAATGACCTTGAAAAGGAGGCGGCAGAAGTCTAGTCGTGGAGAAATGACAGAGGGAAGTTTATTTTGAGATAATGCCCAGAGCGTAGGCAACAAATACTCTATCTGAAAAGTGACTGAAGAACATCTTCACATGACAAACTCCCCTTGAATTCTCAAAAAGTCACCTATTAATTAAAGCCCCCGGTAGGCATTCACCACAGCATAGATACAACTGTTTGCCCCTCATTTACGTTGGAAGCATTCCCTGCCTCTCCACATCCCCAGTCTTGTACTGCTGGAGGCCGTCTGGCATCCTGTCTTCTATCCACAGTCACCTCTCTGGGAAGGCCCATGCTAGTCCCACTGCTCTAAAAACCACCTCCATGCTGACAGCTGCCAAACTTGGGTGTACCGGCCAGTCCTGTTCTCTGAAAGCAGACTCATGTGCTCACCTTTCTCCCTGCTCTGTCCACGTGGTTGACAACAGCTCCTTTTCAACTGGACACATCCCAAATCCAGCTCCTGCTCTGCCTCCTCAAACCTGTTCCCCACGGTCTTCCCCACCTGGTTAATGGCAACCAAGTTCTCCAGTTCCTCAGGCTGAAAACAGTGGAGATGTCCCTTAACCTCTCCTTCTTCACAGGTCTCACAGGAAACCTTGTCAGTTTTACCTTCAAATTATACCCAGAATCCCACCTCTTCTTCCTGCTGCCCCTCCGGCGGCTACTCAGGTCCACACCACTGTCCTCTCTTGCTTGGAATATTCAATTCAATATTCTCTGCTTCCACCCTTGCTCCCTCTGGCCCCATGTCCACACAGCAGTCAGAACGATCCTTTAGGTTAAAACCCAAAGTCAGAGCCCAACATCTCTCTGCTTAAAGCCCGCTGATGGCTCCCCAAATCACTTGGACTAAATGCCATTTTAACGTCAGGCGAGCTCCTGGTCTCGTCACCAGATTATTGCATGGCTCTATCGTCTCACCCAGTTTTACTCAGCTGCCATCTTCTAGATGAGGCTTTTCCTTGACCACCCCATTTAAAAACGCAATACCCTGACACTACCTAGTTCCAAGTCTTAGCTGCTTTATTTTTCTCTTCAGCATAATTACTTTCTAAAACACCCTATAATTAATTAATTCATTCATTAATTCATTCATTCTGTTCAGTCTCCCTTCAATCAGAATGTCAGCTCCTTAAAGGCAGGAATCTTTGTCTGCTTTTTTCATTGGTCTATCCCTCCCTGGTCCCCAAACAATGCCCCAAGTTTACCCCAATCTCTCTCTTTCTCTTTTGCAACTTTTGTGTGAAGCTGAGATTAAGGTGGTATAATCTCCATCTTGAACAAAATGAAGGGAGCAGAGAACAGGGAATAGGATGGGGTGAGTGCAGAAAGCAGAGAGTGGACAGCATAGGACCTGTTTTCACAAGAAGGCAAAGACTGTCATGGAACCAAGGGTAAAGACAGTGAACCAAACAGCTCAGCTCAGGGTGAGAATGTAGGATAAGACAAGGCCATTTTTGGAGGCACAAGTCAGGGAAAGTTCTCTGACCTCACTGCATGCCAGGGAGAGGAGAGAAGGGCAGAGTAGGGGACGTCATCAGTTCTCCAATCTTAGGCTCTGATCTCTTCAGCTGCTGAGCAGATGTGGGACCAGCCATAATCAATGCAGTGAACTCTAACAGGCTCAGTTCTGAAACTCTGAAATTACTCAGCATAACAAGTGGCAATAATCTCCATGTGTACATATGACAATCTGACAACCACAGAGGAAGAAAAAGAAATCAGCCAGAGTTCTCATAGACTATCTGGGCCAAATCTCTCATTGTGTAGATGGAGTAAAGAGCACAGGGACTGGTCTGCACAGCTAACTGGTGAAAGAGGCAGAACTCAAACTTCAGATGACTCACGCCATCATTCAAAGGCTACTTGCTTATCTTTGTGCTGGCAAGCACCTGGAGCTCAGGGGGCCCACAAATAAACACCACATTATCCCTAATCTTAAGGAGCTCCTTATTTAGTGCAGAAACAAAACAATGGTAACAGGGTAGTGTGACAAGTCCCATCACTGAGGTACACAGGGGACCTGGGGAGCACAGAGAAAGGATATCTGACCTAAAAGGATTCCCACTGGAGGTAACAAACAACTGAACATCTTCAAAAAGTTCCAATACAACAGCTCTGGCTGACAACCAGGTTGAGAAGAGGAGAGAGCAACGCAGGCGGAAGGAACAATATATGCAAAGGCAAGTTTGGATGCAGTGTCATAACCACATGGAGGAGGGGAGGCCAGTTAGGTGGCAGAGGGTAGATCATGAAAAAAAGTTGCAAGAATCCACCCATGAATTTCAAGATGGGAAGAGACAAGACAAAATGTGAGTTTAGACCAACCCTTAGCGCTAGAGTCCTTTTAGAGATGAAGATCAGGAAAATGTTT
Source organism: Mustela nigripes (assembly GCF_022355385.1). Taxonomy (NCBI): domain Eukaryota; kingdom Metazoa; phylum Chordata; class Mammalia; order Carnivora; family Mustelidae; genus Mustela; species Mustela nigripes. The sequence goes on along the minus strand of NC_081563.1, from coordinate 119,526,237 downwards.
CTCTTTCCTGATGAATTTTTTATGCTTATCAGGGCTCCCTCTTTGCCTTGGCTACTGGGAAGCTCAAAGATGAGTTTCAGCTCACCCATAGGAAACAATTTCTTTTACTGCCTTATTAGGGATTCCCACCATGATCCACCAATTGATTTTAAAATAAAAGTAAGGGGGTACGGGGTCACTCAGTCGATTAAGCATCTCCCTTTGGCTTATGTCATAACCCCATCGTGCTGGATCTAGCCCCATGTTTGGTTCCCTGCTTGGCTTCTCCCTCTGCACCTCCCCACTGCTTGCATCCTCTCCCATTCTCGCAAAGAAATAAATAACATCTTTAAAAAATTAAATAAAATAGAAGTAATGGATACACATGGTAAAAATGAGACCATACACAAAGGTCTAAAACACTATTCAACAAGTATTTATTGTCTTTTCTCATACTGCTGTCATCATCCTTTTCTTCTCTCCCAAGGGGAAAATACCTATAAGATATCTTGTGTATATTCTTAGAGGAGAGGAAGAAAAATAATATACATACATAATAGTAATATACATTCACATAAGATGTAAAAATACACATATATATGTGTGTGTATATATACATATATATATATATATCTTTCCATATCAGTACACACTTCATTTTTTTCTAATGGCGATCTAGGATTCCACTGACCTTATTTATCATAATTTAACTAGTGTCCTGCTCAATCATGAGTATTTTAGGTGGTTTCCCGTTTTCGGTTGTCTGTTTTGTTTTTGCTGTTAGAAACAATGCTGCACCAAACATCCACGTGCACATATTCTGGCATGTGTACTTTTTTTCTGGCATTAATACACCTTTGTATGTGTATTTTTTTTTAAAAAGATTTCATTTATTTATCTGACACAGCGAGAGAGAGATCACAAGTGGGCAGAGAGGCGGGGAAGCAGGCTCCCTGCTGAGCAGACAGCCCAATGCAGGGCTCGATCCCAGGACCCTGGGATCATGACCTGAGCTGAAGGCAGAGGCTTTAACCAAGGTGACCCACTGCATGTGTATACTTATGGCAAATTCCTAGCAGTGGAATTGGGTGAGTCAAAAAGTATTCATACAGAATATACTGAAAGACGCTGATAAGTTATTTGCCAAAAAGGTTGTACCAATTTCATGTCCACTCTCAGTGTCACACACACACAGAATGGAAGCAAAATTGTATGTATGTATATACTATACTATATATATATATATATATATATATATATATATATATATATATGAATATACAATAGATATACAATACATATATATGTATTTATATTCTTACATATAAAGAGTATCCATTTTCCCATATCCTCACTCAGATTGGATACTATCCAACTTAAAAATTATGACAACTTTTAGTGGGTGAAAAGTGGGCTCTTCTTCTGATTAGCATGTTTTTGCTCTTGTTATGAACAAGGTTAAGCAGCTTTTCTGATGTTTACTGACCGCTTGTATTGCTTTCTGGGTGAGCTGCCTGGCCTTATTTCCAATTTGATTTCTATGAGCTCTATGTAAATTAAGACTATTATCCTTTTGTCATATACACTGCAAATATTTTCTCCAGCTGGACATTTGTGTTTTGACAAATTCTTATTCAAAGCTAAGGTTTAGTGTCACCATATTGTTTTGCTACAAGTAGCTTCAAGTACCTAGCTGAAAGTAAGTAGGGTACAATAGTAACTGTCACCAATTGTGTATCTGTGACAGTAGGCTTGAGTCTGTACACAATTTTCTCACCGAATCCTCACTACTAAGCCATGAGAAAGGTACCATTCTCATCCCTCTTTTATAAATGGAGAATCCAAGGCTCAGAGAGGTTCATCAACTTACTTAATGTCATGTCCTTCAGTCAGTGGTGGGAACTAGGTCGGAACCCAAGATGCCTGACTCTAAACAATAAGCTTTCCTACTATGTTGTTATATGTTGTCTGGATATAAAAAGTAACCATCAGAGCTTTTAAAGAAGATAAAAGAAACCAGAAAGTAAACCATGCAAAGCCTGATGATGTGCTTCATGTGGGGCTCATTGTGTCCAAAAGGTTGGCACTATGTAAATGTGTATTTAAAAAAAATTCAACAATTTTAATGAGAGAAAATGAAGCAACAGGCCATATGGAGTAAGACTCCTACTGAGTTACTCTTTCCAGAGGTGATTTCTACCTGAGTCTAAATAAAGAAGAGACTTTGGGTTTTAGGCAGTTCTGCAAATACTGAACCAGAACTTCTCAAATTTCCCTTTTAATCATGCTGATTATGATGGAGGGTGACGAGTTGCAAGAGAATGTTCTCTATATACCCAAACAAGATGGGAGGGTGGGGTGCCAGTGGAACAGTGCTGCTATCAGGAGCTGTAATTTTCAAAGAGGAAAATGTAATATACAGAATAATCATCTTTTTTGGCACTAGATCATATTAGCATGCATTTCTACAGCTCATCCCAGCCTGGAGCAGGAGATACCTTGATCTATTACAGAGTATATACTAAGAACAAATGGCATTCACCTATTTGGGATTTTAAGCAAAAAACAGGTTGTTAATTTCAGGAGACCCGAAGCTGCTTAGGTAGCTTAGGTACCTTCTGTCTCTTTCTCTCTGGGTCTTGTGGTTGGCTGTAGGTCACTGGTACCTGACAGATAGGAAAACACTTCAGCTACCCCAAGTTTTATACACACACACACACATACACACTCACAGTTTCATTAGCCACTAATAAATGTAGCCTCCCTAGGAACAGATTTCAGCCCAAGGTAGTGTCAATTTTTCATGCACCAAGAAGATGGGGAGAACTGCTGGCACAGAGAGCAGGGGAGATAACAGGTTTATCTGCTGGCCAGCACCACTCAGCTGCTCTGTCATTTCGACAGGATAAAATGGAGTCAAAGGATGGCTATGGAGCTGTCAACGCAGATGGCGTGGATGTGGTGATTCCCACTGCAGCAAACAACCTCTAAGGCAGGGTCCAGGGAGAGCAGAACACAAACACACATATACACACACAGGGCTCGGGGAGAGCAGAATGAACACACACACACACACACACACACGGTAAAGGAAGCCACAGGCTTCTAGATGGGAAGGCCAAGCCAACCTACAATTTCAAGTCACTAGGTAGGGAGGCCGGGGTCTTGGTGGAATATTCCAGAGCCAGTACTGACACTGTGTCAGTGTGAGCCCCTGCCTGCCTGTGCCCCGCTCAACAGACAACTGCCAGCCTCAGGCACTAATCAGTGACACCACTGCGAGGGCTGGTTCTGGCCCCTCTTCCCTAGCTTTAGGAGCCTCTCAAGGGTGATTAGCAATGGGTTAGACCCCTGGGTATCTGCAGTTTGATTCTCTGGGGTCAGTTTGAGTTCTGTCATTTTCAGAGCTGGAAGGAGAATTAGAAATCTTTGCCTCAACTCCTCTGGAATTTTGAGTATAGAAACCATATCCCTGATAAGGGATGTGATTTGCTTCAGGTTAAAAGTACCGCTGGCATCTAGATCTGCAATTTATCTTTTTAAAAAATAACAACAGAAACTTTCGAGAATCTGATGAACTCATGCATGCTATCCTTTGCAAAACGTATTATATACAAATGTAACACTTCCATTGAATTTCAGAGTGTTTCCATCTCTTGGGGATGGCTCCTTTGTTAAGAACCTATGATCTAGTATACCCAGATCAGAGGTCTTTCCAGAATGGAACAAACCAGACAGTGGCAGTGACTCCAACTAGCCTCGTACAGGGTGCACTGTTTTTGTAAAGGAGGAGATGGACTAACATTTCTCATCCTCGGTCTTAAAAAAGGGTGGTCTCCAAACCCCAGGAGGTTAACAACTCTCTCTGTGAGGAGAGCTCCTTATCCATAGATAGGTCTGTTAACAACCAGGCCTACTGGTGGCCCACTGCTGAGAAAGACGCATAGGTACAGCAGGAAGTCTAACTTCTAGGACCTGCTCCAGAAAGGCCAACAATTAACTAACCTTATGTGGAGCTTTAGGATCAGACTGACTTGGATTTGAGTCTTGCCTCTGGTGCTCACTAAAACCTGGGCATATTGTTTAATCAGTAAGTCTGTTTTCCTGTTTGTAAAATGCGGCTGTCCCTTCCAGCTATTAAATCCCTGTATCAAATGAGACAGGTGCACAACAGGCACCCAACAGACATTCATTTGAGATTTTCTGTGCTGATGAGGAACATGGCAACACAGTCTCCAGTCCACATACCTGTCGCAGATCACCACCTAGCGCCTCCCACAGTGCTTCCTGGTCGCGTGACTGCCACTCAATGTGTTTTAGTCTGCCTGTGCCACCCTCACTAGCCTGTGCCGAGGGAAACAGGAACTTAGGTGGCCTGACTTTCTCAGCTGGTGGGGTTATCTTCTGTAACTCGAGATTTGTTCTAACCCTAAGATGGCGCAAGGCCAACTTCACTCAGACTCTTTAATCCTAGAATAAATTAAAATAAAGTGCTTGTGCATGACTGCCTATAAAGCCAGATAATACAAGTTCTGGGAGACCTGCAGACAGCCCTGCAGTGGGCGGTGGCTATTTACTAGTAAGCTGAAGGACACAGCACAGCGAAGCAGAGATGGTCCTACCTTTTAATAAAAATAAATGTACTCGGCCATGGTAATCATTTGCCTTTTGATCTTGCTGTAGAATTGAAAACACAGCCCATGATCTGTAGAGGAAATGAAAAATACCTTCTCTTTTATGAGTTTTGTGAGCACAGGATAATTAATTACAGGGCATGAAGTGGTGCATACACCAGCTCAAACTTCTGGGCACCTACTATGTGCCGGGCAATGTAGCAAGTGCTGGGACACAGAGAAGAAAGACAGACCACCCTAAAGGAGCTCATCATCCTAGGAGCGAGGCCAAGAAATAAACACCTACCACTGAGTACGTGAGTGTGTGGTACACGTGGAATACGCAGAGCACACATGTGGAGGGTCCCTAACTCAGCTGGGGTAGGGGAGGAAAGAGGAAGGAATGGGAATGGGCAGGGCTGGCTATTTTCGTCATTTCGCATTCTCAGACTCCTGGAAGTGACACAGAGCTGGGTGCGTTACATAGGCAAGTGAACGGCTGTAAGCTCAGAGCTCCAAGCTCTCTGTGGGAAAGCGGATAGAGAAACAGAGGCCAGGATTTTGGGTTCTATGGACACATTTAGTTCTTACAGGTCTCCCAAAGTAGGGATTGGAGTGGGAGGTGGGGAACAGGGGGATGGAGGGGACAGGGAGCACAGTGTCAATCCCTAAATGACTTCCTTACCATTCTGTGCCAAGAAAAAGGCCTCCAGATGTCAGAGGTGTCCTGCTTGCATCTGTTGAAGTTTTGGTTCCAGGAGGCCACCAAAAGAAGAGGCACTAACAACCTGAGCTGGGCCACAGGAGGCAGCTTCCAGGGGTCTTAGACACAGGAACGGACATAGCTTCATTTGTTTATTCATAAAATAGAACCCTACAATGTTAAGATACAGTGTTTGGGGACTTAGACATCCAGACACTGACTCTGCCCTCCAGGTGCTTGCAGTCTATCAAGTCTAAAATTACTTGACAGGCAGTGGTAGTGATGAGAAAGAGGCAGAAACTGAGGAGGCAAATACTCTGCTAGCCAGGGTGTCTGGGAAGACTGGTGGGCAAGATGCCATGTGAGCTGAGCCTGGGAGAAGAGAAGCAAGCAAGAAAAGAGCTTTGAAGGGGAGGGGAGGGAATGGGAACAAAGGTATTCCAACCAGACGGAGAGCGTGCATCAAAGGCGTTAAGCTGGAATGCGCAGGTTATGGACAAAGAACTGGGAAAGGATCTGTGTGGCAGAGAGAAGGGAGGATGAAAGGTGATGAGGTTGGAAAGGTGGGGGTGGAGTGCAGACCACAGATAAGTACAAATGCTGGACTATGGACCCTGATCACTGCCTTGCTAGCCTAGCATCTCAATACTGGCCCAGCCTGTGTGGTTGGACAATGAATTCAGGGCCCCTCTGAGGCGCATCCAGCTTCAGAGCCTGCACCTGCGTTCCAGAAGCCCAAATGGTTAAGAAAGATATGGGTCAGCTCCAGCTCTACTCTTAGGATGGAAATGGTCCCTGTACTTCAACCAGCAGGCCCATGTCTTGGCAACATCTTGCAGGGCCACTTTTAAATTCAAGGCCATGCAGCAGGGCTGCCTTTGTTTCCATGGAACATCTAAGGCCATTAGCTCTTTTGTCTTAAGGAGATCATACAGAATTGTTCTTCTCTCGTTTCTAAAATTAAAACCATCTCTGTTTTATTGCCCATGCTTGCTGCCTACCTGTCCCTGAACTCCCTCAGACAGACAGACAGACATCCTGCTTCCTGGTAAGACTCTAGATGCAAACAGGATGTTTAAAATATCCTAATTAAACCGATCCCGACTTCAGCAGTAGTGTGCTGGAATACAGATTAATCTGCTTCATGCCCGGCACTAGCAGCTGAAGTAGCAGGAGGCCCTGTCAAATCAAGCCACAACATTACACTCCTCTGCCTTTATTATTATTTTTCCCCTTTTACATTCCATTATAATGGACATCTGCTTAGCAGGGGATGTGGTAACCCAAGAAGAGTCACGCGCGTGTGCTCAGCCACTCCAGTCGAATATTGATGCAAGTCAAGTCAAACACTCTTCTCGAAACAGATGGATCTGTGTTAGCATCTATATATAGCGCTTTAGACACATACATACAAAATGCATACATTCCTATTCTTCATAAACATTTACTGACTCCTGAATATGAGGCAGGCCCTGGGCTAGAGAGTAGGGACTTAAAGAGGCAATCAATATTTACTGTAAACCTACTATGTGCCTGTGTGTACTCTGCATGTATTACTTCATGTAATACATGAATTCTCATAACAATCCTAGGAAACATGTTTATTATTCTCCCCATTTTATAGATAAGAAACCAAAGACTCAGCCAGGGAAAAAAGTTTGCTTCCCAGGGTTTCACAGCTAGGAAGTGACCTAATTAGTTCCACTATACTAAAACTTGATTATCTTCCTCATGAGTTAAAAATACTCCATAAGCAGATTTAAAAACCATTCAACCTCACTAGTGTTGCAGATAAAGCCATGAGGTAGTTTCATGCGATGAAAATTTCAAAACAGCTGATGCCTGGAAGGCTGCAGGGCAGTGAGCTCCCTACACTGCTGGCCACGGGAGTACTCGGGCTGCTGCACTGAAACCACTGCTCTGCCGTTGGAGTCTTCTCAAGAGATGGCAAGCCTGCCTCCCAAGTGGGGGCCACATCATACTCATCTCTACACCTTCAGCACTTAGTCTTGCACCACAAAAATTCAACTAATACTGAATGTGACATCCTAAGAGAACACCATGGTTTTAAGAGTTAGCCATCAGATATCTATGCATAAAAAAGGAGTAACTGATTTCCTGCGAGGGCCTGGGTCAATCAGGGAATTTTCAGAGTCTCCTCTGAAGACTGAGGAGGAATTTATCAGACACAAAGGAGGAACACCATTCTAGACAAAACACAAGAGGCTGAAAGGCACGGAGGTGTGAAGGAGCACAACAGGGGACAGGCTGCAGGGGTGGGTGGTGGCGTGTAAGATGAAGCAAGAGAAGCAGGAACCCTGCACACTCAACTAGAGGCAGAACTTTGTCCAATAAGACCTAAAGAACGCAGGATGGAGAATAAGTAGTATGCTCAGACTTATGTTCCAGAAAGATCATTCTGGAAGATTTACTAGAATGTACACTGGAGGGAAAGCAGGAACAGATCCAGATCATTACAGAAACATAGGAAACAAATGCAATAAACTGCATTTGGGTATATCTAAGAGTTACTTCTCCCTAAGCAAAAACTGAAATAGTTAATGGTCTTTCAGAAACAAGCCCAGTTTCCTTGCTCCCTTCTGGAGGGAAGAAGTAAAGTATGACATAAAGAACACCAGAAAAGACTTAAGAGACAGGGATTTCTAGTACAAACTTTAAAAAAAGTCTTCTCCTTGGCTCTGCATAGGTCTCTTGTCCATCTACTCTCTGGACCTCAATGTCCTTGTCTATAAAAGAGAGAAGTAGCCTAGATGACACACAAGTAAGGTCTTCCCTTAATTGAATTACAAGATTCTACTTATCAAAATGAGATGTGAACTACCAAGTGGCCCAGCAATTCCTCTCCCAGATAGTACTCAAGAGACAATGAAAACACATGACCACAAAAAGACTCGGACACAGGACATTCTACAAAAACAACGTTCAGGTCAGCTCCACTCGTAATGATCAAAAACCTGAAATAGTCCGGCAACAGGAAAAATGGAAAAATGCGCCCACACTATGGAATACTACTCAGGGACAGAAAAGAACAAACTATTGATGCACTAGACAGCATAGGTGAATGTCAAAAACAGTCTGCCCAGTGAAAGCTTTATCCCTAAAGGGTATCCGTTGCCTAAGCCTGCAGACATGGAGCTCTAGATGAGGTTCACCTAAGACACGGTAAAAACCTCAGAACAGTGGATGCCTTTGTGAGGTGGGGGAGGGCTTGACTAGGGAAGGGCATGAGGGAATTTTCTGGGTAGCGATAACATTCTGGACCTTGACAGAATATGTATCTGTCCAAATCTGCCAAACAGTGCACTCAAAATGTGTGCATTTCACTCTATGTGCTTTTTGTTGTTAACTAAACTCTAGGCTATTAGCCTACTCCTAGGCTAATACTCCTGCTTAAGTGTTTAGGGTGAAGTGTACTGATGTCTGTAACTTATTTCCTGCATCAAAAATTAAAATGAATGGATGAGAGAAATGGACGGAAGTGACAAAGCAAATACAGTAAAATGTTAACTACAGAATCTAGGTGGTGAGTATGTGAGCATTTACTGTACAATTCTTTCAACTTTCCTGTATGTTTGAAAATTTCTGTAAGAAAATATTGGGAGGAAGAAGGCAAGGGAAAAAAGTGAGAGATGAGCACTTGGAATATAAATGGGATGAGATTCCTAAAGGTTATTTTTCCAAAAAGTAGTTTTTAATATGTCTGTTGTTTGAAATTTTGAATGCATTTTCCATTGAAATAGGCCCACTGAAACCCATTTAACCTGAAATATAGCCAAAATTAATTCAGTATTCTCATTTTTCAGTTGCGATGAGATTCCACAAACATTGCCTAATCACCTACTGACTGCAAAGCAATATGATAGGTGTTGCTTTTGGTTGATTTATTTTTTCTTTCCCATGGGATATCCCCCTCCTTTCAGAGCTTGAGCACCAGTAAGGGTTTAAAAAAGTGTTTAAGTGCTAGCTTAACTAATTTACAGCCTTGAATCTGTGGGAAAATAGGCCTTGCAGCAAGAAAGGGATACATATGCTCAAAAAATACTTCTTTCTGCTACACAACTATTCTCCAAGGGCTCCGAGTGAAAAGAACAGAATGATGTGGTAGCTAACATTCCATCTCAGGGTTTGAGGGGAAAAGCATGAAGCTCTCTAGGTCAAATGTTTGTATATTAGGGAAAGCCCGTACCTCAGATGGGTTGAAAGGGAAGTCCATGAAGCTTTAAGGGCCTGCTAAGTGCACACCCAACCATCTCCAGTGGAAAATGACTCCAACCTGTAGTTTTTGATGACTCCTACAATGTGCTGTGCCAGTCCAATCACCCCATCACTCTAGTGGCGGCAGTGGGCACTAGGAAATGATGCTGGTTCTGGTGGGCACCATGAGGAATGAACTGGCCACCAGTGACTTCAGGAACTCTTCAGAAGGCCTGGACTATCTCCACCGAAGAGAGATGCTCTATGCCAACTGGTAGCATCCTGACTAGTGAGGACTGCCAGTTACCTACCCATTTTCTTTGATTCCTTACCAATAGAACCCATATATGTCTGGTAATTTACCCAGCTTAAAAAAAAAACAAAGGCAGAAAAACAAATGACAGCCTCCCTTATAGCTAGGTATGACCTAGCTTGACCCAAGTGACCCAAGTGACTCATTTTGGGTCAAGACTTAAGAAAAATGGGGAAATGGAACTTCTGGGAGGAGATATGTCACCTTCTGCCCTGCCTCCTTCCCCTTTTTGCTTTTCTGCAGCCTGGAATATAGACACAGTTACTGGAACTCCATGATCAAGACCATGAGGCAATCTTGAAAACAGAAGCCAGGCACATTTATATGCGCTTGGGATGCACCAATAAGGAAACAAATATCCCTGGTCCTGTGAGAAGGACAGCAGAGCAGAATAACAAAAAGAACGTGGGTTCCTGAAGACATCTTAAAACTACCAGTCTAGGGGCGCTTGGGTGGCTCAGTGGATTAAAGCCTCTGCCTTCGGCTCAGGTCATGATCCCAGGCTCCTGGGATCTAGCCCCACATCGGGCTCTCTGCTCAGCAGGGAGCCTGCTTCCCCCCATCTCTCTGCCTGCCTCTCTGCCTACTTGTGATCTCTGTCTGTCAAATAAATAAATAAAATCTTAAAAAAAAAAAAAAAAAAGCTACCAGTCTAGTCCTGATCTCTGGACTTCTTTGAGACAAAAATAAATCTCTAGTGATCTATTTTATTTAAGCCAGTATTATTTCCAGTCTCTGTTACTAGCAATGAACTGTAATTCCTAACTGATAACACTAATCCGGTAAGTTCTTTTCTAGGAAGTCCAAAGAGACACTGTGTGCCTAGAAGTCAGGTATTCATTCCAAGAAAGCTGAGTATACAGTCCCACTTGTTTTGGGGGAGCTAGCCACACATCCCAGTGGGGAAAGTCCTAGAACCAGAGGTAACAGCTAGTAAGAAGGTACATTCCCTTTTTTCTCTGCCTCAATGTCTCTAAGGTTCTATACGCTTTTCCATTATATTCTGGAGAACTTGGCTGGAAGCACTAACATGTTTTTGTTTTTTAGGTTATTAGCCCTCATTCTTGTGAAGACAGAAATAAATGCCTAGTGTTTCAGGACCTCTGTTTTCTCTCTGCACTCCTGCCAATACTTAGGTTGGTAGCACCCACACCCGGCAGTATTGGGAAGAACTGGTCTGAGATGGCCGGAGATGGCCCAGATGCAGGGTTTCTGACTCCCAAGACTGATACCTCCAGTAATGAAGACAGCTGAATGTCAGGTGTGGCTGGTTACAGCTTCCTTTTCCATAGCATATCACTTTTAGGGGTGTTCCACCTAAGTTAATTTAAACTCATTCTGTGGCCTAGAAGCTCTCTTCGGGTCTGAAAAGGGCATGATACAGTTACCATCATCTTCCTTCCCACATCCAAACAAAAACATAGAAACTTTCAGATCGTAAAATGAGATAATCCCCATGAATGTGTGTAGTGTGATTTTTTTTTTTTTTAAAGAGTCCTTTTCAATGGTTAGCTTACTATATTCTCTGGGAAGGCTCAGCACAATCCAGGCAGTTTTTTGGATACCTGGGTATGTATGGACATATCTGGGGCTAAGCATGGGTACCAGAATTCCCCCACATTCTCTCCTCTCCATGATCTGTCCACCATTCCAAGTCCCACTTTCCAAGTACCTGCCTGCCAAGGAGCAGCAGAGCTTATCATCACAGCCCCAAAGCAAGGGCGGTGTTCTTGTGCTCTGAAAGCCATCCCTGGATGCCTGCTTTAGATTAGAAATTCAGTTTAGAGAAGAAAAAACAAGAAAAAGAAGAGCCTGTTTTCAGGGCCTTCAGGGAATGATCTAAACCTAGCTCTTTGCTCCTTTCATCTGCTTCACCAGGCCTGCCTTAGCGCTCTTCAAACAGCCACCGGCCCCTCCTCCCATTCTTCCGCAGCTGGCCCTCCTTCCAGCTGCTGTGGCCTCACCAACTGCTGAGCTCCGCACACTCTTCCTCCAGACTCTGGGGCTTCAGCTGATTTCCACAGAAACCAGAAAACCCTGCTTGCAGACCCAAGGCGGCCTTATGTTCATTTGCTTGAAGTCTGACTTCTTAACCTTCTTCCATCAGCCAGTAACACCACAGAGCGAGAGGATAGGAGCATCTCGGTGTCGCACTAACGCAGTACTTTCATTTTCAGTTTCAGGCTAACGAACTAAACTGCCCTCCAGTCTTGCACACACAAAACCACTGCAAAAACAAGTTGTGATCTCTGTGAAGATGGTTCCTGATCAGATTCTAACAGGGATGAGGCCCTTAATAAGGAGGAGAGAAGGGAAGCTGCTTAATCTTAAGAAACACTGCACTTGTGAACAGCAACTCCATGTTCTGGTTAATAAGAGGCTATCATCAACAACTGGCAAATAGATGAAGTGGTCTGCCACCCCCACTGCAACCAGTTGTCCCCGAAAGAATGATGGGCCTGAGAGGTCAACGTGACTTTCCCAAGGGGTCTCTCTCAGGAGGAAAAAAGCATTTATTAGTGTTATGTGCCAGGTTCCTATGCTAGGAGCTTTACACACTCTTCCTCACTTATTAATCATGACACTCTTGGAGTAGAATATTCTCCCCATTTTACAGAGGAGAAAAAATAAGGTGCACTGGGGTAAGTGCCTTACCCAAGTTCTCAGAGCTAGTGAGGGTCTGAGACTGATCTGACCTCCAAGGCTAGCTTTCTTTTTTTTTTTAAAGATTTTATTTGTCAAAGAGAGAGGGGGAGAGAGAGAGAGAAAGAGCAAGCACAAGCAGGGGGAGTGGCCAGCAGAAGGAGAAGCAGGCTCCGTGCCAAGCAAGGAGCCCAATGCAGGGCTCGATCCCGGGATCATGACTTCAGCTGAAGGCAGATGCTTAACCGACTAAGCCATGCAGGCAACCCCCAACAAGGCCAGCGTTCTTTCTGTCACCCTAAATATGCCTTTCTAGTGGTGAACTAAAATTACTAGCACCCAAATTTCCAGGGTACTGCTTAGCAAACTGAGTTGTGAGAAATAAAAAGAGGCCGTTTTGAACAAACCTACAAACTGAACTGCCAATGTCCCTCCCTATGCTTTATATAAAACAGATGGTTTCTGGCAAAAACTGACTTCAAAGTAATTTCTGTGAAACAAATCCTACTTGTTTACCACTGTGGAACCCCAGATGCATTCCCAAGGAAAAAATTCCCTTGCCTGCTTCATCATAAATATTTGGTAAGGGAGAATGATGAGCCGCCTCGGCGGATACTTGGCGTGACAGCAAATCAGCAGCGGCATGTCCTTGCTGGTCCTGGGATTCTAGAACTCCCCTCAGCGGAGCCACATGATCCTCCCTCCTCAGTGAGCCATCCCCAACAGGCCTCTGACATCACTCTGGTAGCTCCTAGAAAGTCTGTGTGGTAGAGAGGGACACACACTGGCACAGGGACAAGGAAACATTTTCTTCTCTAGCAAGATACTCACAAGCACAGTAATAATCAGAATGGCACTCTTCCTCTGGGACCTCAGTTTCCCCCGTTGTCTTTTGAACAGTGCTCCTAGCCCTCAAAATCTACAAAATTCTTCTTTCTCTATGTCAAAAGAGAGAATCTTTCTCTTTTGAGGGACCTTTCACATCCCTGTCAGAATATGATCAGGAAGCATCTTCACACAGCTCACCACATGTTTTTGCAATGTTTTTTTGTGTGCAAGTTTGGAGAACAGTTTAGTTCGTTAGCCTGAAACTGAAAATGAAAGATTTTCTCTTTTGACATAGAAAAAGATGTTGAGAGAAAGATTCCACTGTCGGAAGCAGTCTGTAATTTTTATGTGTGTGCTTGTGACAACTGAGGGGTGCTACCAGCATCTCCTGGGTGGAGGGGAGGCATGCTGCTGCACACTTTATAATAATGCACACGACAGCCTCCCACCACAAAGAGTTAACTAGCTCAGAGTGTCAGTAGTGCCCAGGCTGAGAATCGCCACAATTGAAGCTACCTCTAACATCTAATAATAAGACACTATGCTATCAACAGATCCTTATGTTAGAATATACATTCTAGCTAGAAAAATGCCTATATCCAAGGCTCTCATTCATTTAAGTTATTAATTTTGTAAATTACAAATTGCACACACACAGTGAAATTATATAATGTCTAATGTTACCTTAAAATATTCCAGGGAGAAAAAAGAGGAGAATGAAATAAGGTTGGCAAATGTTAATCACAGAAGTTGGGTGATGGGTATATAAAGCTCAAGGTATAATTTTCTCTACCTTGTGTTTTTGAAATCTTTCATAATATTTCTTCTTCTTCTTCTTCTTTTTTTAAATACACTCTATGGCCAACATGGGGTTTGAACTCAACCCTGAGATCAAGGGTTGCTTGCTCTACTGACTGTGCCAGCCAGGTGTCCCTGAAATCTTTCATAGTAAAAGTGTTTTTTCTTCCAAGTGAGTTTTTATTCAGAGGGATATAAAAGATCAAAGGGATTCTACCCCTTCCCCCGCTTCAGCTTGAGCCATATCCTATGGCTGGGCAGAACTCACAAATGAATGGAAAAAAGCCAGCCAAGACCACCACACACGAGGATGCTATTAGGAGCCCAAGAAAGGGACCAGTCTAAATACAAATGTGGAAAACCAGGGAATGCTTCAAGGAGGGAGCAGGTTTTGGGGAAATTCCAAGGAGTAAGTAATCAGTCCCACAGAAAAGGAAGTAAAGGAGTGTCTCAGTCAAGGGAAAGCATCAAGTGTCAACACATGGCAGTCAAGACACGGAGGAACTACTATAGTGCAGGCTGGAGACAGGGCAGGGATGAGAACGGGGAACGGCAAGAAAAGACCATACGGGGAGGTTTTCCAGGTCATGCTAAACAATCTAGACTTTCTCCTGGACCTGCACGAAGAAGCCCTCAAGAAAGCAGCAGCACAGTCCTGTGATCAGATACGTGTTTTAGAGGTGCCGGAGGCAGTTCACCTGTGCTTTGGAAGAAGCAAAATGGACTGGAAAGAAGCAAGGATTCCAATAGGGAGTCTGTAAGAGGAGAAAAATGTTATCCTCATCTGAGAAAGGAACTAAAAGGGAATGGGGGTTAGTGTGGACTTACTGGAATTATAATGAGATTAACTTAAGGAGGTATTTATGATTATAACTAATTCCATCAATTAACTGCAAAGACACTGAAAGAGAGATATGCCTTAAGGATACCAAAATTGGGATTAACAGAGAAGAATCTACAAAAGGGCTAGAAAAATAAAATAAATTTAGTAGATTTATCAATGATAGCCAAGGAGGACAACAATACACGGGCTGTGGCTGTTTCCTTTCTCAGTTTTTGAAGGTTTTAGGCACATTTAAGAGCTAGGACCCTGAGTCTAGGAGTGTCTGCTCCGGCTGGGTTAGGAGAAAGCTGTCCCGGCCCAGGTCCTCTGCCCTCTTGGTCACCTCAACTAGCCTTGACAAATACAGTCAGCAGTCTGGTTCACTGTGTTTATTAGACTCTAACCCTAAGACCACAACATCAAATGCCTGCCTCTTCCAGAGCCCCACACCACATCCTCTGGTACTCTGGTAAATGCTATTCCCTCACCTCAAAGCGCTTCCCTTTCTTGTCCACTTGGGACACTCCCACTCACTTTCAACCTTCATTGGGATCAATGAAGGTAATTAATGTGCCTAAGGTTACTGTGATATTGTGATTTATTGTAAGATACATATATTTGGTCTTTGTCCCCCTTTCCGGCCTAAAGTTTCTAAAACCCTTGCAATTTCCTAAGTGAAGAGAGCCATAAAGGTGTCTTTTGTTTTTTTAATTAGGTGACTTCCCGAGTGCCCTAAGGGTGAGGGGCTGATTGCCAGGAAAACCCATCCTGTGATTAGAGGGTTATAACTTTCAGTCCCACCTCCAGATCTCCCCGGAGGGGAGAAAGGTTGCAGGTTCAATCTACCATGCCTATATAGGGAAGCCTCCCTAATACCTAAAAGGACAGGTCTGGAGAGGTTCTAGGCAGGTCGGAGGTGTTGAGAGAGTGGCAGCTGGAGAGGGCATGAAAGCTCCACGGCCATAACCTGCCCTGTGCAGCTCTTCGTCTGCTGTCCCTGGCTCATCCTTTCATATTTAACTGGTAACCTAGTACTTAAATTGTTTCTCTGAGTTTTGTGAACTGCTCTAACAAATTAATTGAACCAGAGGAGGGGGTCCTGAGAACCTCTGATTTTAGAGCCACTTGGTCAGAAGAACAGGTAACAACCTGGGCTTGCAAATTGCATCTGACGGAGGAGGGTAATCTTGTAGGACTGAGCCCCAAATCTGTGGAATGTGAAGCTATCTCTGCGTAGATAGTGTCAGAACGGAGCTGAATTCTTGCTGGAAAGTATGCTGGTGCCCATGAACTGCTTGTTGCTGTGAGGAACCCTCCTCCATCACACTGAAAGCTGAGTCTCAAAACACAACTGGTGTGGCATTTGAACTCAAGTCTGCATCACGTTCTTTCTATATTAAGAACCATGCCAAGCTTCTGGCTCGGAAAAACATATCCAACTTAATATAAAATGTACAGAAAAGAACTTTATTATAATAAGCGTCATTATTTCAAAAATCTAGATTGATGTAAAAAAAATTTCACATCCCACATTACAAAATACACCCGTCCCCCCCTCCAAAAAAAGGAAGAAAGAAAAAGAAAAAAATTCACAACCCATTACCAGATACCAAAGCATTTGTTAATAGAACTTTATAGCCATGCCAGTATTATAAATTTTCCTATTATATTTCTAGAAATAACTAAAGTTACTGGATTGTTGCTTTGGTGATTAAAAGTCATTTAACTTCGGGGCGCCTGGGTGGCTCAGTGGATTGGGCCGCTGCCTTCGGCTCAGGTCCTGATCTCAGGATCCTGGGATCGAGTCCCGCATCGGGCTCTCTGCTCAGCAGGGAGCCTGCTTCCCTCTCTCTCTCTCTCTGGCTGCCTCTCTGTCTACTTGTGATTTCTCTCTGTCAAATAAATAAATCTTTAAAAAAAAAAAAAAAAAAAAAAAAAAAAAGTCATTTAACTTCTTGGTTTTCAGATGTCTCCTTGGGAAACTGAAGCACTGGGTCAAGAATATGGACTTTGTGTTCCAGCAGAGGTTAATTAATTAATTAATTAACTTTTCAAAGATTTTGTTTATTTATTTGACAGAGATCACAAGTTGGCAGAGCAGCAGGCAGTGGGGTGGGGAAGGAGGCTCCCCACTGAGCAGAGAGCCCAAATGTGGGGCTTGATCCCAGGACCCTGCCAAGTCAGAGGCTTTAACCCACCGAGTCAATCAGGCGCCCCCCAGCAGATGTTAATTTAAACCACGTGCATGATTTGAAAAAGTACTTAACTTCTTTGGGGCTGTTTCCTCAGTCATGAAACAGACTAATGACAACCCACATGGGGCTGATGGTAGGGACACTGATAGCACATATTCAAGGAACACAGCCAATATACTCCATAAACATGACACCACTGCTGCCTTGGTCAGCAGGAAAATCAGCCTGTTACTGAGGCTGGCAAACATTGTTATTCTGCAAGCTTGCCAGCCAGCAGGCGTACTTAACAGAGACATGATTTATTAGTAATCAATACATTTAAGAAAGTTGTAGGCATATTTTTTAGTGATTATCAAAATGATACGCTTAATTTATTTTATGGTAACCCTGCAGCAAATAGGAAACATATTAACAATCATTTTCTTTCTATTTTGGAGCCAGGAACAAGGAAGAAAACTATTAAAAGAAAAAAAAAATATATAAGGAATGTAGAAGAGACCAGGGAAAGACCATGGAACACACACCGCAGAAGAGACCAGGGAAAGACCATGGAACACACACCGCCACACTACAGACACTGCATCATTGTATGGTATACAAAGCACTCCCCCCATACATTATCTTAAGCAATTCTCACACTGAAATGTTACTGTTTCCTTCTTAAAGATGGGGAAACAGGTTGGAAGGGGGCAAACTACTTAACCCAAGTCACAGAGCTTGAGCCTCAGTTGTTCCAGAAACATAAACACAGATCCCCTAACCCAGCCCAGGAGCTTTTCTAACAGGCTACTGAAGGGATTTAAAGTTACTATGTCACAGAGGCACTCAGCTGCAGACAGAAAATCACCCCCATGCCCCGTGACTCTCCAGCCCCATTACCAGTGGTGATCTCCTCAGCCAACACTCCTACACTTTAATAGACCCACACCTAAAAGAGAAAAGAGCTGCTTCCCTTGGACCTGATACCTGAGAATAATTTCTGTTTGGGGATCTTCGTTTGGCTACCAGAGAAGAATGTTCAACATCTTTCCAACCTCCTTCTTATGCTAATTACAGCTCATCAGCATCTGGACACCCACAAGCAAAATCAATCTGACTATAAAGGCAAGCCAAAAACATTTCTTACCATAAAAAACACAACAAAAAAATACAAACAAGTAAGACTGCAACATGATTAAATACACAGAGCATTTCCCCAGCAACCTGCAGGCGACTGCACATAAAAAAATCACATCCAGGAGCACCTGCGTGGCTCAGTGGGTTGAGCCTCTGTCTTCGGCTCAGGTCATGATCTCAGGGTCCTGGGATCGAGCCCCGCATCGGGCTCTCTGCTCAGCGGGGAGCCTGCTTTCTCCTCTCTCTCTCTGCTTGCCTCTCTGCCTACTTGTGATCTCTGTCTGTCAAATACATAAATAAAATCTTTAAAAAAAAAAAAAAATCACATCCAATACCCCAAGAGTCTGGGAAGGTGGATACCGACAAACATGGAACTCGTGTAACTGTATTCTTTATGATCAGTGAAATGTATACAAGTTTATTTTCAGTTTACCCCCTTCCACATTGTATCTACTGCTAGATGCCAACATGTCTAACACATTCAAAGTCACACAATTAAAAAAAATATATACCATTTGAAAGGCCTCTTCACGTCTCCTTACCCTGTGACCAAGGGACCGCAGACGTGTTAGCCTTCAGTCCACGCCTCATTTCCTTACCATCCTGAAGTCCCTGCACATTCACAATCCTTGGAGAAGCCCACCTGACTATCTAAGCACAGCTTACCTTTCCAAACTATCTCCTCCACAAGCTGATCATGAAACCTAAAATGTAGCCTGCCTTCTACAAATACCATCTAGCTTCCTAACTGTATTAAAAGACTCACCCCCCACAAATATGCCCAAGACACACTGAGTAAAAACAGCAGGTCACAAAACAGCACACGCACCACGATTCCATTTATGTAAAATTATATGCACATAGACACAACCCCTACTCCTAACATGGATGGGGTCCATGATGCTTCTAGTAATTAACTCTGGGTGGTGAGACTGGGGTGATTTTTACTTTCCCTCCATCCTTTCCACAATGCTTGAGTTTCCTATCCTAGGTTATTCTATTCATACTCAGAAAAAGCAACAAAGCCATTTTTAGCAAGCCTCCCCCTAAGACCCACCATGTCAAGAATCTTCACTTGGCATAGAGGGAAAGCAAAAAGGATGCTTATCTATGCTTCTACTTCTAGCCAGTGGTTCTCAGAACTAGCTAAGCAATGGGCTCTGAAGCTGTTTAAAAATATAGAGGCTCGAGGGGCGCCTGGGTGGCTCAGTGGGTTAAAGCCTCTGCTTTCGGCTCAGGTCATGATCCCAGGGTCCTGGGATCGAGCCCCACATCGGGCTCTCTGCTCCTCGGAGAGCCTGCTTCCTCCTCTCTCTCTGTCTGCCTCTCTGCCTGCTTGTGATCTCTGTCTCTCAAATAAATAAATAAGTCTTTAAAAATAAATAAATCTTAAAAAAATATATATAGAGAGGCTCGGAGTCCCAGTCCTCAGAAATTCTGGAAGTGGGGCCCAGGCATGTGTATCGCTCTTCAAGTGATACTGATCAGTGGGGGGGTCAAAAACTACAGATTTATGTCTCATTCTCAAAAGGGGCCCCACGGAGGGAGAAAACAGACCAGTGCTGAGTGAAGTGTTTAAAGGCAGGCAATTGCAAGGGAAGCAGACAGGACTGTTTAGGAACAGAAACCAAAGGCTGAAGAGGTATTGAGCTTCAGGTCTGGGAGGCCATGAGGAGAGAGGAGGCTATCAGTAGGTAGGTACACTTAAAGCTGGAAGCCAAGAAAAGGTGAATAAAGTGTAACAGGGCAAATGTTCAGGATTAAGAGACAGAGGACATTTATGCAATAGTTGGGGGCAGGGCTACTGAGGACTTAAAGAAACTGAATAGGAAAAGGCAGTGGGCAGTTTAAATTAGGTCCGCTACAAGTGACCAGCCCTGATTTATGACTAAAAGAAGAACACTGATTCAATTTTTGGAAGCCACAGAAAAATCCTAGCAAAGGCCATGTCCTATGCTCTGTGATTTTCCAAGACAACAACTTCTCTGTGCCTCAGTGTTTTCATCCGTAAAATGTGGGTAATTACACATGTTTCATGGAGTTATTGTGGGTTATTAGGTGAAATGAGATAATGCATGTAAAAAGCTTCCAGAGTACTCAGAACACCAAATGCTCCCAAATGATAACATTAGGAAGCGAATTTGACTAAAGATAATGTTTTGAATTCTAAGAAACCAGAGCCCTCAGTGCCTGGCCCCTAGGTTACTTCCTCATTTTGGCACCACTTAAAAATGCTGGGGAAATACCATAACAAGGTTTGGCTACTTCCCTACTGTTGCTTCTACATTCCTGGTATTTGTCTTACTTCTGTGAAGGAGATGCATTGCATACAAAACTAGTTCTATAAAATTTAATCAAGATTATAAATGAAAACTAACAGAGTTATATTGACAAAATAATAAATGTACTGGTGGAAAATTCTATATCCAAAATACAAATTCAGCTAATGCTGTCACTAGAGAACTAAGTTTCTACCTGGCAAAATGAAAAACGCAAAAGAAAAACAGGAGGGACTGTTTCTCCTTCATCCTCTCCACTCAGATTTGTGCCAAATTAGCTGAGATAGTCAAACAACTAAAATTATTACTATACCATAATCTGTAGAAATTTGGGGGAGTCCGTTTCTTAGTATAACATAATGAAATAATATAAGAACAGCAATAACCACCACCAACAATGAATGCTAATTATATGCCAGGTACTGTCCTAAGCATCTTACATGAATTAACTAAGTCAGTCCTCATAACAGCTCTATAGGATCCTTCAAGGTCTGGCTTCTGCTTAACTACCTCATCTCTGCCTCCATGCTCTTGTCACCACAGCTGGTGCCAGACTGGTCTCAGAGGGTACTCCTGGGAAGCCGAATATAAATATAGATCTGCCGACATCAGGCAGACTGGTGAAACCGGGAAGTATGAGAAGGTGTCCCAGAAGAATACATTTGAAACAAAATTCCAGATGATTCTTACAGGCAGCTAGGTTTAAGGCTCAGTACAGTCTATCCCTTCCAACTTTTATTTATACGTGCTACTTTATTCTTTCACCTGGCTTACTCATACTGAACACTGGCTTAAGAGCCATGTATGTGACGTGGAATGATTTCTAGTATCACTTGCTCTCTCACCACCCAGGACAGATGAGAGAAGTCCCTGGTCCCTGCTCCCACAGTGCTTCACGCTTGCTTCTGCCTTTTACCTTGCAATATAAATACAGGTTTCTATGTCTCCCTAATTGAGCTGTGAGCTTGTTCACTGTCCATCTACAGCACCAAGCCTGGCACAAAACAGGGGCTAGTGATCTGTTAATGAAAGAATGAATGAAGCCTCACTAACCTACCTTCAGGGCTCTTATCCATAGAAACAGACCCTCTACATGCGAGTCAAACTCAAATAGAAGGGTCTGGTACCTCATTTGAGACATGATATATTTTGATGGGATTAGCATGATCAAGATAAGTGAGGCCCCATGTTAACAGGCCATCGAGATGAATAGTGGTTGTTCTATTTCTTTGGAAGTGTTGCTATGACCCAGCTTGTCCATACATGAAGTCCTGGTCCATAACTGGGCTTCACACCCACAAAAGTTAATGAATGGGCATCCTACACATAAACATGAAAACTGGAACAGGTTGACAAAAGGAGACTGATATGCAATATCTATATTATCATTTATTTTTTAATTTTTTTAAAAGATTTTATTTTTCTTATTTGACAGACAGAGATCACAAGTAGGCAGAGAAGCAGGCAGAGAGAGAGAGAGGAGGAAGCAGGTTCCCCGCGGAGCAGAGAGTCCAATGTGGGGCTCTATCCCAGGACCCCGAGATCATGACCTGAGCCGAAGGTAGGGGTTTTAACCCACTGAGCCACCCAGGCACCCTATATTATTGTTTATTAAACTGTCATATGCTGGCTATATAGGATGCTCATGATCGTTATTCTTCACACAGTGTTTTCAGAAAGGTTTTATCCAGCTTGTTGATCGAAGAGGAATTCAAAATCCAGAGAGCATAACCTGCCCAAGGCTACCTGGTAGTTTGGGGGTAGAGCTGGGATTTGAAACCAGGTCCATCCACCTCAAAGACAATCCCTCCCTCCACTGCTCTGTGTTGCCTCTGGATGCCAGCCAGAAGACCACAGGAGCCACCTTGGTGTGGGAAGGAGCTTTGGAAGCAGACCCAGGCTCAAATTCTGCTTTTGTGACTTACTTGCTAAAAGGTATTTGGTAATTAACAAACTCTCTAAGACTCATCTCTAAAAAGAAGATTAAACTGCCTAATTCATAAAGTATGTACCCTGTAAAGCCCTGAGTCTCTTAGTAGATGCCCAATAAATGTGAGCTGGCCATGAGCCTACTTTCCCTCTTGCCCTGCAAAAAAGAGCAGTTTCTTCCGGGATGGCAAATAAATCCTGCTTCATGGTCTTCCTCACTGGCAAATAACTATGTTGTGCTCTAGTTGGGAAAGGCCTGTGGGTAAATCCTTAATATGACTGGAACCAGTTAGCAAGCCAGATGTGCAACACTCAAAATCATCCCCTCAAGCCTGATGAAAGGAACACAAACACATTGCTTATTTCAGCATCCCTACATTTTGTCATCTGAGGTCAGGAATGAGACAAGCAGCTGGAGGGAGAGAAAAGGAATTGATCCAGAAACTGTTCAATTATGAGGTTTTCAAATAGCAACGGAACAACAGCAAGACATTTCCATCCTTGTTTAACATAAAGTGCCTGTTAGTACATGACTTAATGCTATTCTTAAAATTAAATACCGTTCGCTCTTCACTTGCTTACTGTTCTGACCACTATAACCAACCCTTTCGTAATTTTCAAGCTTGAGGAATATAAAAAGGGGGAAAAACCTTTGACGTTTCTGTTTACAGACCATGTGGAGAAGCAGGGACATGGGACTCCCTGGTAAGTCCTCTCTGAGGAAGGTTTTTGTTACCTTCCACAAGGGACCAGTACACAGCTATGAATGGCAGACTCAGGGAGGGAAAGCATTTCTTTAGGTAGATACTTTAAAAATCACCAACAGAGTAGAAAGAAGAGAAACACAAATGGGAAACCCATCTTCATCCCAGCCACTAATATTAAGGAAGCAGACACTGTGCTAATAAGCACTTGATCTGTCTTATTTCACCTAATCCTTGCATAGCACCGAGATAAGATTCCAGTATCATCCTAATTTTACAACTGAGGAAATACAGGCTCAGAGAGGTTAAGCAACTTTCCCAAAGTCACACAGCTTATAAACAACAAGACCAAGACACCAACATAAGTCTTGCTTTAATCAAAAGGCCCATATTCTTAATCATCTATATCACAATAACTACCTATATATGCTTTAGCACTCACTGTCCCCCACCCCTGCCATTTCCCTCACTGTACAAGAAGGAATACTATGTATCTTTCAAGGAACACTCTAGTGCCATCTCTTTTCTTAAGCATTCCCAGAATCCCTAGAATACTCTTTCCTCTAGGCCTTTGCAACCTCTAGTATAACAAGTCTTAGTATAGTATGATGTCTAGGGTCAGTATTAAAATAATAATCTATAATACACTAACATTTATCAGACCCCCACATGATATTAGACCTGCATTAAGCCAGTCACCTCACAGTAATAAATCTCACACTAACCCAAGGAAGTCGGTATTAATCCTTTTCTTACAGATGAATAAACAAATATATTTTAAACACTATGGTGGACAAAAGCTGAGTGGCCTTGTGGGAGAACCATACACTGGTTACCATGGCAAGAATCTCTTGAATTGCGCAAAGCTTTTAACTACTAACATGTGCCTTGATCCTAACCGTTGATGGTTAATGTTACACTGGTGTTAAATAAATTCATCTGTACATTCCACCAATATTTACTGAGCACCTACCATAAGTGAGCCCCGTGAAGGGCACTCGAATTGCCTAGACACAATCTCACTGAGTCATTTTGCCATTTGCTCCTAATAACTTGAGCAATTTGAAAGGGTAAGTAATTAAAGTCTCCACCATCTTAATGACCTGCCCTGGGTCAAAGCATCAAGATTAGAACCAAGGTCTTCTGGTTAAGATCTTTTGATTTCACCAGCAACCCAGAGAAGAGCAAGCTGGCTTGGATCCAGCAGAACACATACGATGGCTTAGTTTCATGAGCCGAGTGTGGGATTTGTGGTCAGAAGCTGAGGGTGTAGGTCTCCGTTTAGACACTTACCTACTATATGATTTGAAGTCATTACAATTTCCTCATTTTCAGGAAGAGAAAAGCCACTACTCTTGTGGGGTAGCTGTAAGACTCGAACGCGATCAGATATGTAAAGATACTGCTACAAGCGCTGAATACAGTAATGGCAAACCGGCCCGTTGAAATCCTGGTACTGTCTGTTATTAGCCTAGACCCCTCCTCTCCCTTCCACCGGAAGCGCCTTCCTCACTGAGCATTCCTATTCTCCTGCTCCCTTTAATAATGAAGTCATTCTTGTTCGGTATGTTTTTATATTTGCTAATATGGCTTTCTGGTAAATACAGGTAAAACTGCTTTATTCCCTATGTTTATTCCTTCCCTTCTATGAACTGTAATTTTACAGTTGTGGGCTGGGAGTGTCTCTCTCATTTGGGTGGGGGCATGCAGGACAGATTTTGAGGAGACATGAGAGCTGGGAGGCTAGGGCAGAGAGACTTAGTAAGGCTGTAGTGAGTTAGGAAAGGTGGTAAGGGCAGAGTCACTGGTACTGGCACAATGTAATCAATTACGTGTGGGGACCATGAGCCTTAAGCACGGCGTGTGGATCTCTGCCTTGCCTGGTGGAGTAGAGGGTGGTGCCGTGACCA
Organism: Mustela nigripes; assembly: GCF_022355385.1. NCBI lineage: Eukaryota > Metazoa > Chordata > Mammalia > Carnivora > Mustelidae > Mustela > Mustela nigripes. The sequence continues at coordinate 119,501,189 of NC_081563.1, read as the reverse complement.
TTTCCAGAGGGGAAAAGCAGATGAGTCTTGGGCAATGAAGGAATAGGAATGGTTTTGAATGAGCTGAGTTGGCCTGTCTGATGGGAGTTTCCTGTTTGTTAATTAGCTGAACTGACTAGAGCCTGGAAGAGACACAAGGTTGAAGATTTGGGGATCAACAGCAGAGAGATGTGGGTTAAAGCTGCAGGAAGTAGATGAAATCAAGGAGAGTGCACACAGTAAAACGCAAAAACAACTGAGGGGAAGACACTGCCAACCCATGCAAAAATGAACGCTTGAGGAACAGGGACAGGGCAAGAAAAAAGGATCTGGAGATGGAATACCAGGAAAGAGCAGCAGGACCCAGGATTTTGTTCCTGTCTTTGTTAAATTTTGAACATAGCAGGAGCCCTGATAAAAGGCAGCACCAAATTATGCCATATCACTGCCACGACCTACTGTGGAGGCATCAAAAATGTTTCTTTTTCACTGATGCTGACCAAACTCGGTTCTCTTCTGACGGTAGGAAAGGTTTTGCCATTTCCCTCTTCTGACTCAGGCAGGTGGCAGGAGCTCTGGTCTATACCTCCTGGCTGCTGGGAGTCTGAGAAGCACCCAGCACTCCTGATGCGTGGAGTCCACTGGAATCACAATTCTTTGCTGATGACAGAAAAGTAGTCTTTAAAACACTGACTTGTTATCAACTGCTGTCACTGTTGATGAGGTAGAATGTGTGCATATGCCTAGCATGCACACCACATACCTATACACTGCTTCCTAGCCCCTGCACCCCCCCAAAGCCTGTAACAGCCTCCAGGGGAACCATGTTAAAACAGCGCAATTAACTAGAACTGCTACAAACTCAATAACTCACCTACCTAATGAAGCAATACAAGGAAAATTGGACCTCTTTTAATAAGAATTTTAAAAGAGACAAGACATAAAGGTCAAATGCCATTTCTGGATCCCAGCTCTTTTCTTCTTCCCTCCCATTCTGAAGCAGTTAATACCAAGGAGACAACGCACACTGTACTAATCCCTATAAAAAAAAGGAGGCAGCCAATCACGCTATTATACCCAAGGGCAAATTTTTTTCTTTCCACCCAACCCCCAAGCTAAGTGCCTCCCCTGATCTTTTTCTGAAAGTTTTATTATGCAAACCTAAAGGATTTCAATTACAATAATTCTTGTCCTTCTCCAGCCCAACTCACAAAAGCAGAACTAAATTACCAGCAATTCTAGGCCATAACGGTGGTTTTTGCTTCTTACCTTCCCTCCAGAGTCACCTTAATCTAGAGAGTCTTCCCTCTCAACCCCTTCTGTCGGAGTGGGGAACACAGCTGTGTTTATGCCACCCCACTAGTTAGCATATCATGACACTGTACATGCCCATCAACAAGCAGTCTGCCCAGTCTACGCAGATCTCATGGAGCAATTACACCGCAGGCTAGTAAAACCCACTCACACTCTCCCACCGGCTTCCCGGTGACCTCTCAGGATGGGTGCATGGGACAAGGGCCCAGAGGGGCAGGGGAGACAGGGCTGGCAGACATGAGAACTTATACTTCTTAAAGAACCTACTCTATTCCGGCGTCCACACTGAGTTTACATAGGTCATTTCCCCTGACGCTCACAACCACCCCATGTGGTAGAGCTAGTATTTCACAGACAGGGCAACTAAGGCTTGGAGAAGTTTAGGAAGACCACCACGGTTCCTAAGCAGTGGAGCTATTGGTAGTGCACCAGGCAATATGGCTACCTGAGGAGTTTAGTGGATGGTGCTGAGAGATGACAAGTGCTGAGCCTTGACCAGGATGAACTTTAAGGCAATCCACTCTTACACGTGACAAGTCTCTGAGGTTTGATAAGAAAGGGAGCAGCGCAGGGCAGCTCTCTAGAGGTTCTGGGCTGGCAAGCTAATTCCCAGCCTATGGTGCTTAATTAGGAGTTGTTGGATTACCAGAAGAAGCTTGTCATAGGAGGGCCTCACTTATATAAGGAAGTTCTATCCATAATGTATGTTAATCTTAAAAATAAAACTTAGTAATTTTACCGAAAAAACAAAAAGGGTTTTCTCAGGATTGGTAGAGAATTACAATTCAGGCCATTCAAGCTATGACAAAATTATAAGCAAGTCCAGAGAACAAAGGAGAAGTCTGCTATTTTATGGGGGGAGGGGGAGGGTTCTGAGGAGATGCTATAAACAAAAGTACATCTGAATAAACCAAGAGTTTGAAGTGTAGTGGCTTGTCATTGGCTAGGCTACTACTGGGCAAGGGGAAAATCTTTCTTCCTCCTGCTGGGTTAGTAAATTATAAGCTTCCTCCTGTGGGGAGTGCAAGATCTGTCTCTTCCTTTTGGGGTCTGCAACTGATAGCAAGTGTTAGGGGGTGAGAGCTCCCCCTTCTGGTCTCCTCGCTCCATATTAAATGAGGTTTTCTTTATTCAATTTCAGAGGTCGTTCTTAAGGGCATGGCTCTAAAGCGGGGCTTCTGCCATAATTTCAAAGCCAGTGAGACAAAGTAAAACTTATGACTAGCCACCCACTTGTTTTTGCTTTCAAACAATCTACTAAAGTCAACTGCATTGACTTCAACTATGCAGGGTTCTAGGAAGAGTCCTAAATCCTTGTTTGTGCTTAACTTTCTTGAAAAGTCCTTTAGAGAAGTGGCTGCTCATTCCTGCAGTCAGTGAATGTTTACTATACATCCCCCACAAGCGGAGCACCAGGCTGAGCCCTGGATCTGAGAGGTGACCCGGCCATCGGTTCCGTAATCTTAGATAGGGCTAGGAAGACAAAATCCTAGGACCAAGACTCCATGTAACAGGAGGCTCTATTCTAATCTAGGAGCTCATCATAGGCTTCACTGAGAAAGGGACACCAAAACTAAGGACCTGAAGTGGTGCCTGGGTGGCACAGTCGGCTGAGCATTCTGACTCTTGGTTTCAGCTTAAGCTGTGATCACATGGTCATGAGATGGAGATTTCTGTTGGGCTCTGTACTCAGCCCAGAGTTTGCTCTTGGGATTCTCTCTCCCTCTCATGCTCTTGCTCTCTCTGAGTAAGTAAATCTTAAGAAGACACAAAACCCCAAAAACTAAGCACCTGAAAATGACTGAAAGGTATCCAGACAGAAAGGTCAGAGAAAATTGTTGTGGATGGAGGGGAGAGCAGGATAGAAACCTGGGGGCCAGAATGAGCTGGGCATGTCTGCAGATACTCCTAGTGGTCTGAGGCTGCTAAGCTCCGGCTTACTACTACATAAACCTGGTCCACTTGCATCAGAAGGGCCAGCAAAGGGAGAATAACCCAGAAGAGAGGACAAGACAAAGAAATCTTGCACCATGTGCCCCTGCTCTGCTCTGCCTCCCTTCTCAACTCCCATCAAGGCCTGAGGGCCAGTGTGCCAGGAGTAGCAGCAGCTGGCAGGGGCGGGAAGAGGCCCAGGGCTGCCTGGGTGCGGGTGTGTTCAGAATGCAGCGCTCATCCTCACCAGCCATTACAGGCCAAACATGCCTTCCAGGAGATGTCTTACCAAGCCATTGCCCTCACTAATAATAATGTTATCAAATTTCTAATGCGGGTACTCTAAAGCAAATGTACTGTTACCAGCACGCCACTGGGCACATTTTTCAGAAGGAAACAGCTGCTCACTGAATCTGTCACTTTTCCTCTACTTGGTACCATGCGCACAGAACAAGAGCTGGCTGAGGGCTGTTTTTCTACTCTACCTTCCTTTAAGCATGCTCAAGAGGCAGCATCAGGTCTTTCAACAGAACCTAGCGGGTCAGCCATGGCACAGCTCTTGAGGAGTTTCCCGGATGGCATGATGAAGCCTTGACAACTAGGGCCTGTGCCTCGGAATTTTAAGGTACAGATATCAGAGCTTCTAGTTCACTAGTCTAGTCTCCTCATTATAGATTATAGACCTGAAAATGCAGCCCAGAGAAGTCAAGTAAAAGGTCTGTCATCACACAGCCAGTGAGCTGTAGAACTACAAGTTGGTTCCTTTCTCAGCTGATTTCTTTACCGAAAAAACAGATTTATTTTGTAGGTTGTGAGGTCTAAATAAGAGAGCCTGTAACCCAGCAGTGCCAGAAAGGTGGCAAGTGTCCAATGACTAGTGACTGTCTGCAAAACTTTGTCTCTTAGATCTCCGAAACAACCCATTCCCTTTCCTGGGGCCTCATTTTGCTGAATTCCCACAGAGGAGAGAAAACAGACTGGCCATGGGGTTAACGTGTTCACCGCTGGTGTGTGGCCAATAACTGATCAGGGGTCAACTGAGCTCTCTCCTTGATCTCAGATCTCAAGTCCAGTTCTTTGCCCTGCCAGTTTCACCCCTGCCAGACTCTCTGTTGTCTCTGGAGGGCTGGTGTGATCAGAGAAGACACCCCTGAAGAGAGCCACGTCTCCTTCCCTTTAGCTACTCTGAGTTGGAAGAGGCTAATAAGCCAAATCCATTTGAGAAGGCATAGACAGGAACTCTCAACGTTTACCTATGAGGGTGAGGAGTGCAAAAGATCCTGTAGATACCCACACCAATTCTACCAATAGCCAACAAAAAAATCATCCAAACCATGGAACAAACATGAACTTCTGACAAGACAACCAAATGGGCCAATCAGCTCCACAGACCAGCTCCTCAGAGTGCCCCCGCTACCCCCTCTCCCTCCCTCCTTTAAAATAACCATCCAACCATGTAAACTGCCCAGTGCAAGTGTCTGTTAGTCTCCAGCAGAACTGTCAGTGCTCCTAAGTTGCTGGCCTTCCAGATTACACTGTAGCTTCTTCCTTGGGGGAGGGATGCAGCAGGCCACCAGACAATAGCAGGAGGAGATTGGCCGAGCAGTAACTACTCTGGTTACGGCATCGCAATTCATGGCAGCATTTTGCTGGGAGTGTGTACCACCAGGGAGGAGAAACATAAAAAGGGGAACCTGGGCTGTAAATAGTTTATTTCGGCAATTCCTGATGTTGGCTGAATCATACTTTAATACAGAAATACAGGAAAGCACCACTCTGGAGGTGACATGTGTTGCCACCTCATTACTCTTTTCAAAAGGGTCTTCCATCAGAGAGACACCTCACCACAAATTACAGCAAAGAAAACAAAACCCTCATGCACAGACTTATTAATAGAACAGAAGGAAATGGAACCACAGGATTTAAGGGAGCAGAGAACCAAAGCAACAAAGACCATCAGTGATCTGGGGTCTCCGGGCTGCATTTCCATGCACAGAAAATGGGAAGGAAAAAAAAAAAAGTGGCCCTCAGAGTCCGCTCCTCAACTGCACATCACAGTTTTTCAAAGTAACTCTCATTCCCCCCCCCCCGCCATTCCTTCTAATGCACCTAAAGTAGGCTGATTTCTCCAGTGAACCCTACCTTCATGTTCCTTCTCAGTGGTTCCCACTTTCTTGATCTTCCTGGGAGATTTCATAAAGAGGGGAAAGATGGTTCGTAAGCCAAGAATATCAACAAACTTATGGCAATTGTCTGTGCCCTCGGGTCCAATCATGGCATGGTCCAGCACTTTCAGGGCACTGCTCCGGGAGATCTTCTTTTCTCTGGGAACAAAAGAGGTTTCATATAAGGCATGTCATAGGAATGTTCTAGTCTCCAAAAAAGTTGCGGGGGGGTGGGTTTCTCATTATAATTGGGGGAAAAGAAAGAAAAAAACAAAACAACCGTCCACCAATGACAAAATTATTACATAATGATAGATTTACACAGAATATTATATACTTCTTAATAATTAGGAAAGTCCATAATAGAATGACTAAATTCCTATGGTTAGAGTGATAAGCACAAAAGGTAATATTCAAGATTCTATATGAAGCATTACCTCAATTATGTGAAAAATATGCATTAAAAAAGACTGGAAAGAAATGGATCAAAATGTTAACAGGTTATTTCAGGGTGGTGGGATTATGGATTACCTTATTATTCCTTTTCTTTCTTTTAATAGCTTTATCAAAATATAATTCCCATACCACACAATTCACCCACACAAAATACATAATTCAATGAATTTTAGTATATTCACAGATATGTGCAACTATCACCTCAGTCAATTACAGAACATTTTCACTATCCTGACAAGAAATCCCCTACTCTTTAGCTGTCACCCCCACCCCCATCTCACCCTAGCAACCACGGACTACTTCCTGTTTCTATGCCTTTGCCTATTCCGGACACGTCAGGTAGAGGGTATCCTACAAAATGTGGTGTTTTGTGACTGTCTTCCTTCCCTTAGCATGTTTTCAAGATTCATCCAAGCTGTAGCATGTGTCGTATTTCTTTTCTGTGGCCGAGTAACACCTCATTGTATGCATATGCTACAATTTGTCTATCTGTTCATCTACTAATGAACATTGGGGGTGTTTCTACCTTTTGGCCATTATGAATAATGCTGCCAAAAACATTCACGTTCAAGGTTCTGAGTGGACATATGTTTTCATTTCTCTTGGATGTATGTACACATAGAAGTGGAATTGCTGGGCCATATGGTAACTCTTTCTTTAACTTTCTGAGGAACGATCACTGTCCAAATTGACACGCCCACAAACAGTATGTAGGTGTCCTGACTTCTCCACATCTTTACCAATACCTGTCAGCTGACTTGTTGGTTCTGGCCATCCTAGTGAGTATGAAATGTTATCTCACTGTAGTTTTTGTTTATTTGTTTGTTTTTTAAAGATTTTATTTATTTATTTGACAGACAGAGAGCACAAGTAGGCAGAAAGTCAGGCAGGGAGAGAGAGGAGGAAGCAGGCTTCCTGCTGAGCAGAGAGACTGATGCAGGGCTCGCTTGATCCCAGGACCCTGTGATCATGACCTGAGCCAAGGGTAGAGGCTTAGCCCACTGAACCACCCAGGTGCCCCTATCTCACTGTAGTTTTAATTTATACTTCCCTGATAACTAATGCTGTCAAGCATCTTTTCCTGTGCTTATTACGCATTTTTTTATCTTCTTCAGAGAAATGCCTATTCAGATCCTTTGCCTGTTTTTTAATTAGCTTAATTCTTTTTATTACTTAGTTGTAAAAGCTCTTTATTCTGGATACAAGTCCCTGATATATGATTTGTAAATATTTTATTCTATTCTAGGAGTCATCTTCTCACTTTCCTGATGGTATCCTTTGAAGAACACCAGTTTTTAATTTTGTTGAAATCCAACTGACTTGTTTTATCTTTTGTTACCTGCATTTTTGGTGTCAGAGCTAAGAAAACTCTGCCAAATCCAATGTCATAAAGATGTACACCTATGTTTGCTTTTAAGTGTTTAATTGTTTAAGTTCCAGTATTTAATTCTTTGATTCATTTTCAGTTAATCTTTGTATGTAGTGTGAAATAATGATACAACTTCATTCATTTGCATGGGGATACCCAATGGTCCTAGTACTATTTGTTGAAGACTAATCTTTCCCCTTTCCATAGTCTTGGTATTCCTGTTGCAAATCAGCTGACCACAGACACAGTTTTTATCTTTGGATTCTCAAATATATTCTAATTTATGCCAGTACCACACTGTCTTGATTATGAACCACTGCTTTGTAGTAAGTTTTAAAATTGGGAATCCTACGTTATTATTCTTTTTTCAAGACTGTCTGGCTATTCTAGGTCCCCTGAAATTCCATATGAATTTCAGGATCAGTCTGTCAGTTTTTACAATTAAGTCAGTTTGCTTTTTGATAGGGATTGTGGTGGATCTGTATATCATTCTGGGGAGTACTGCTATCTTCACACTATTAAGCCTTCAATCCATGAATATGAAATATTTTTCCATTTATCAGCTCTTCTTTAATTTCTTTCAACAACGTTTTATAGTTTTCAGAGTATAAATTTGCACTTCTTTTGTTAAATTTATTCCTAGGTATTGTATTCTTGATGCTATTGTAAATGGAACTGTCTTCATAGTTTCATTTTTGGACTGTTCATTCCAAGTATACAGAAATACAACTGATTTTTATACACCGATCTCTACATTACTCTGCAACCTTGCTGAACTCACTTATTAGTTCTAATAATTTTTTGGTGGATTCTTTAGGATTGTCTACAGACAAGATAACGTCATTTGCAAAGAAATAGTTTTCCTTCTTCCTTTCCAATCTGGATGCCTTTTACTTCATTTCCTTGTCTAACTGATCTGGCTAGAACCTTCAGTACAATGCTGAATATAAGTGGGGAAGGAGGATATCCTTGTCTTGTTGGGGATCTTAGGGGGAAAGTATGCAGTCTTTTACCATTAAGCATGATATTAGCTGTGGATCTTTTGTGGATGCTCTAATACGAAAGGTTGGAGAAGTTCTCTTCTATTCTTAATTTAGGGTTGTTTTTTTTTTTTTATCATGAAAGGTGTGGGGTTTTGTCAAATGCTTTCTGCATCTTATTATTCCTTTCTCTATTTTTCAGTATCTTTCATTTTTCCATAATGAACATGCATTACTTTCTAGACTTAGGAAAGTTCAACTGTTTTCAAGAAAAAACAAAGGTGATCTTTCCCCTGCCGCTGCCTACTGTTCTTGCAAACAGTTCTTTAAGGGGTATGATTTTCTATAACCTTACAGTGTTTTCTTTTAACACTCTATGAGGTAGAGAAGAATAAGTCAATTGTTTCATATCCTAGTATACCTGGTAAATCAACCAACCAAGCCAATATTCAGTATTCACTGAGGACTTACTCAGTACTGTAGTAGACACAAGAGAAAATAAAAAATTAAGACATGGCTTCTGCTTTCAAAAACATGAAAATCTATTCAGGGAGACTAAATTAATATGAAATAATAAGGCAAAAGTAGAAGTCAGAAAATAAATTTCTCCCCCATGTATTATTCAATCTAGAAATATTTACTGGCTACATCTCCTGTGAGTAAGACAGATCAAGTTCCAGTCCTCATGGAGCTTATATTCTAACTGCAGGAGACAAATGGAAAGTCAAGATACTTGATAGTGTTAAGTGTCATGGAAATACTGCAATGTAAAAGAATGAACGGAGAGGATATTTTAGGTTAGGTTATTAAGCAAAGCCTCTTTAGGGTTAACATCTGTGTTGAGATCTGAGTGTTGAGAGGATTCAGTCTTGTACATTTTAGGGGCAAACATTAAAGGCAGAAGAAACAGTATGTGCAAAGACCCTAAGGTGGGAATGTGCTGGCATGCTCTAAGAACAGACAGAAGGCTGGCTTTCTGAAGCAAAAAGAAATGGTATTCCTAGCTTAGATCTGAAGGGAAAAATGAACTATACCAAAGGCCATGTTACCTTGTCTTGTATGATACAATAAGACCTTCAAGTAAAGAACTGATTCTAGGAGTTGGAGATCTAGTTCAATGTACTTGTTCTGAGACCATTATGTATGTTTCAGTTACTTTAGAGGGAGAGATTGTATGTATTTGGAGGAGTACTATAGGAAAAGACAGATATATTGATATATTTGGATATATCTATCCAAATATTTGGATAGATATATCTATATATTTGGATAGATATATCCAAATATATCTGTCTTTTCCTACAGTATATATTTTCTATATATATTTTATATAGAAATATATACCATATATATAGTATATATTTTCATATATATATATATATATATATATATATATATATATTTGAAAGCAGGTGAGAGAGTAAGAGGGATGAGTGTGAGCTACTCCTAGTAAAGCCTGGAGAAGAAAGTCTATTAGTTTGAGAAGGAAACTAGGGTAAGATTTTTTAAAAAATTATTACTTTTAAGAATATGGACAACCCAATCATATCTTCTGAGCATCAAGAAGCCAATGATGAGGGCACCTGGGTGGCTCAGTGGGTTAAGCTGCTGCCTTCGGCTCAGGTCATGATCCCAGAGTCCTGGGATCGAGTCCTGCATCGGGCTCTCTGCTCAGCAGGGAGCCTGCTTCCCTCTCTCTGCCTGCCTCTCCATCTACTTGTGATCGATCTCTGTCAAATAAATAAATAAAATCTTAAAAAAAAAAAAAGAAGCTAATGATGATAAGGATATTAAACATATAAAAGGGGAGAATGGACAGATGGAGTTAAGGTGATTATCAGGAAAGGGGAGGCAAGCCTAACCAAAAAGGTGGAAATAACATAACCCAAAGCCCTTCACCCCATTTCTCACCTGAAAACCAAAGAAAAGGAATCGGAAAGAACATCCCTTTGGCTAGGTCTCTGTAGAGGAAATAATACTAAAACACTGCATTATTAAAGTGCTAAGGATGACAAGGCATGCTTATCCTAGGTGAGAGTAGCCAGCCAAAACTGAGTCCCAGTAAGGGGAAAAAAGGAGTACGTAAAAAATCCTTTTTTTTTTTTTTTTAAATTTTATTTATTTATTTGACAGAGAGAGAGATCACAAGTAGGCAGAGAGGCAGACCGAGAGAGGGCGGGGGAAGCAGGCTCCCCGCTGAGCAGAGAACCTGATGTGGGGCTCAATCCCAGGACCCTGAGACCATGACCTGAGCTGAAGGCAGAGGCTTTACTCACTGAGCTACCCAGGCACCCCTAAGTACGTAAAAATCTCATTGACAGTGCCCCTTGGGTTTAGCCCATCTGGGTTTACCTGAGACTGTTCCATTTTTGGCACTAAAAGTGCCACATCCTGGGAAACCTCTTAGTCCCAGACAAACCACGACAGACATCTTACTTGGTGTCAACCTCAAAAGACCAAGGATGTATTGTAAATATTCCTACCTTAACTCTCCTCACCAAAGAATTAATCAAAATAGCTCACAGATACTCACAAATAACACTCAACATAACTACTGAATTTAAAAGAAAAAAAAAAAGGTTCCTTCTGAGCTCGTACCTTCATGCAACAGGCACTGCACTAGCTGCTGGAAACTCTAAGCTCCCAGTCTTTGAGCAATTTAAGGACAGTTAAACAAAAATAATATCAAAAGCCCAAAGCAATGGAAATTAAGTCTAAGGAGGTGAGAGGCAGAGAAAATTAATTTTATCTAGGACAAGTCAGTGAAGGTGTCACATGTAGGTAACATCTGAACACAGTCTGAAGAATGAGTATTGGCCCGACAGAGAGGAGAGTCTGGCCACTGGTGACGGTGTGGGTACACAGCCCGTGCAAAGGTATAATCTTATGGGAGACCAGAGGTAGCTGTGAATGACCGGGGCTGGCAGATTACTGAGGAGAGGTGGGCAGAGGTCACAACAGGCCCTAAATGTGTTCTTGGGGCCCCTGGGCTCCATGCCACAGACATTGAGAAGCCATGAGATGTTGGAGAAAAGGAGGGCACTGGACTGGATGGATAATTCTAGAAAGCTTACTCTGGTGGCTGTGTGATGAAGGCACTAGAGCGAAGACAGGGCTGGGGAGCAAGGAGGACAGTTAGGAGACCACGATACCGCTATCAGTGTAAAATGACCAAGAGTTTACCTACCATACTAGTATAAAAAAAGACATATTTGTCAGACATGAAATCTTAAATATCAGGAGTAGGGTAAACAAGGTTCCAAATTCAGCAGAAAAGGGTTTTTTTGCACCAAGCTGGAATTCTAACAGGAAACAAGGCAAATAATACATTTGTTTTCACTGCGGCTGGACTCGAGCATCCGACTTCACAAAGCTGAATTTGCAAAGGTTATGACTAGGACACATAACGATGTGAGCAGAAATTAGGAAACCGAGCTATAATATCCTCATTGTTTAGTCACTTGGAAAAGGCCTCCTGACATGAAGGATGGTCGTGTACCAGGGCACCTTCAGTTACCATGCAGCATACATTCAAACCATTTCACAAATAACACAGCAATCTTGGAAATACTAAAAGTAAAAGACTCTGATTTGGCCAAGTCTCCCTCTCTCTTTTTTCCTGCCTAAGCAAATTCAACAAACAAAATATTTAAAAAGTAAAACCTTTCTTCACGTAGGCAGTGTAAGACACGTTTAAAGGGGGCAGTAATTGCATATTGATCACCATTTAGGCAAGCTGCATGGAGGTGAACTCTGGAATATTCATTGGCTTAAGTTCAGGCTTTTAGCAATCAATAGCTGTTTGGCCTGACTTTCTTGGGTTGACTTTATTTGAAATATTTATTCTACTGGAGGACAAGTAGTTTATCTTAGTCTTGTCTGGGTTCATCGGGTTGTCGATCACGCCAGGACCAAAGTGAATGCTAGCCTCTGTAAAAGTGGGTGGTTGGGGAAATGACACAGAGTCATCTACTGCTCCTTATTCTGCCAAAATGAACCTTATGATGAGGAGAAAGGGATGGGGAAAGGAAAGGTTCTTAATTAGCTTGTTCTTCTTCACTATGCAAAACCACTTTTGCAATAAACACACATTTTGACTATAATTTTGTTTTGTTCATTTGTTCTTTTCACCAAATATATGAGGTACCTAACAGGTGCCAGATATAAGTTGACGACATAGAGGCAGGCACAGCTTGTGTGTGTCAGGAACTCAGCTCTCAGGCGAGACAGATACGCAGATGATGAGTATAATGAGAAAAGCAAAGCACCACAGTAAAGGTTTTGTTCTACAAAGTAGAAAATGACTGCAGGAAGGAGGGCTGATGGTATCTGCGGCACAGAGGCCTCACAAGAGATGATGCCTGAACCATCAGCCATTCACTGGATGTCTTTCCCAGACAGGTGAAAAGGGAGAGGGTGTTTCAAGCAGATGGAAACAATAGCACATGAGAAGACACAAGTGAGCTGGGAACATTCAGGAAAGTGGTGCATGGTACAGTTAGAATACAAAGAGCAAGAGGGGCAGCAGCAAAACATGAAGCCTGCTGACTCTGTGTATTAGAAAGATTACACCTGCCACAGTGGATCGAACAGTATGTGGTGGTGGTGAGGGGAGCAGAAGACAGAGGGAAAATACATTAGATGGGGGGAAGCAAAGTAATAGTAGACTAGGAGTGAAAAGGACTGAATTCAGATTGAACCTGAGGTGCCTATGAGACATAGTGTCTATGTACACCTTAAACTTATGGGTCTGAAGTCTGGGAATAAGATTAAAAATAGGGGCAAATTTGGAAGAATTATTCAATCTATGGGCAGTGTCTGAATCCATGGTGTAAATACGACTACCAGGAAAGGGTACAGAAAAAAGGGAAGAACCTTGGAGGAAAGTGACTTGAAGAACAAGTGAAAGAGGTAAAGTCTACTCCCTCCCTAAGGGACTGGTGAATGGGGAAAAAAAAGTGACAGGCAATCTTTAAAAGATACTGAGAACCACAAACTAGTCCTGGCAAGAAACTTGGATAATGCCATATGAAATCATTTTTGTTTGCTTGACAATGTACACAATAAAGTTAATTTCCTTTTAGCTCCCAGGACAGAAGATCACTTTCCACGATCTAGGATTTCTATGAATGAGACCGTGAGATCAATGTAACTAAACTAATAATTGCTCTCAAACTATTGTGCCAAAGAACAGTGGTGCTCTGGGAGATGCTAAGAGATACTCTACCGCTAAAACACAATAATGGCGATCTTCTATGTTACTAGACATCGTTTTTCAATTTTCCATTTCTATTCCCATCCATTTTTCATAAACTCCCAGTACCAACCACTGCTTGACTAACTGCCAGAGAACAAAACAAATATGTAGAAAGCAGAGGTTAAGATTTCAGTTTATAGCACTATGGTGGGCCAGATATGCAGAGAAACCACTCACAGAATGGCTGAGCTGACAGTAAAGTAAGATGAACAATCAGTGACCAAAATCCAGGGCTCTGAAGTGCACAGGTTGGCAAATGTTATGCAAAGGGCCAGACAGAAAATAACCGTAGCTTCATGGGCCGTGTATGGTTTCTGTAGCATCTTTTTCTTTGTGTGTGTTTTAAAATACATGCGACACTTCTAAGGTACAAAAACCATTCTTAGTTTGTTGGTCACAGAAAAACAGGCCTTAGCTGCCAATCCCCAATAAAGAGGATCAACAAAGCTCAAATCTGGTTCTTCAAAACCACCAATAAAATGGACAAACTTTTGGCAAGGTAATCAAGAAAGAAAAAAAAAAAGCACACAGAAAAAAACCAATAACGGGTATGGTAAGAAAGGGCGAGAACTACAGATCGAGCCGATATTAAGACGACAGAGCATAAGGCATAGTTTTATGTCAAAAACTTGGAAAACAGGTGAGATGGACAAATACCTAGGAAAATATAAATTTCCCCAAGTAACTCAACAAAAAGAAAAAAGAAAACCTGCATGGGTCTACAGCCATCCAGAAAACTCAATCAGTAGTTAAAACCTTCTCTCAAAGCAATCACTATCAAGTTCTATCAAATATTTAAGAAGGAAATAATTCCAGTATTACTTAAACTCTTATATTCTTTGATTCCTTTAATAAAGCTATAAAAAAAAAAAAAACCCAACCCTCTGAGAGTAAAGTTATGGCCAAACTCACTGAGGTATAGGTATCAAATTCCTACATAAAATACAGAATCTCAAAAAACATTAAAAAGATGGGCTTCTTCCAGGAAAGCAAGGCTAGTTCGATACTAGAAAATCCATTAATGCAATTTTCACCATATTAACTTTAAAAAACCATTTCAATAAATGTAGAAAAAGCATCTGATAAAACTGGTTGATCAATTATGTAAAATCTGTGACATTAGTAAGAGAAGAAATTTCCTTAATCAGATAAGTGCTATCTCCAAAAAACTCGAAACAAACATTATACTCAATAAAATGCATTCCCTGTAACACCAGGAATAGGAAAAGTTTGCCCTTGATCACTACTCCTTCCTATTTAACCCCACATTAGAAGTCATAGCTAGTAAAATGTAAATACATACATACACACAACTAATAAATTATTGAAATGAAATGTGACAGAAAATAATCTTGTTCCCACCTATTAACTACTACTCCCTAATAGGGGCATATACCCTGGGCTTTCCTAGTAAAAGTTCAACTAGCTCTCCAGGAAAAAAGTGCTGATTTGTCTTATTTTCCAATTTACACGGTGTAAATACTCTCACTATACTGGATTTCAAGTTACCAATGTGATCCCACTAAACATGGTGTTGGAAAGAGAAGTGTACAGTTAGCTTTCATGAGCCTGTACGAGCTAGCTCAAACATATTACTGTTTATACTTCCCTCCCCACACCATGGACATCAAGCTTGGTCATGTGACTTTTTATGGCCAATAAAATGTGAGCATAAGTAATACATGTGTCTTCAGAGGAGAAGTTTAAAGATTTATTGCATTATTCAGCCTTTCTCTCTGCTATGAGAAAGTCACATCCCATTGAACACTGTTCCTTTAGTGTGGATCCCAAAACAAAGATGTGGAGCAGAACTTCAGATGGCCAGTGATGGATGTATCAGGAGTGAAAAATAAATATGTCACTGAAAGTCCTTGAGGTTGCAGAGTTGCTACTGCAACAAAACCAGACTGATATGTGACAGAGCAAAGTTGCTTAATATAAGATCAATATATAAAAGTTATCTGTATTACTGTCCACTAGCACTGAACAGTAAGAAAATGTATACTAGAAAGTATTCTTTTATAAAGATTTTATTTATTTATTTGACAGTGCACAAGCAGGAGGAGAGGCAGATGGAGAAGCAGTACTCCCAATGGGTAGGGAGCCCGATGTGGTGCTCGATCCAGGACCCTGAGATCATGACCTGAGCTGAAAGCAGATCCAACCGACTGATCACCCAGGCACCCCAACTAGAAAGTACTTTTAAAAATAGATAATACACTCTTGGACTTCCACTTTGGGCCAAGATGGAGTAATAGGGACTAAATTTATATCCTCCCCCCCAAACAAACTAACACACAAAAGGACAAAACATATAAAGCAACGGTTTTCAGACACTTGACATCAGATAGCACAAGACAGTGATCCCCAAGAGAGGGAAACACATGCCATGAGCCCAGCTGGCTGCCTGGGAGAGTCTCCAGGCCTCAGAACAGGGTGGAGACACAGGGCAAAGCAATAGGGCAGACGAGTGCAGCTGGAGCTCACAGGGCAGACTGCCAGACCACGAGCCGTGCAGAGATGTGCACAGGGTCTCTGAGTCTGCAGCTGAGTGCTAATTAGGACGTGCCTGTGAGGAAACTAACCAAGGCTACAGAAAGGAGCCACCTGAAAGAAGGGGAAGCAATGCCTAGAACTCATCCAGGGCCAGAAATAGTTTGTGTTCCCACCAGCTGGAGTGGAAAAACTGTGAATTCACAGTGCATCAGGTGGAGTCCTCAGGAGGGTGCTACTTCAGTCCTGAGGCAAAATTAACCAGAGACTAAAGGTTAGTCTGGTCCCACCTAACAGAGCTTAAAAGTAGGCCTCTGCAGGAACAAACTACTTCTAGTAATTTAACTATATCTTAGAAAAAGATTCAAGAATATTTATGAGAAACAGAAACACACACACACACATACAGACAGGCACACACTTCCAGCATCCAACAAGGTAAAATTCACAATATTTAAATTTCAGAAAAAAATTAACAGACATTTAAAGAGGCAGTAAAATATGAACTATAAGCAGGAGAAAAATAATAAAAATAACAGATGACAGAATCAGAAGACATTAGTTTTATTATAACTATATTTGATATATTCAAGAAGGTTAAAAAAAGCTTCAGTATGCTAACTAGAAACAGGGAAGATATCTACAGAAGAAAAATACATGTCTAATGAACAACACACTAGATGAGATTAAGTGCAGAAGAAAAGAGTGAGCTTGAATACATAATAGAAACTAAAACACATTAAGAAAGAAAAGACTGAAATTAATTAATAGATTACCAGTGAATGGTGGTTGGACAACTTCAAATAGCTTAATACACATGTAATTGGAGTTCTTGACAGGAGGACGGGGACAGGAAAAAAAAATTGAAAATCCCAGTGATTTCAAAAATTTCCACTATTGATGAGATCTATAAGCTCATAGATCCAAGACACTCAATGAAGCCCACACCCAAGAGACATGAAGGAAATTACATCAAGGTACCTCATAACCAGACTGCTCAAAATCAGCAAAAGAGAGGATCCTAAAAACATCCAGACAAAAGGGGACACCATTACATACAGAAGAACTAACATAAGAATGACAGCAGACTTCTCAAAGCTAACCATGCAATCCAGAAGACAGTGAAGCAATGTTGTTAAGAGAACTGAATGAAAACAAAACAAAACAAAACTCTATTAAAACAGAATTCTATTCTATATATGAAAATATCATTCAAAGGTGAAGGCAAATATTATTTTAGACATAACCAAGCTGATGAAAGTCATCACCAATAGACCAGCACTACAAGAGATGTTGAAGGACATCATTTGGGAAGAAAGAAACTCATACCAGATGAAAATCTGAATCTATACAAAGAATTCTCAAAGAGCACTGGGTGATCGCAAATGTGTTGGTAAAAATAAAAGATTTTTTCTAACTTTAAAAAAACTCTATAAAAGATATTGATTATTTAAACAGAAAGATAAAACAATACGTATTGATATTTATAACATACATAGAAGTAAAATATATGACAACAATAGCACAAAAACCAGAAGAAATGGAAGTTTATTGTTGCAAAGTCCTTATACTATAGATGAAATGGTATACTACTACCTGAAGACAGACTGTATACATTAAAGATGTATACTATAAATTTAAAAACAACCACTAAAAAAGCAAAGACAAAGAGCTAAGAAACCACCCAAGAAAATAACATGGATTAATAAAAAATGTTAAGATGTGGGGCACCTGGCTGGCTCAGTTGGTACAGCAACTGACTCTTGATCCCAGGATTATGAGTTCGGGCCCACACTGGGAGTAGAGATTACTTAGGAAACAAAATCTTAACTAAATAAAATTTTTTAAAAAAGAAGGCAACAAAGCAAAAATGTAAATGGCATAAACATCTCAATTAAAAGGCAGAAATTGTTACAGAAGACTCCAATGTAATACTGCCTACAAAAAAAGTCCGTATTTTAAATATAAAGACACATAGGCTTGCAGATGGCTGTCTTCTCAACATGTCCTCCCACAGCCTTTTTTCTGTGTACCCATATTCCTGATGATGCCTCTTCTCATAAGACCACCAATTCTACTGGATTATGGACCTATCCTTATGACCCTATATAGCCTTAATTACCATCTTAAAGGCCCTATGTCCAGATACAGCCACCTTGGGAATTAGGGCTTCAAATATGAATAGAGGAGTGACAAAATTTACTCAGTGATAGATGGTAAAAGATGTAGTATGCCTATAGTAATCAAGAGAAAGTTGTGGTGGCTACACTAATATCAAACAAAGCAGATTTCAGATCAAGGGACATTAACAGGGATAAAGAGAGTTATTTCATAATGATGAAAGATACAATTAAACAAGACAGCATATACTCCTAAATGTTTAAGCACCTAAAAGAATTTCCAAATACATAAAGTAAAAACTGACAGAACTCCAAGGAGAAACAGACATATTCAGTTATAGTCAGAGGTTTCAACACCCCTTTTATAACTGATAGAATAAGTAGACAGAAAATCTGTAAGGATACAGAAGACTTAAACATCACCATTAACTTAACCTAGTTGATATTTACAGAACATTCTTTTCAGATGCACGTGGAATATTCAGCAACACAGACTATGTCCTGGGCTAAAAACAAGTTTTAATAAATGTTCTCTGACCACAATGGTACTAAAGTAGAAATAAAAAACGGAAATATCATTTGGGAAATCCCCAAATATTTAGAAACTAAATAATACATTTCTAAATAACTCATGGTTCAAGGATGAAATGAAAAGATAAATCAGAAAGTACTTTGAACTGAATAAAAGTATTTTTTAAAAGATTTTATTTATTCATTTGACAGAGAGAGCAAGAGGGCACAAGCAGGGGGAGAGGGAAAAGCAGGCTCTCTGTTGAGCAGGGAACCCGACTCGGGCCTTGGTCGCACGGTCCTGGGATCAAGACCTGAACAGAAGACAGATGCTTAACTGTATGAGCCACCCAGGCGCCCCTAAATAAAAGTATTTTGAACTGAAAACATACCAATATGTGTGTGACAAGGCTTAAGGCAGCAATTAGGAATTTATAGCATCAAACATATTAAAAAATAAGATCTTGGGACTCTTGAGTGGTTCAATTGGTTCAGAGGTCAACTCTTGATTTGGGCTCCGGTCATGATCTCAAGGTGGTAAGATCAAGTCCCCTATCAGGCTCTAGACTCAGCGGGGAGTCTGCTTGAGACTCTCTTCCTCTCCCCGTGTCCTTCCCTGAGTTGTGTGCTCTCTCTCTAAAATAAATAAATAAATAAATAAATCTTTTAAAAAATAAGATCTCAATTAAATGATATTCAATTACCACCTGGAGAAATCAGAAAAATAGCAAACTGAACTCCCACATAATTAGAAGAAAAAAAATAATGATCATAGAAACAAACAAACAAACAAACAAAAAAACAGGAGATAAATCAATAAAGAAAAACCTGATTCTCTGACAAGATCAACCAAATGGGTAACCAGCCTGATGAGGAAAAAAAGACATCAGTGGCCAACATTGGGAATAAGGGAGAGCACTCACTACAGATTCTACAGATATTAAAAAATAAGGGAATACTCATGAATAACTTTATACCAATTTGTTCAACCACTAAGATAAAATGAATTCCTTGAAAGACACTGACTACCTAAGTTTACTCAAATGGGGAAAAAAATTGGTATAAATTTAAAAATTATTTCATTAAAATTTTAAACTTTTCAAAAAACTATGAAAAGGAAGCAGCAAGTTATGGGTTCAGAGAAACTATATGTAAAACATGTATCTGACAAAAGATTGTATCCATGATATATAAAGAACTGTTATAATTCAACAATAAGACAAACAACTCCCCCTCCTCCCACCAAAATGGGCAAGAGATTGAAAAGACACCACACCAAATTGGATGTATGAGTGCCAAATAAGCATATGGGAAAAGTCCATTACCATTAGCCACAGGGGAATTGAAAATTAAAGGCACAAGATACCTATACATACCCATTAAAATGACTAAAACAAAAAACACTGATCACCAAACCAAGAATTAGTGAGGATATGGAATAAATGAAGTTTATACACTGCTGGTGAGAATATAAAAATGGTATGGAGTAACAATTTTGTAAGAACAGATAGATAGTGTCTTAAAAAGTTAACCATATTCCCATCATATGACCCAGACATTCAACTCATAGGCATTTATCCAAGAGGAATGAAAAATATGTACACTCAAAGATATGTACCTAAATATTCGTAACTTTGTTCATTAGAGCAAAAAACTAGAAACCCAAATGTCTATCAACAAGTGAATAAACTGTGATATATTCAAAATGGAATGCTACCCAGCAAAGAAAAAGGAATAAACTACTGATATACATGAAATGAATCTTGAAATAATTAGTTAAATACGCCAGGCCAAAAAAAAAAAAAAAAGAGTACATACTATATGACTCCATTTACATAAAGTTCTAGAAAATGCAAACTAACCTATAATGGACAGAAAGCAAATCAATGGTTGCCTGGAGACTTGAACTGGAGGGAAAGGAGTTATGGATTACCAAGAGGCCAAGGAAACATTTGGGTACAATAAATATGTTTGTTGCTATGTTTGCAGTGATGGTATGACAGGTGGACACATGCTGCAAACTCATCAACCTATGTACTTTAAATATGTACAATTTAGCAGCCCTGGAATGATGAACAGCAATGAAGTCTGATGGAAGGGCTCCGACAGGTCCTTCACCATTTCCTGCCAAGTAATCTTGCTTCAGTTTAATCTGTCTTCCCAGCCACAGCACTTTCCATTTATGAAGAGGTAACACCAGCCTGGAGGGTTGTCGGAAGGATTACTTAGTGCTTTGAAGCGTTTTTCTGGTTCCCAGAGAACAGGTGCAAACTACTATTATCCATCTAAGAAAGAATGATAATACTCAGTGAATGGGGAAAGGGAACGCTTGCTCACTGGACAAACAGTAAGCAGGATGTGAGTACGCAGCTTGGAGCACACACTGTATACAAACCCACCAGGAAGCTCAACTGATTTCTAAAATGTCAGCATTATTATTTTGCTTTTTCAGTTAAATTTCAGAGACTGAAAGTCAGAAGAAAAGGCTGTAGTTCTTAAAAAAACAACAAAAACCTGAAAAGGACCACAAGAATAAAAATGTAACCGAGTTTGGACCTTCCCATGCTCATTAGGAATAAAACCAACACACAACAAGGTAAAAACAAAGGGAATAAAATTCCAAGATTTAGAAGTTTCCCAGGCCAGCCGGCCTACCTTTACACTTTGGTTCAAGCCCACAATCCAGAACTGGGCCTGCAAAAGCCGACTTTGCAGATGGTATACCATCGTCATTTTTTTGTTTTCTTTGTCGGAGACACTTTTCTTTAGATTAAGGAAAATCTTACTGAGAAACCTCAGGGGGAAAAAAATGGTGGTTCCTAAAGGGATGTGTCTATGTACCCTTCTCTTTCTTTCTTTCTTTTTCTTCACCCATCTATACAGTTAATAACCAAGACGGGTTCACTGTGTTTCTGCTACACAACCCCAAGCTGCGTTTGTACACATCCCTTGGGATCTCAGTGGTCTCTTCTTTTTCTAACTGGAACAGGGTTTTACAACAGAAGTAATAAGCTTCATGTCAACATTTTCAAGGAAACTGACAATGTAATTCTTCTGTCTCCCAGTGGCTTTGTTGTTTCTTAAAGAACACTGAACCATTTGAAACAAGGACATACTGTTAAAAAAAGCGCTTTGTGGTGGCAGGAATCAAATGATTTAGAGTACAGTCTATAATTAAACCTGATATATTGAAATCTATTTGCAGCAATCATCTTACCAGAGAGACATCTATAACCAAGAATGCAGAAATGGAAAATCAGTCTCCATTCAAGGGTAAAGAGGACTTTGTATAGTTCTACCCTCATGTCTGGATAAATTCTATAATGGCCATTCCCCCATAAGTATAAGTTAGTTTTATTTCTCTGAACTGGACTCTCTGAATCTGATCATTCTGTTAAATTCACAATAAATTGTGACTTCCCTAAATTGTCTTTTTCTCTCCACTATCCCTGACTACAAAAATACCACTTGGTTCATAGTCGTATCTTAACTCTTCTGCTACTAGCCAAAGACCATGCACATCTCTTCCCTATGCCATAACTCTTGACACTCAAAGCACAGTGTGTGTGTGTGTTCACACACACAGAATATTCTGTCCAAGAGGTTCTGCGCCTTCTACCCTCACTCCATCTTTTCTCCTTCCTTATCAAAACACTATGACTAAATAAGAAATTCCTTTGGGGGGGGGTTCCCTAGATGCTAGAATGGCTATCTGCGGGTTTTTCCAAAGCATGAGTTCCATTTTTAAATATCATCTCAACAATCTTTTCTTCCTTTCCAAAATGCTTCGTCTATCCTTTGACAGAGGAAAAACAAAAAATGAAAAGCTTTTTTTTTTTTTCTTATTGATTCTGTCGAGTACTGTAAAATCCAAACATTCTTAACATAGGGGAGTGAAAAAAAGTCACCGGACAACTAAACTAACACCTGGGTGGGAGGGTAAAGCAGAGGAGAAGGCCTGTCCGGTAAAGGCAAAGGCATAGTAGACCTCCTTACAGCCCCTATAAACTAATGCTGAGAAACTATGAATCTGCATGAAGGAATTCTCTGGACCTTGAGTAGAAAGGTTACAAAAAATGAATGCCTAACCATAACTCTGAAATACCTTGGAGGATGATGGAGGAAGAGTGTTGAGAGGTTCAAGTGTCCCAAAGGAAGATAAAGTGAAGTGTGGACACTTGTGTTGGCTTCTTCTCTGCAGCACAGCATGAGCACGGGCCGAACAGGGCAGCAAGTCCAGTATTGCAGCTAGTGCCTGGCTTCCCCAGAGTCTTGATGATCAGATTCAAAACCTGATCTGACAGGGAAGAGCACCTGTGTGGCTCAGTCAGTTGAGCAGCTGACTCCTGATTTTGGCTCAGGTCATGATCTCAGGGTCATGGGATGGAGCCCTGCACCTGGCTCTGCGCTCAGCATGGAATCTGCTTGAGGATTTTCTCTCTCTCCCACTTGCCCCTCTCCCTGCTCTCTCTCAAATCAATCAATCAATCAATCAATCAATCTTTTTTAAAAAAAATCTGACAGAAAAAACTAGGACTAAATATATCTAGGCAGAAGAATGAAGTCTCAACTATACAGCTTTTAATAAATCACTCCTCATTCTTTGGGTCTTTGAATAGGATTTGCTAGAAATTCTGTAACGCAATGATTTAAAACATCAAAAATGTTTCTCAGATCCTTCTCTCATTCATTTAGAAAATATTTACAACCTAATATTTATCTATTACTAGGTGCTAGGGATAAAAGAGGAAGACTTGGTTTCTGTTCTCAGGAGTCTTCCAGTACAGTCAGAGACAAACAGATGCCTTCCACACAGAATGGTAAATGCTCCCACAGTGCAAAGGACAGGATGCTAGAACCTAACTCTCAACATTTGTGAGTGGGTGGGTGGGTGTAAGGACAGGGCTGAGGAAGTGACATGGGGGGAGAAGATTCTTAAAGAAATTTAGCCTAATTACCAAGTATTAAGGAGCATATGCTGGAATTCTCATGCTTTGCTGGCGTGTGTGGGGAGGTGGGGAATAGAAAATGATACAACCACTTTGGAAAACAGCTTGGTAGTTTCTAATAGTGAACTTACATTTCCAATATGACCTAGTCATTCCACTCCTAGGTATTTACCCTACAGAAATGAAAATACATGTTCATCTAAAGACTTTAAAGCAGCTTTATTAATAATAGCAAGACACTGTAAACAACCCAAATGTTCATCAATAGGTGACTAAATTAAAAAACGGATATACTCGGGGCGCCTGGGTGGCTCAGTGGGTTAAAGCCTCTGCCTTCGGCTCTGGTCATGATCCCAGAGTCCTGGGATCGAGCCCCACATCGGGCTCTCCGCTTGGCAGGGAGCCTGCTTCCTCCTCTGTCTCTGCCTGCCTCTCTGCCTACTTGTGATCTCTGTCTGTCAAATAAATCAATAAAATCTTTAAAAAAAAACAAAAACCGGATATACTCTGGAATGCAAAAATATAATGAATACTGCTAAAAGTGAATAAGAACCAAATTACTGATATATGCAAAATGAATGAATCTCAGAAAGAATGTGTTGAGTGACACGAGCTAAACAAAACATGGACTAAATAAATTTAAATTTAAATACTGATACTTGATTCAGTTATTAGGAAATATTTAAGTAGGTTTGGAGAAACTTAGGTATGGGAATCTACTTTTCAACTAGAAATCTTATGAAATCTAGATACAAAGCAAGTACTTTATGAAAATTTAGCACTGAATTGAGATGTAAACATGCACTAGATTTCAAAGACTTAGTAGGAAAAAAAGTAAAACGGCTCAGCAGTATTTTTTTGATTTTTGATTACTTGTTTTTACATGGCTATTAAACTGGGTTAAATAAAATGTATTATTAAAATTAACTGTGTTTCTTTTCACCTTTTTAGCATGCTACTGTAAAATATAAAACTATATACCTTGCTTGCATTACATTTCTATTGGACATTGCCATTTCATATCTTCATTGTGTTGAAAACAAAGATGGATGCTTCTGTCAAAATTAAAACTGTACACTTAAATGGGCATGTTTTATTATAAATAAATTACGCTTCAATAAAGTTGATAAATATTAAATTGGGTAGTATATGTATATGTGTGATAATGTGTATGGGTAAATGACTATCTTGCTAATGACCTTTGCTTATCAATAATCAGAAATGTAAAAAAAAAAAATTCACAGACATGCAAACCCTTAAGAGGAACGGTTCATTTAACATATTAAATTATACTGCCATTACTTAACATCAGCCTCCTTCACTAGTGACTGAGTTTCTTGAAGGCAAGAATCCTGTCTTGTTCCTCTCTGTATTAAGCCTAGCTCTTAACACAGTGAGTTAATATGGTACTTTATCGGTGTTTTAATAGCTACAGAATTGTCCCAGGCACATTACATGTAATTTAATGTCCATAAAATCCCTGCAAATTTGGCATTGTTACTCCCATTTTTCAGATGAAAAACTAAGGGCTAGAGGTCAGAAAGGTTAGAGTAACTCACCAAATATCCACTAATAAGTGAAAGAGCTATGTTCCAAAACTACACTGACCTCAACTCCCAAAGCCCACTCTTCCATGTTGTAGCACACTGCCACCTTTCCAGGAGGGCATTTCATGACTGCTCAATGCCTGAATCATAGTAAAGACTAATACTTAGGGACAGTGCAACCACAGGAACTTTCCTGAACTTCTGGTACTATAGCCTCCAAGTCCTAAACGGGCTTCTCTCTAGATAGAGAGCAACTTGGCAGCTCTTGCTAGATCAGGATGAATCTAGTAGGAGAGAAAAAATTCCCTCCCAATTAAACTTTCCACTTGGGAGTCTGAAGAAGAAAAAAAACACAGAACAAAGAAGCATGGGAAAGAGAAAAAAGGGAATGCTGAATCTGCTATAATAGCTAGTTAATGCAAAAGAATTAATCTAACAGTAACTTCAGCGTTCAAAAATGAAAAGTTAGGAGATCTAGAGAGGTACAGTTTCTAAGGCTTTTGGAGCACCTTTTTAATTAGGCTCCTAGAATCTCAGCATTCCTGTTTGAATAATCCATATTTCTGGTTATTTATTCAGCTCCCCACTGCTGCACATTACCAAGCCATATGCTACAGGAATACATCACTTCATATTTGTGCTCAACCATCCACAGACACTGGCAGTTCAGACCTTTAAGAATCTTAGGGAAAAGTCCCCGTAGAGTACAGTTTTAAGGTTAAAAGGCCCAAGAAGCCAAATGCATCTTCTTTATATGCTATTTATTGGAGAGACGATGGGGTCATTTCAACAAAAGGACAGGCAATTATAAGGGTAAAGGAGATAAACAAACAAAAGACTCAAGAGAATAAATCTAGCAAAAAATCAGCTGAACACTAAAGGCCTCCGAATAATTCCAATGCCCCACTCTGCACTTTAAAAAAGATTTTTTAGAGCAATTCCACAAAGGGAATTTTCAATCAATCCCAGGTCTGGTGTGCGCTGACAAATGAAGAGGTCTACTGTGTCCCCAGCCCTCCACAGGCCTAAAGAGAAGATATTTTAGAAACATATGCCTTGATAAGCTTAAATGTGAAAACAGTTTTAAACAAAAACATGATCATTGTAGAATTTACTACAATATCAAAACAACGGAAACAGTCTCAATATCACCAACAGAATACTAAGTAAGCTATATTTCCTTGGAGCCCATTATGCATTTATTGAAAACTCTCACGAAGATTATGTCACCTCATGGGAAATGCCATGTTAAGTTCAAAAAGAAACAGTATCGAAAATTACATGTGTGACAGGACTAAAAAGCTGGTAAAAACAAGGAAATTATTACAGGAAAGAAAAAAAAAGAGTGAAAGAAGTCTACACCCAAAGTTGGGCTGTGTTTATATGATAGCTGTTTTTCTAGCTTCTTAGAGGCAAGAATCCGGTCTTCTTCCTTTCTTTGTAAGCACAGCACTTATCAGCATTTTAACAGCAGTTTTGCATGTCTATATTCTAAATTATATTTAATAGCTATATTTATTGAATTTATAAAAATTTTTTTCAAAGAACTAGTTTAACAGCGTTTTGCATGTTCACGAACAGAAGTTTTAAGAGTGCAGACTCCAGCTCAATTTCATTAAGAATAATAATGACTAGTGTCTTCCACCCATACAAACATGCTCTAGTGGCTCTCAGTTTAAAAAATGGTTCCTTGACCCCACACCACACTCTGGTCACCATACCTCCTGCCCCCATTTCTCTACCCTTCTTCCATGCCAGATTTCTCAAGAGTTATTGACATAAGCTACCTCCCATTTACTTCCAACAGTAGGATTCTATGAAATATACTAAATATGATATCCATTTTAAATACCTTAAGGAATTAGAACATCAATAATAAGATCTATAAAGTACTATAAAGAAAAGTTCTAGAACTTTCACATTTTCATATCTCCTATACTAGCCACATAGCTCATGTGCAATTTATAGAAAATAATATATAATGAAAAATATGTATAAATAAAAAATGATATTTTGTCAATAAGAAAAATACAGACAAACATATGGCATTGATAGGTCTATATGTGATACAAAGTTTAAAAATTAACATAGGTTATGTTTAGAAGGTCATGACTAGATTTCCCAAAACCAACACAGTAAGAGAAGGAGCAAAAAGACATTTCCCTTCAATGGAGCGGTCGTATCACCAACTGACACAACAGGGCACAAACAGACCAAAATGTACCTTCTACTTACATACCCTAACCCGAACCCCCCCCACCCCACACACAGAGGCACATGCCCATGCACACACCCACCCCTGAAGGCCTAACTGTTTTTCACATCTAAGAAACTCAATGGACTCAAAGACCAGGGACATGTGTTCTGGAATTTGGGCTAACAGTGAGGAGCTGGACAGAAAAAACAGAGGACTAAGAGATAAACCTACCTGAGCATGAGATTCATCAGCTGCAGACCCTCACCCTTCAGGAAGCGTTCACGATTGGAACTGAGCATTAGGCAGGAACAGAGTGAATCAAACAGGTTCTCCATCATCTCCTGCTCCTCAGCAGTGCTTGGATTGTGTCTTTTAAACACCTGTCAAGTGAAGACACCAGAAAGCACAGAGCCATAAGAGAATGTCTTTCATCAGCTAGCACTCAACAGTTTCCAAAGTCTGTTTGTCCTGACAACCCCAACAATTGAGGAAGCAGAAGCTCATCCAACAAGATTCTCAGCAGCTTCCATGTTAGAGAACCTGGACTTTTGGACTTTCTGAGTCACAGGTATTAGATAGCTATCAGTTCATACAAAAAAACAAAACACTCAACTGACTACTGGGCCCATGAGTGACTGATGGCTTCAAGGAGGCAGATAAAAAAAAAAAAAAAAAAAAAAAAAAAAAAAAAAAAAAAGATTAAAAAAAATCAACAGCAACAACGAACCAACAAAGCCCTTTTTCTGTGAAATAGAACACAGATACAGACTATTCTATAAAAGGCATATACAGCTGAAACCACCACCTCCAGGACAAAAAACAACTTTGCCAGCTACCTCAAAAGCCCTCTATTTGCCCAGCTGAACCATGACTTATTCTACTCCTTCTAAAAGAAACCACAATCCGGAAGGGCCACGACCCGAGGAAGAATTTTCTAACCATTGGGGCTACTGAACTGCCTCACACAGCAGCTGTGGCTCGAAGTCAGGGAAAGAGCTGAAAGCAGACGTTTTGTCTTTGCCAGACATATATGGCATGTTAAGAGGAAAGCCTTTTAACAGTATATACATACCCATAGACTCTACTACGAAATGATCAATAATCTTGCAGAACAGGACTAAGCACCTTCCCAGAAAACTGGAAACAGATTCATATTTCAAAGCTCTATTTTTTGGGGTGGAGGCCAAGCCACTCTGCTGCTGGCACCAAGATGGCAGCTGTATGCAAACTGACATCTCAGACACTCCCAACACTCAAGAGTTTATCCAAATGGTCTATTTTCAGTCTGGGTTTTGGAATAGCACAGATGAGATTTGTTAGAAGAAATCTTAACAGTATTTTCAGAATGCCAGCAGAACATTTCAAGTAGATTTACATGTCTTACAATGAGAAAATGGCATTTTCTAATTTCTTATTCCAGCCTCTAGAACCACATCTTTCCCTATCCTCCTCTGTGACCTCCATCCCACTGCACTGGAACTTGGACTCCTTGAGCTTATGAGGATTCTAAATGGAGAGAATCCATTTTACTGGGAGATTAAAAGGAAAGGAAGTGAAAAATCTCGGGAGTGGGTCAATTGGAAATAATTTGGTATTCTCGGCCCAAGAATATACACTTAAGCAG
Source organism: Mustela nigripes (assembly GCF_022355385.1). Lineage (NCBI taxonomy): Eukaryota > Metazoa > Chordata > Mammalia > Carnivora > Mustelidae > Mustela > Mustela nigripes. Next base: position 119,472,297 of record NC_081563.1, on the reverse strand, counting down.
GAAGCACACCTCTTCTGAATTGACCAATATCAGAAGACGGAGAAAATCCACAGCAGATACACAGTGGTATCTGGGCATAAAGAGCAAATGACTAAGAAAGGGAGGCAAACTACGTAGCTCCACTGTAACCTCAAACCTGCCAACATACTCCATATGGCTTGCATCACATGGCCTATTTCTTCCCACAATTTCCAGCTCCACCTCCCCTTTAAAGCAGGCCATGTATCTTCATGGCAGACAGGAAGCATAAGAATTACTCACGGATAACTGCTGAAGAAGCACATCGATTCCATCCAGCTCCCCAAGCAATTCCCTGTTTTCTAAAAGAGGAAAAAAATAGAGGAAGAAAAAAATGAAGCTAACTGTCAGATTTTACAGCCGTCTAACACTGATACATCAGCAAACAAAATCAATACAGCTTGACAGAGTACAAAAGCTGCACAGAGAGCGAGAGGGAGAGCAAGGGGATGCCAAAGGCAAGAGAGCTCGCTGTCATGATCTGAAACAAGGCTGGCTCCTATCCTAACAGAATATCAATACCGAGAGGGAGTCTCACCATCATTGTCCTGGAGCAATATGGCCAGCACTTCGCTACAATACAGTTTGTTGGCATCGAAAGGCATCTTTGCCTGTGGGGAAATAGGAGAGATGAGAAAAAAACATTAAGGGGCCTTGCTTCCTTCCCCAAGATGAATTTTTCACAAAAACTAGGATCTGAGTTAGAAAGTAGACGTTAGAAAGCAAAAAGGCAGGTTAAAGGTTAAAAAAAAAAAAAAAAAAAGAAAGAAAAGAAAAGAAAGGAGAAAAGCCTGCCTCTGCTCTCAAGAGATCAGACTCAAATACTACATAGTAAAACCATAAATGGCAGATGGACACAACGGCTCTCACATTGCTCATGCCCAGGTATGAAAGTCACCTCCTCAGTGAAGCCTTCCCAGATTCCCCATTTTGAGTCCAGGGACTGCTGTCTAGCACACAGTATATACTGAAATGTGAACTAGAGGAATGACTGAAAGTTTTGAAATTTTAAACTAAAATCCATTTTGAAGCTTTGCTCACATATTACAATCATAAAATTAGGCTGACAGATGATCAGAGAAGGTGAAAAGAAAGCAAGTTCTTGTTTAGAATAGCTCAATGTATTTATAACAAAGTAGTTCCTTTTGGATTTTTTTTAATGCTTAAAATTTAATTTGAAATCATAAACCTATCTGCTCGTGTGCCATAATCTGCCTACTATTTAAAAAGGAAACCACATTAAAAATGCAGAAATGTGTTAATATTTTAACACCCAAATTACTACCCACAATTCTTTCCCTGCTGCATGCTCTGCTACTTGGTGTTTCAGAGGGGACATATCTACTGCAGAGACTATCTTTTATGGCTGTCCATATTGTTGCTTCCGTAGCGAGATGCGAATATCTCACCACTAATAAGGCTCCTTTGGATAAAGGTGCACAGAGAAGAGCAAACCTCATTGACGTGATTTTATTTACTGTCCCTTGATCCTTAAAATGCAGGCACATACACAACAATTGTTAATCAGCAGCAGCTTTGCTACCCACCCAGGTTTTTGAAATGACAAATCATTTCTGTACCTGGAAAGGACAGGGAAGTGTTCATCTTAGAGCTAACACCTCCATCACCTCAGAGCTATTCCCAGTTCTGTCTGGACATTGATTTTGTACTTAAGAAGGAAGAGTGGCCCCTAATGAAGCAACACCCAGCAACTTTTCAGTTTCCTATGCACGTCTTTCTCGTCAAGCCTAAGTGCACCCCACAGGGTTTCAGGAAGCTGACCATCTTAGGTTAAAAGATCCGTTAATGCAAAGTCTTACGTGTACTGACTGCAGGGTATGCTCCCTGGGCAAGCTTGAGGCCTTGTTTCAAGAAATTCAGTATAACAGCCAGGGTTTAAATGCAATTTGTAGTGTGTTTCACTTTAAGGAAAACAGTTTTATGAAAATGAAAACATGGTGATAAGCCAAGGGGTAAGCATCTCTATCAGAATCAAGAATTTGTTAATAAAATTACTTATCCAAAATTATTTAAATTATAAGTATTGGTATTTTAAATGACTTAAGCCACACCACTTCACTTATATGCAGTTTTTCAAGGACGAGGGTTCTTGTTTGAAACAAGATGCACTTAACTAAAAGAAGCCAAAAGATCTCACAGCCTTTCTGTGTTTTCGATGCCTCTTGTCTTTTATTTGATTTTATAAATCTTATCTCCAAGATGAGGGGGAGATTTTCTTTTTGTTTTTCAACAAGTATTTGCTGGGCATCTGCTGTATGCAAGACAAAGAAATAAACACGAAAGCACACGTGAACCTTGAATTAGATGTGAATTAGACGTGAACCTTGTCCATTGTTAATGGCATTTAAAAAATATTACACTGAATTAAAATTAATTTTAGAAAGTAATATGGTCCTGTTAAAGAAAAAAAAGAGAAGAATATCAATCTAGGATTGATGCACCTAGGTTTGACTCATGAGCATGTACTACCTACATGAGACAAAATCTGCAGTTCCCAAACTGTGTGCCAAGGTACCTAGGGTGTCAAACTCAACTCACAGGGGCACTGCAGGGTACTTTAAAATTTCCAAAGAAAGCACAGTGACATATGACATGTGTTGAACACTGCATTAACTACTAGCTCCAGGTATACTCTTTTGATGACATCCTGTCTTTGTGAAGCTGGTTTTTGGTGGTTGCTGTAATAAAAGAACTGTGTGAAAATCAGTATGGAGCAGGAATGAGGGTAGTGGTGTTCAACTATATTCCAAGGCTTTAGAAGTTGTGCAGCACTCAAAAGGCACACACATTTATTAATAAGTAACTGCGGTCTTTAAGTATAAAATAAAAATATTTTTTCTTTTAATTCATGTGTATTATTTTTTCAAATGGCTACTAAATTGTTAGGACATAAATATGTATTAAATCATTTGGATCTAACTACTTAATAAACATGATTGTTAGGTCTCTGGCATAGAGGCACAGTTTCATGTAAACACGTAAAAACGAAATTCCTAAGACATCCAGGGCACCAGGAACGGACAGTGGACATCTATGACCCAAGAAATGTATCTCGATCTTAAGTTTTCTTAAAGTTTCCTTATCTGTAAAAAGCAAATAATAAAATAACAGCCTAATAAAAATAAAATAATAAAAGATAACATAACATCAGGAGAGTTACTATGAGAAATAAATAAGGTTATAGTATGGAAGTACCTAACATAAATTAAGTACTAGAAGTTTTTCTAATGACTGGAATCAGAAATATCCAGGCTAGAATCTCAGCCTTAATGGTTTCCAGCTACATGATCTTGGCCAAATTATTTTGCCTCTCTTGCCCAATTTCTCTTATGTTAAGTAAAAATAAGTAATAATTTCCTCAGGGGGTAGTTGGATTAAATTAACCAGCTTATATATCACAGGTACCCAACAGCTAGTTCCCCTCTACTGAGAAGGAGTCCCCCAGGAAATCTCCAGCTTTTGCTGTGACACTTCAAGGAGTTTCCAATGTGCCCAAAGTAAATTTTTAAAAATCAAAATAATAATTTCATCACTTTTTCTGTTAAAATAAAGGTTCTTTGAAAAACTGGCATGAAGGAGGAATCTAATTAGAAAGTCAAATGATTAGACCCCATAACTCCACAATACTGAGCCCTAAAATGCTTCAGAGCCTGAAATGGGTACCAGCTGGAAAGTACCTTGACAAGAGGGGAAGGCTTTGGAGATACCCATGCCCAACTGTCACAGGCTCTGCCATGTAATTCCTGTGGGGTTAGGACAATCACTTCCCTTCTGTAGAATTGTTCCAATAACTGTAAACTGAGGACAGGAGCACCCACTTGGAAGGGCGTAAGGATCAGAAATAATATATGTGAGGTATCCAGAATAACACTTCCCATATAATCAACAGCCAACAGCCAACACATGACACTTGTATCAGATGGGAAAAACTTAATGGTGATGATAATGACAACCAAGTATTTTACTTTTGTGGTAAAGAAATAAAAGAAATGGTGGGACTGGTGGGAAGGAAGGAGTCTAATCCTTCACGTCTAACCAAAGACAAAAAGTCACCAAGGAAGTTTTATTTCTACTTAAGTATCAGCCAGAGATGATGGCCTCCAAGCTTACAAAATATCAAAGTGACAAATTACAAGGATAGTTAGTGGACATCAGGAGAAAGGAGAATTCAGTTTGGAGGTATGGTCTCTCGGAGTTTGCAAAGTTAACCAATGGGACTTGAAGCTTCTGGGGGCTCTCTTCTATCCAGGAGCCTGGTGATCCTAAATCTTTCAGCTGTCAGAGTAATTACAGAGTCAAGCATAGGTTTGTACTCAGCATGTACCAGCCTTGAATAAAATTAAACTTCACCTTTCTGGGAACTGCTGCTTTTTTGGAAAGTACAAAACAATTATGCTACCACCCGCAGCCAGAAGCTGCAGGTTATTTCTGCAGCTCACCTCTGGTACCTGGAACACATGGGGCAGGTTCAGACATATCCACAGCTCTGTACAACTGCTGAAGCAGATTGTGCCCTGTAAAATCCCAGCTCCTGGTCATAGGAGGCTAAGAACTTCTCATCAACCAGTTGTACATGTAGTATCGTGTAGCCAGTTCTCAATCCGTTAGCTCATATGCTGAATGTTGCAACTGTTTCTGAAACACTGACATCACTGGGAAACAAAGAGAATCCTAATTTTGTTTCTTTAGAAAAGGAAAAATAAAACTTTGGGTTTGGGCATTATTTTCAATAGTACACAACGTCCTAAAGGCTTGTATTCTCCATAAAAATGAACTGTGATAGTCTCACTCACAATCCTGTTATCTGCTCACCTGCTAACCCATTTAATGCAATCGGTCTGCAGTGGGTTTCATCCTCATTAGCACAAATTAGTGACATTTCACTTAATGGATGAAGAAATCCGTATCTCTATATACTGCTAGGCTACCAGCACAAAAAGAGGACTCATCAAGGTGCCACTCACTAAAGAATTACTCAAAGACTACTGAATAAATACAGGATGATCAGTTAAAGAACAGGGCTTAAAAGGCAACATAAACTATGGTGTTCTCAGATGTTAACCTACCTCCAACTCACCTGGAGGGCTTCTTAAAACTGATTACTAGTCTCACCCAGGAGGGGTGGAGTCAGTGGGTGAAGGGGTGGGTTCAATAATTTGCATTTTTAACAAGTTGCCAGGGAAACCACACCTTAAGAACAACTGAGAGAAGCAAAAATAATGGAGACCCAGTCCTTGCTTTTATTTTATTTATTTTTTTAAGATTTTTATTTATTTATTTATCAGAGATAGATAGAGCGCACAAGCAGACAGAGTGGCAGGCAGAGGCAGAGAGAGAAGCAGGCTCCCCGCCGAGCAAGAAGCCCGATTCGGGACTCGATCTGTCTTGATTTTTTTTTAATTTGCAATGGAAGTTATAAATTTTCTTTCAGTTCTAAAAATGATGGTGGCTACGTGGAAGATTAGGGATTTAAACTGGTTAATGAAGGCTGTGTATACCTGAGAAGTACATAAGAAAGACAGGAGTCATTCCTGGTGGAAAGAGGAGCATGAACAACACAACAGATACAGAGGTCAAAATCATTCTGACCTTTGCAGAGCAGATGGTAGGTAAAAAAAGATGCCTGAAAGGTAATAAGGCCTGAAAGGCAATAATAATGTTTAAAAAGGGAGAAATGAAAAAGTCAGACTAGGCCAGGTATAAGGGGACTTTAAAAGTAGGCAGAGAAGGTGGGCTCTGGTGGAGAAGTCATCAGCATCTTGTAGAGGAAGGTTCTGGAATAGGGAATGGCACACTGAAAATGGAATATTAAATCTAGTGCAGGAGTAGAGCAGAATAAAAATGGCTAACAGTAATGTTCATATCTCCAGAGAACAGAGGGTATCAGTGAGGGCTGTCCATTAGCATCATAGGCGGAAATTCTCTAAAATATGCCAAAGACAGAGACTAGACAATGGGTCTGGGAAACTGGTTTTGTTTTGTTTTTTTAAGAGTGTATTTATTTGAGAGAGACAGAGTGTATGAGAGAGTGTGCACAAGATGGGGAGGGTCAGTGGGAGAAGCAGACTCCCTGCTGAGCGGGGCTGGATCCTGGGACTCCAGGATCATGACCTCAGCTGATGCAGCAGACGTTTAACTAACTAAGCCACCCAGGCGCCCCATGGAAATCTGAATTTTTTAGAGCTCTGCTGGTAAAAATCAGGGTCTATGCCCAGCACTCAGATTCAATGTTTATGACAGTGAAAGTTACAGCAAGCACTGTCCTAGATGATGAGAAAAAAGAGCAAGGCATTGTTTTTTAAAAAACATGCCTTCTTGCTGGCCTCATACTTAAGCAGGATTCTTCTTAAAGATCTGGGCAGCACAGGATTTTTCTAAGGGCACTTGCTTTACTAGTAAAATAACTGAATAGCATTTTAATGTTTAGATACCCTGAAACCTTGAAAAAACGGTTTTAGAGACAGCAACATGGCTATTTATGCCCTGAGGATTACATAAACATTGTGCCTAAAAGGCAAGAGTCACCAGCTTGCTAGACTGTGAAGTGGGACTCTTTACTCTCATTAGGGTAATATAATCCAAGCTAAACCCCCAAAGGTCTCAATTTTCCTTCCTGTTACAAATTCAAAAAAGACTGGTAAGTGTCAATACCTTTCGAAGGGCAGAGGAGGCCTGACATCCTGGTTTAATGAAGGATCCCTGAAGTCTCAAGGAACTAAAAGGAATTGGTCTTGATTTCAGAGACAAAAGTCACTGGATTGTTTTGTATATTTTACCATTGGAGCTCTCACCTATGGCCACCCCATGAACAGCTCAGGTCCCTGTAATCTATCCCATCCCCTCAACTCTGTGTCCTACTTTCCTCCCCTCCACTCCTCACTCCCCAAATGTTTTAAGGCTTTGGAGAATAAAAATGTGTGAATGTTGAGGAAAGAAAAAACTGAGAATTACATGGGGAAACAGTTCTAGCCCTTAAAACCAAAGACATGGAGACTCATGAGAAGAGGTCAAGGAAGTTGCAAAGATGACAATGCATGAATTAACCAGACCTGATTTTTTTTCCCCTAAAAGGTAGGGGTGTGTGTGTGTGTGTGTGTGTGTGTAAAGGGAGTTGCAATCTACTGAAATAGGCACTGAGTTTATAGTCTGCCAGGCAAATGTGCCCATTCCCACTGATGGAAGTATCTAGACGAGCTGAATATGAATACATTCAAGTCATGCTATATAATCTGTGTTGTTACAGATTTCATGGAAACAAATGGTATTTAACTTATTTAAAGTAGGATTGGGGAAGACCTAGATGGTCAGAAAGAAGGGTAATCATTGGGCATATGCCCTCTTAGGCAGAACATTCTTTCTGAGTCCTGCCAAGACAATGGGGTGGGGGGGGTAAATCTGACCTGACATCCTGACGTACCTCAGACTTTCTGGATCTCTGTGACGCTCTGAAGCATAGCAAGGCCATGAACACTTAGAGAATCATTCTATCTATGAACAAATGCCTCCTTCTCACAGAAAAGCTGGGAATCCTTGCTTGCTAACCATTTCAGTAGCATATAAGCAATCCCAAACTGCCTCCCATCATGCCTTTGGTTAAAACTACTCTTTTAAGAGAAGCTCTTGCCACTTATTCCTCATTTACTCTATGGGACAGCACTAATTGTTAAAAAGATAGTCAAAGGGACTACCCTAAGAAGAAAAGAGAATAAATAATCTAACAGAAATATAAATATGCACAAAGGATAATAGTAAATTAAAAGAGTTGAATACAAATATCTAACAAACATGTAGAAGCCAATATTCTTTCCCTGATTTTAAAATTCCAAAATTAAAAAAAAAAACCCGTTTTCATTTAGCAGATTAACAAAATTTTAAGACTGATAGTACCCAACGTTGCTAGGGGAAATAGATACTCTCAAATCAGTGGGGCACCCTTACACAGAACAACTTTGCAATACCCACCAAAAATGTTAATGTGTATATCCTTTGATCTCTATCAATTCTAATTCCAGGAATTTATCCTACAGATAAACTAAAAGAAGTGTGCAAGAAAAAAAATGTGTATGTGTATATGAGAATAGTCACTATAGCACTGCTTGTAACAGTAGAAGATTGTTATACGGCAGTGAGTAAGTGTTATAAAAAGGGGGAATGGCTAAATTAATTTTGGTATATGCATAAAACAGACTACTAGGCAGCTATTAGTTCACTGAAAAAGCCAACTTGCAAAATAAAATATTGTATAATTCTATTTGTGAAACACACACACTCCTAGATACACAGAAAACTTCTGGAAGGATAGGTAAAATATTGTTAACAGTGGCTGTCTCTGGCAAGCGGAACTAGAAGGACTCTACTAAGAAGAGCTTTTACTTTTACAGAAGGCATTCTGTACCACACGAATTTATTTGTATTTACAAAATGTTTTAAATATTTTCGGAGGTATTAAAGCCTACTTTTAAAGCCTCTTCTTTTAAAACAAACAAAGGAAAAGCAGAAAAAGACAAAAGGGATCTTCTAGTGAAGATTTCCAAACTAGATCCCACAGCAAAAGGGACAAACATCAGTGTGGGTGAGCCAGCTTCAGCCAGACCCAGAGCAAAGGGTGGTGTAAGCTGCCATCCCACAACCCAAACTGACCTTCAGCCTCTTCAACAGCCACTGCAGAAGACCCTGCTGGGCAGCCTCGGTACACATCTCAGGCCGGAACTCTGCCATGTTTTCCACAATAGCTAAAGGGAGACAGACACCAGTCATTTGGAAGGGCAATTTTGTTTCCATCTGCAACAAGCCAGCTTCCCTGCCCATGACAGACACCATATTCCTCTTCCCACTTCCTGTATTCCTCCCAGCCAGATGCTATGTTGTCATTATTAGATTAACCAGGGAGATGCTATGGTTTGTTTTCAATTCAAGTAATGTTGCAAGTAAAACTCATAATGAAAATGATGAAATTCACAAAAGGAATGTGATAGATGTTCTGCGCTCATAGGGAACAACCCCAGAGCAGAACACAGGGAAATGTGGGTATCTGCCCGGGAAGGCCTTCTTAACTCATTGCACTGGGGTCCCAGAGACCCGTAACTGAAGAGACGGGACTAGGCAGGAAGCCTAGGAAAAAAATGGGATGGTGAATTCAGTCTCTTCCCTTTCTGATTCATTCACTTTCATTTCTCTTTCTCTGGATACAGCAAAGGAGGAAAGCATGATCCTCTTAATTGCACAAAATAAAGTGCACAGAGGGGAAAGGCCATGCCGGCAGAGGTAACTGTCAGGTACTCGAAGCAAATATAATTGGTCTTGCTATCTCCTACAATGGTCAAATTGCTGCTTAATAGAAAATTAAAACTTAGGATGCCAAAAGAAAAAAATTATTACACGACTATGATACTAAAAAGGGGGATATTTTTAAAAACCCCCTTCAGTTCCATTCTAACACATCCAATGTTTTCATTTCTTTCAGGGCCCCTTCTGCTCCATATCCTAGGATATGTTACATTATAAAGGAGACATAGTTAGTTCCACGTTCTCTAAGCCCAATGCCCAGACATCAGATCTGAGTTTTGAAGGAGAAAGGGATAAAGAAATCACCATGCCTCTTGTTCATCTTCACTCCTCTGCCCTTGTCAGCCAGTGGCAAGTTAAAAGACTCAGTGGGCAGCCTCCTCAGGGCATGGAATACAAAGCCAGGTTAGCAGAGTAGTAAGAGACTCAGGAGAGGCAAGGATCATCACAATACCCTAAGTTACTTTTTCACATTTCCTGGGAAAATCAACTCATTCATTTTAATCTCCAATGCCCTTATCTGATTCCTCTGCTTACACTTTAGATGGCTTCCTGTTGCTCACTACAGTCAAATCCAATCATCCTGCCTCAGTTTACAAGGTCTTCCACCGTTGGGCAAACTCATGCCTCCTGTCCCATCTTCCACTACTGCTACCTCTCACTGCCACAATACATCTCTACTCTTTCCCCAGTCCACGCCCACTCCTGGCTTTGCAACTGTGACTCTCTCCCACCCAAGGGTCCTTCTCACATTTCTCAGTCAAAACGTACCTGTCTTCATACTCTGCCCCATTCAGCTGCCTTTGGAGGCCTTTCCTCACTTCCACACTGTTCTCCACTGACTATTATCCCATTTGTCACCCTGTATTATTTTTTCTTTCCGATCAAGACTCTCCCAGAGTTAAGACCATGCCCAATTCATCTTTAATCTACTCCAGTGCCTAGCCCAGTGCCTCACAAACAGCAGGTGCTCAATAAATGAGAGTGGGATGGACCTCCTGAGCTGCTGGTAGGTGACCATGCTGAAACCAGACAGATCTCTACAGACAGCAAGCCTGGGGCTTTTTTCATTACACCAGGCCCTTTTTATTAACATTCAGTTAAAACTTTTTTTTTTTTTTAAAGATTTTATGTATTTATTTGACAGAGAGAGATCACAAGTAAGCAGAGAGGCAGGCAGAGAGAGAGGAAGGGAAGCAGGCTCCCTGCCAAGCAGAGAGCCTGATGCGGGACTTGATCCCAGGACCCTGAGATCATGACCTGATCTGAAGGCAGCAGTGTAACCCACTGAGCTACCCAGGCGCCCATCAGTTAAAACTTTTGATAAGCTTTCTATCCAGCAAAATCCAGCATTAGGCTAACAGATGGTAACGCTAAATTCTAGCTCTAGACTAAAGCCAACCCCAAAGTTAGATTGTTGTGTTCTCTCTTCTCTTATTCCCTCGGTGATATGTCTTCCCTCTTCTTTATGATAATGCTCACAGAAGAGAGTATAAAATTACAAGAGAAATCTGTGGTAGACAAAAAGAGCTGAGAGAAAAATCTAATCTCATCAAAATTTCTGCTTCAGCTGGACTTCATTCGTTTCTCAAGCTCTGCTTAAGATACGTCACCTTTATTTTTTTTTAAATAAGACAATGACCAGTGATAAAGAGGACTACTCAAAAGCACAATTTTAAATAGGATAATGGTTCAGCAACTTTGCAGGGGAAAAGATCTGGGAGATTTGAAGAGGAGGAAGGGAAATACAGCAAAGACACCCACTTAAATTAACATATGAGGAAAGTGCATCCAAGTTAACAGCAATATTTCAATTTGGTTCATGTGGCAAACTACACATAAGAAGACAAAGACACACTTAACTGTTTTCCAAATAAACTGTCTTATAAAGGTATTCCACTGTTCCAAAGTTTGTAGTCCCACTGAAGGGAATAGGAAGAAAAACCAATATAGAGAGATTAAAAATAGTAAAATATATACTTTCTAAAGCTAAAAAAATTTTAAAAATTAAAAAAATTCATCCTGCACAGACATGACCCTAACATTTGGAGGCAGAGGTCTGCTAAAAGGGGCCAGTTTTTGTCCAGGAAGTTACCCGACTTAGTGGATTTCTGCTTTTATTACTTGCAAGCCAAAGCAAAGCTGCGGTTATATGAAATTTACACAAGGGTCTTCATTTCTGGAAAAGCAGTCTGGGACTAGAAGGAAAGAAAACACCACTGCTGTTGACTCTATTATGAAGGAAGAAAGAAATGAGCACCGAACCCCCAAACAAACACAAAGGTCTCAGATCACTGGTTGCCCTGCCCCTCACCTAGAGTGTTGTGGACACCATCCGCCTCTTCTTTCACGGACTCATCCAGGCGCTCCAGATTCTGCACTAGCAGGGCCACCACCTGCCCATCCACCTTCAGCAACAGGGGAGCAAGGGGAGAGAGGGATACAAGTCACAGAACAGTCCCAAAATGTTCCCATTCCCATACTTTCTTCTCACCTGCACCAACAAAAGAACAAATCAACTGTAAACCATCCATGGTTTACAGTGTGCTCTTCCATCCCATTACCTCTTTGGGTCTTGAAGTGACCCCAAGACAAAGAAAGGGCAGGCTTCCTTACCCCTAACTTAAGATGAGTAAATCTAAGCTTAAGGAGACAAAGTAAAGTTCAAGGTTACAAAGCTGGTGAGTATCAGCGCTAGCACTTGAACCCAGGCCTTCTGAAATCAAGTTCACTGCTCTTTCTACTTCCCTGTGGAATTTAAACAAACACCTTGCAGAAGTGCCATCTTAAATCGGGTCAATAGTTTGTTCAAGTCAAAATCATGTTTCTAGACCACAGCACCAAGAGATATTTAGTTGGGAAGTTTATTTGCCATACTTTACACTGACCTCAAAATTTAGGGTTAAACTCAAAACATTCCTAACGTTCTGTGTTAAGCTTTTATGAAACTATTACTTCTGATGAATTTCTAATTCCTTCTTGAGAAGAGTATTAATGTAATAAAATGCCTGACATTTGTATTACACGTAACACATAGAACAGCAATTAAATTTCTCTAATTTAATTCATACAACCTTATAGAAAACTTTCAGTAGCCATGTCACAGAGCTGATATTCAAAGATTAACAGCTTAGCGAAGACCAAATGGCTACTGGGCAGTAGAAGAAAAGCAAAAATCAACCTTTCTTCTTTGGTGAAATAACACTTATACTACCTCATGCTTCCCTCTGCACACAATCTGTATTCTTAGGGATACTGCCCTTTGGGTAACCCTTATGCAAACCCAGGAAGGTAACTAAGGAAACGCAGAATCAAGAAGTGATTACCCACCTGGTAATAACTTTCTCATCGGTAGCCAGTCAGTAACCTGCACAGGAAAATAAAACCTGCCGTGTGTCTGTGGTATATCCTCTCTGACTGCCTCCCTTAGCAAACGGGAGGATTTCCCACCCTGGCATACTCTTCCAAGGGTAGTGCAATGCTATGGTACATGACAGATAATCAGTCATTTTGTTAAATTCAAATAAACTGAGAAAACACTTACTTTGTGTACTGCAATCAGGTCTTTTATAGAAACTGTTCCATTTGCTATCACGCATCCTCACAGCTCTTATAGGTGACCAAAAAAGGTCCAGAGAGGATAGCTAGCCTGGCCAATGCCACAAAGGTTGGGGCAGAAGTGACTGACTCTAAGCATCTATTTTTTCCAATCATACCCTGTCACTCTGGGGAGGGGGAAAAGAAAGGAGAGATACGGAAACGTATCAGCTCACTCAGCTGATACTGCCTGAGCACCTGTGTATAAGATACCCTATGACACAGCTCAAACTGAGCCGGAGGATGGAACAATGGCAAGAGAGACAGATCTTGAAATAAGGCCTCCACTCCTGGTGACACTTAAAGAAAGCAGCTGGCAAGGGGGGAAAACCTGCAATTATTGACTGATTTGTGAACCTCAATCATAAACAAGGTAGAATTTTCTAGGCTCTGCCCTTTCTACTGTGAAGAGCAATGCAAGACACTAGCTGCAGATCTGAGGGGATACTGATGCCAGAATTGAGGGTGCCCGTAAATACAAGAATGAGCTGTTTTCCCCTCTTATCCCAAGGAGATATACAATCTCACTCTCAAATCTCACAGCCAGCAAAAGCTTCACCAAAGAAATCCACTGCAATGTTTTCCTTAATTAATTGGACAATCTGAGTATGTGAGAGGAAACAGAAAAACATCTGGGGGGAAAATATGAACCATGTCACAGTTTGTTTTTCCCTAAATCACCCTGATTGACTTATAATCTCCCTGAATCCTAAAGCAGCAGACACTGCAAATCCACTGGGTATCACACTGCTTGTTGGTTCTGCAAACTGCTTCACCCGTTTCAATTGCTTATTGCTGCTTTATCTGCACTACTTTCCCCCTTTCCTTGATTCTTAGTTATGTTTCCCATCTCTGCTATCTGGAAAATGGTAGGGGGGAAAGTGACAGTATGCAATGCATTCAAATCCCAGAACTGAATGGATATCTGGCTGGAGGAAATTTTTTCTTGCCACAGAAATCTAACTTCTAAGAGACAGCCTTTTCAAGCTTGCAAAGTATGAAAGTTTATGTTTAGCTGGGTTAAATGCAATTTTATCTGATTGTAGGAGGGTCAAAGCAGTCAAAATACATTTAGCTCAGAAAACCCTCGGAAAAATATCTGTATTATGCATAGCTCTGAATATGATCTAGTAAGAAGCACAAATTAGCATTCTGTCTCACTCACTCTAGCTGCTTGGGTCTACCACCTTCATGCCAATTTTTTGGACCTGTGACTAAACCTGAAAACAAAAATGAATCCTGGTCAAGGACCAAAGTGTCTGCCAGAGCAACCTTGGCCTTGGAAATCAAGATTGTCTTAAGCCTGATGTTTTCTGGTAAGTCCACCAGATACTTCTCCCCATTAGCAGGTCTCCTAAACAATATTCCGGCAGGTCCTACTAAGACAAAGGTCAAGGGCATGTTCAGATATCCTTTCCTACTTGCCCAGGGAAGATGGATACAAGACAGAAGGAAAACATTTTTAAAAAGGACAGATGAGAAGGTTTGAAGGATTCTTTTTCTATCTTGTACAATCTACCAATAAACTTTCTTAAGAGTGTGGAGTTAAATTTTCTACCTGCTGTGAGTTCTGAAAATTTCATAATTAAAAAACTAAGAAAAAACCTCCTACATCCACTGAATCTTGATCAAGCAGAAAGTTATGAGAGTACAAATGGTAGTATGGTCAGAATGCAAAACTTACGCCTGTTGCCACCTACCTAGTAATATTTTAGTTTCTCCTCTTGCTCCTGCAATTCATTATCCAGCTGCCAAGAACGGTCTTCCTAAACTGTTAAGTCAGACTATGCTACACTCCCTTGCCCAAGATACTCCAGTTACTCCCCTTCACACCGGCAATTCCACCCAAGCTTCCTACCATGGCCTATAAAAACCCTGAGCCATCTGCCCCTGACTGCGTTCTCTCCCCTCCCTCCAGCTGTGCTCAAACAGTTTTTCTGTTCCTCAAGTCTGTCAAGCTCATTCCTGCCTTAGGTCATCCTTTGCACTTGTCCCATCTTGCCCTCCGTCATTCTGAATGGCTGGTTTCTTCGTGTCATGCCAAACTTGGGCCTTCCCCGACTAGCTAATCTAACATGACTTCCCAGTCACCGGACATCACATCTCCCTATTTTAATTCTTTATGTAACAGAGAATCACTATCTGCTTTCTCGTTTGATTACTGCTTCTCCCCACACTAGAATTTGAGCTCCACAAAAGCAGAATCTGTCAGTCTGGCTCACTGCTATATACCCCATTGCTGCAGTCTAGAACAGACAAAGTATTCAATAAACATTGAGAGAATGAATGAACAAATGAATTTTGCTTGGGAACAAATACAAATGAAGGTGGACATTAATAGAAATGAGAAGGGATACAAATGACAGGATCCAGAAATTTACATAATAAATACCTTTAGAGCAACTGAAAACCTGCCAACCTCAGCCTCACCTGAGCAGCACAAACGCAGTGCCAAGCAGCCCAAGCCACAGCACTACAGAACTTCAAAGCTGAATGTTTACCGAAGGGTTAAGTGAGTGCAAGATAATGGGTATGGAGGGCAGTCCCCTGAGTCTCCACATCAACGGGACTTTTGTGAAACTCTTTATGACAAATGGTGGCTCCTAGCCACTATGGCCAATGTCGTGGCCCAGCCACATTCCTACCTCTTCTGCTGGGACACCTGCACACTGGACATCCTCCCACTGAGCTTCCCTTTGAGGGCACAGAAAGTACCTGCAGCTCTGCAGTCCTTCCTGAGTCTTCCCTTCACAACTGGTTGCTACCTCCTCCCCACTTCCACAGAAGCTTACATCTCTCGTAACTGTTCTTAATATTCTGCCTTGCATTATCATCACTACTCATTTCATCCTCGTTTTTTTTTTTAAGCTAAACATCTATCCTCTCATGCCTTACTTTGGTCCATTCCCTTCATAAAATTTTTTTTAGTAGTCATTCAAAATGATCTTTGAACATCTGTCAAAATGAGAAAAATGTTTGCTCTCGCTGTATGGCCGATGATACATATCATTTTAACTTGACATTTACTAAGAACTTAGTATGTTCCAGGCATAGTACTTTTATGAAGATAATGGCCAACATTTACTGGGTGTTCACTCTGTGCTGGACACTGTCCTGAAGATTCAATAACTCATTTATTCTTCACTTCAATGTTATGCAACAGGCACTACTGTTATCCCCATTCTACAGAAGGAGAAACTCGAGTACATGGAGATTAGGTAACTTTCCCAAGGACACACAGTTGGTAAATGATACAGCTACCACTCAAGCCACTCTCTTGATGCAAATCACATCTCAGGAAAGACAAACTTATTAACAGATATTTATAAGCCAATGTGACAAGTGCCAGGATATACAAAGTGCTAAAAGAACACAAATACACAAATTCTGTTGGGGGCTAGGATGATGAGCCTAAAAAAAAAAAAAACAATAAAAAACAAAAATAAAACAAAACAAAAACCTCAGAAGAGATAAACTTTAAGTCAGGCTTTAAAGGATGAGCAGGAGTATTCCAGGTAGCCCAGGAAAAGCAAGGCTTGCCAAGCTGAAGGCAGATGGGAGCAAAGGCATGGGGCTGCCAAGCACCTGGCAGATTTGGGGACTAGAAAGTAGGAAATGGCTGTCATCTAATCACAACTCTCAAGAAGTCCTAAGACTTCAGAGAAGTGCCATTAAAGCAACATACCCTTGCATTTACTACTCTTAGAAAAGACACTATTTTCTAGGCTACCAAATCAATTTGTTACAAAGCACAAATATTCACCTTCTGCATAAGTAATAGCAGTGGAAGTGAACCAAATTTTAAGCCCCAAAGATCCCCCAAGAATGCCAGGATAGCACTCTCTCCCCAGAAATGTGCTAGTTCATTGCCTAGGACTTCCAATTGGGAAAAAGACCGAGGCAATAACTGCAAACTGCACACCACAATAAATTCTGCTCTGTGCCCTCTAGCCTCTGCTCGTGCTATTCCGGGCCTCTGATACTGGCCCCAAATTAAAACTACAAAGACAACTCAACCCTTGTAATATGAGAATACTTATCAAACTTCTTCCTGAGTGCAGCACAAGGGTAAAAAAATAAATAAATGAAAGACCACCCACCAGTTCTGCTCTGTTATTTACTGATGCCTTCTGACTGGCTGCAGACGAGCAAATCATATATAGGAGTCTAGGAATGTTCAACTGTGATTCACACCAGCCCTACCAGTATAAAGCTGTAAGAGTCAAAATCTTAAAATGATAATAAAAAAAACCCTAAACAAACAGAAAACCCTGTATAGCAGCTACCTAATGGCTCCCCAGACTGAGGATGAACTGTTCCTTTCCAAACAAACAATAAAATCTGCACGATCCAGCTTTGGTTGGTGGGCTTAGCGACACAGAAAACACAAAGGGGGCTTTTGTGTGAACTGCTGTTTCTGGGTGCATTTTACAGCAGCAGCCAGGCTAGCTGCTCCTCTCTCGTCTCCCCTATTCACACGGGCAAAGGATGGTAATTAAAATCAGCCCAGGGACCAGGCAGGAAGGCTCACTCAGGGCCACTGTAATTAACCTCTGGAAGGTAAGACTGCACAAATGACACTGTGGGGACACAGAGCAGGAGCAAGTGCCACAGCCTTCCTTCAGATGCTCCTCAAAACAAAAAGACAACCCAACATCATCCTTTTCTTTCTGCACAGTGGTTCCAGGGAAAAATAAAGGTCCTGAATTCTACAAAAGTGGCAGTTCGCTCTAGGACTGAGCCTGAAAGAAAAATGGCAATAGAAATTTTCATCAAACTCAGTCACAAATAGCCCTGCTGGACTCCAGCCTCATGCTCTGTAGCAGACAGTCCTTCATATCCAGTGGGTTCGCAGCCTTTCCATTCAACCGAATGCCAGCAGCAAGCATGGCACATGGGAAATTTCCAGTGTCAAGGACCTTGAGAGAGAAAGAGTGAGGAGAGGGTGGGTGGAGCACCGATGGGGTGTCAGAACCATTTGAGGCCTGCCCCAGTCCCAACCATTTCTGATTCAGTGGGTTTGGGATGGGGCCGGAATATAGCCTAACACACACCCCGGTGCTTCTAATACAAGGGACTACAGCCTTTTCTGATAAACTGTTAAACTGCATCAAAACCAGTATTTACTAACATTCTTAGCAGAAAGAAAAGACCAGACAACAGAAAACAGAGAGGCGGGACGCCTGGGTGGCTCAGTTGGTTAAGCAGCTGCCTTCGGCTCAGGTCATGATCCCAGCGTCCTGGGATCGAGTCCCACATCGGGCTCCTTGCTCAGCAGGGAGCCTGCTTCTCCCTCTGCCTCTGCCTGCCATTCTGTCTGCCTGTGCTTGCTCTCTCCCCCCCTCTCTCTCTGATAAATAAATAAAATCTTTTAAAAAAAAAAAAAAAAAAAAAAAAGAAAACAGAGAGGAAGGAAAATTAACTCCATCCTAGAGGAGGGAGACAGCTTGATGGTGGACAGAGCCCCACAGGTGTCAGGGTAAGAGGCTGGACTAGACTCCCTCCTCCACTTGCCGGCTGTGGTGCCTTTCCAGTCTTGGAGGCCTCTACGATCACTGGTGAAAGAGGGAAGCTGGTGTGGCGGGGATCTGAACACACGGGCTCTCATTTCTGCTGTACAGGGCCTGGCTGAATGACCCACTGGATGGCTGCCCTTCTGTATCTGGGTTTCCTCACATGTAAAGGGAGGCGAGGAGAATAGACTGGTTTAACTCACGTATAGACTTTTGACTGGCTGCTGCCTAGAAGACTGTAAGGCCTCACCCAGGCTCCACGAAAAAGACACACAGAAATCCACTGGTCCTGTCTCTACAAGGAGGGGCTGCAACTCTGGCTGGATGAGTTAGAAGGTTTGTTCTTGCTTTTAACATTCTCCGATTCCCTATCTATAAAATAATAATGGTATCTGTCCTCACTGGTGCTGGCAGAGGAGAGAAGAAACATTTGTGAAAAGACCAGCAGCACCACAGTTGGAGACAGAAGAACAGGAACATGGAGTCAAAAAGAATACAGGTTCAAATCCCAGCTGCGTGACCACGGGCAAGCTATTTTGCCTCTCTAAGCCTCAGTGTCACAGCTGGAAATGGGAATAGTAGCAGTAATACCCATCTAAGAGGATATGGTGAAGATCACATAAAGTGGGAAAAAAAATGAGAAAAGGCCTGCCTACAGCAGATATTTAATAAATGCTAGGCCTCTATAACCCCTCCTTAACACAGTTCCAGAGTATCATGTACCCCACAACCCCACAAGTTGCATTTCTACCTTCTATTCTCCTCATTCAATGTAGCCTTGCCACAGAGCTCACACCCACCTGGTACACTCAGAGAAAATGGTGATGATGTTAACACGTACACACACCCGCAAAACCCCCGCTGGATGTGCAACTTACCAGAGCATCGATGAGTACTTCCGCTCCCTCTTCACTCTCATGGAGGGTGTCTATATCTGTTAATTCCTGAAGCAAATCAACCACAGCTATGGACACATGTGAAAAGTGTTAAGGGCATCACGTACATACTGAAACCTTACTGACATTTTATTAAAATCTTTGGTTCCTTTCTGTTTCCCTATCAATCATTTTATTACCGTTCACCTTTAATACACTGTGGTTTTATTAACATCTCTTCAATGAGGTTCTACTCATGGTGGGTGTTCAGTAAATGTTGTTAACTGACTCAGTCTTTTTCCTTATGCTGCCTTCCTGGTCACTTACTCCATAGGTTCACTACATTTTCATAAATTTCAAAATTTCAAATAAATTGCTCAGGAGGTTGCTTTTCCAGTGAGAAGTAGGCCAACACCCTTAACCCTATCTCACGATTTAAATTCTTGGAACTCAGTATAATCTGAACTACCCTGTACAGTTCACCTTCGAAGGCAGTAATGATTTCTGAGATGAGATGGCTGGTGTTCACCTAGAGGTCGGCAGAGAGCGGGGCAGGACAAAATCAGTTTCAGATGTAGAGGGAAGGCTTTATACTGGACTGTGCTAGACCTCCCCCTCCCCTCAGCTCCCTCCCCTCAAACACTGAGCTACTATGGACATAAAAGGAAGAACAACAAGATAAACACAAGACAAAAATAGAGGAAGATATATATGAAAGAAAGAAAACAAGAAAGAGAGAAAAAAGGAGTTATGTTTGGAAACTAGAAGGCAGAACGAAACCGCTTTCCCTCCTCACCTTGGAAACACATTCTCTTTTTTCTCTCACTCTT